>NC_090933.1:1203867343-1204170373 GCF_040938575.1 Ambystoma mexicanum
TGAGAGGGACATCCATCAGGAGGAGGTTCAGGGGAAAACCATTCAGTGGTGGTGGTGCTGCAGCAGCAGGTAGTGGAACTTCTAAATGTGGAAGAGGAAGAGCAATAAGAGGAGGGGGTATGGAGGTGCTGCCTCTTCCTTCTCCTGCCATGTCAGAGGGAGCAAGCCGTTCACATGAGGCGCCTCATTAAGTCAGGAGCTCAACCAACACTACAAATCCTAGACCTGGAGGTGGGGCTATTTTTCCCTGCTCCCATGCCAGACCATCAGAGAGGAATAGCCAGAGATCATCTTAACTGTGGAGAGATGTGGGGAGAAGGTGAACAGGGCAGAAAGGGACAGAGGAAGGGACACAACTTAAGTATGACATCTATGCAGAACCACATACACCGGTGGGACAAACAGGTGTACCAGGTACACAAGTCCTTTGTCTCTAAGGAGGCGCAAGTTGGCTATAAGGAGGCTGCTAACAGCATGAAGCCACCACCGTGCTCTAGCAATAGTGAAGAGTAAGGAGAGTGTTGTATCTTTTATTTAGGTAAGGGGTACAGTACGTGAGCAACATCAGGCATGCTGTCAGAAAACCTCTCATTGGATCAGTCTGCCTAATTGGTGACATTGGAATGGGAATCTGTGGCCATTAGTAGGCCTTGGTTACTGGTGCCATCCCTACAAGTGGGTGGGGCAGTGCGCCACTAGAACCTGTCTGTGGGCACAAACCGTGGACTACATAAGGAGGCATGTATCAGCCTAATACCTTTATTGCAGGCAGTCCATTAGCCAGGGGGAGAAGCTTGGCAACATAGTTGTGGAAGGCAACCTGAGGAGGCATATGGAGCTCCTCCAACCTTCCCTTATGTATGGGCATGTGTATGATGGAAGAAAATGAGGCAGTCATGGGGGGGACTGGCTTCACAAGAAGAATCCCCACCGCCAAAGTCACAGCAACGAAAGCTGGAAAACATTAGAAAACACCTTTTGTGAAGGACGGTAACCTTAGTGGTTGATTGAACCCTGTAAAGGAGCAAGACAAACCTAGCAGCTGGCTGCACCCTGTGCAAGAGCCACTGAACCTTAGTTGGTTTGTCTGATGCTGGAAATGCACGGCCTCCTCGTTATTGTCCTGCTACTTCTCTATTGGTGTTTTCTGTGCGTTTTTATGCACAGGGGTCGAGTTTGGACCCCTCGCAGTCCTGTTCTTCATCTTTACCTTTTGGTAAACGCTGCCCATGGGATACCCTTAGGGCAGCCATCGGTAGGGGTACAGACATGTAGCCCTAGTTTATTTTTTAGGCACATGTGTGTTGCCTGTCAAGGTCCACTAGCAGTTTATTTGGAGCTGCGTGAAATGACCGAATGCAAAAGTCTGACTACCAAAAGTCCGACTTTATTATTAGTTCCCCATTTTCCCGCAAATATATATGTGGGGGGAACCCCCCACCTTACCCCTATACATTTCTTTTAACTTTAACCCCCCCAAATATATATCTGTGAAAAAATGGGGGTCGGACGTTTGGGGGTCAGACTTTTTGTATTCGGTAATTTCGTATTATTTACACAACTTGCCCCTGACCACGGAAGCCAAATGGAAGTCAACCCTCCACCCAAGGTTGGCATGTGATCCTGATTCTGAATAACAGGGAACCACATGGCAGCCAGCATGGGGAAGAGGGTTAGGAAGGAGTTGTGGATAGTTAAGGGGATTTAGGAACACTGGAATGAGGGTTACAGAAACATAATGGATAGGAGGGGGAAGTGAGGGGAAAAACATTCAACATCATGACTTCACTCTGAACTTAAAGCTCACCCTGACCGGTTTTCTCAATCTGCTCAACTCCTTCTGCACTGCCTGTTCTCTTATGGAAACTAGAAATCCCTCCTTAATCAGAGGTTCCAGTATTATGATACTCTCCTACTCTCCTGTTCACCCTATGCATTCCACTCCCTCGTGCCCAAATGTAAATGCCGGTACAAACAAAGCGGATGATTGCAATGATAGTGTACCACACATGGATGCACATAGTCAGCCTCAACTGTGACATGGAAGCATGGAAGCAATTAACACATTTTACAAACACAGAAGCGTGATCATGGATTAGTGGCAGTAGCAGGTGTTGTCTCAATCACCAGCCACGCTGCCTTCCCTTTCAGCATGAAAAGAATCGGAAGAGGAGCGAAATGCTCCATAACGCATTGCTGCAATGCCCGCTCTCCTGCTGGCTCCTCGACTCCGCGTCCTCACCTGGCGCCGCCCTTGGCCTGTGCCTGCATACTTGCGGATCAGCAAGCAGCACATGCCAAGGCAGGCTTAATAACCCGTCACACCCGCCGGCCCTGAGCACGTGATCCTCCTCATGCCTGCCCACTGGCCTGCTGGGAAAAGTAGTTTCTAGCACAAAACAGATTCCCAGACACCCTGGACCTGCCACCCGCGTACCGCACATCTCTCCCATAATGCACCACACCAGCACTCCACCTCCCAAACCTCATACTGCCCACAGAGCAGGGTATGGGCTGGTGACAGCTACATGCTGACTTGACAGTGGCTGTGGGTATCCTCCATTTTTTGGATACCCATGCCTTCCATAAGATTTGTATTTTTGTATTTGTTTATTATTTATATCGTGCAGCAAACCCTGAGGTAACTGGGCTCTGGAAAAACTTAGTAGTTACATACATATATACATACATATATATACACAAGATCAGAATGACAGTTAGAAAGACCAATGGTTACGGATGGGTCTGACTACAAGAAAAAATAGTTACAGATTGGTGCAAATGAGTGAGGCGAACATACGGTGGAGGTCCAGAGGCGGCATCAAAAGACAGATGAATGGAGCCTTATTGGAGAGGTTTGTTGCTCAACCGGCTTTTTATTCCAGATTTGAATGTTAGGACGGAGGGTTATTGTCTGTAGGGAAGAGGTATAGAGTTCCAACATTTGGCTGTTTGGACTGGGAAGCTGGTTCCTCCTGCACTTTTTAGGTTGAACGTGGGTACTGCAAGAAAGTGAGAGAGGGTAAATCTGGTGGTGCGAGCTGTTTGGTACTTACAGAATGTATCTAATAAGTATTTGGGGGCTGTGTTTGCGAGGCATTTGTGTGTGATTGCCATGGTGCGAAGAGTAATTCGAAGGGGCACTAAGAGCCAATTGGCCTCACGTAGGAGAATAGAAATGTGGCTGGTTTTGGGAAGGTTGAGTGCTGCTCTCAGTGAGTTATTTTAAAGGACCTGTAGCCTGTTAAGGTTAAGTTCAGAGGAGCCTAGGAAGAGTGTGTTGCAGTAATCAATTTTAGACAAAGCTAAGGCTCTGGCGAGAGTTAGGCACCTGTTAGTCGACAGGTAGGATTTGCAGCTGTAGATTAATTTGTTGGTATATGCAGTGGCAGCTGCCACAGAGCTGACGTGATTCTTCAGGGACAATGTTGAGTCGAGGTAGACCCTCAGGGCTTTTATTTCCTTGGCTACTTTAATCATGTTTCCATCGATGATGAAGGAGGTGTACCTCTGGTCAAGTTTGTTTAGACGTGTCTGAGTACTGACAATCAGGAGCTCGGTGTTATCATCATTGAGGCACAAACTATTTTAGGCCATCCAGGCCTGAATTTCTATGTAGATGTTGTTAAGTAGCTTTGAGTCCTCGTCATAGCACCCAGTGAGCTGGATGAGGACTTGGGTGTCGTCAGCGTAGTTAGTGTAAACGACACCCATGTTGTCCAAGCGATTGAAGAGGAGCTTCATGAAAATATTATAAAGCGTGGGTGACACACAGGATCCTTGAGGGACTCCACAATGTATAGGGCTTGGGTCTGCTGAGGCTGAGGGTGGAAAAAACTCTGGTGGTTCTTTTGGAAAGGAAGGAATTCATCCAATTGGATGCATTGGTGGAGAAGGCTGCTGCTGTGGTAAAGTGTCCCGTTAGGATTTGGTGGTCGACTAGGTCGGAGGCCGCAGACAAGTCTAGGAGCAGGAGAATCGCCATCTTGCCTTTGTCCTTTGCCTTGTCCATCTGGATTTTCAAGTCCAAGAGAGCTGTCTCCGTTCCATGTCTCGGCCTAAAGCTGGATTGTCTAAATCCTAGTAGATTGTTTTCCTCTAAATGCTTCTCGATTTGCAGATATGTGACTCTATCCAGTATTTTTAAAAGGAAGGGGACAGTAGTAATGGGACTGTAGTTTGTTGGAATATTCGGATCTAAGTTAGGTTTTTTTAAGAGAGGCATGACCCAGGCCTCCTTAAGATTGTTGAGGACTTGACTGGTTTTGAAGGCCGAGTTTATCAGTGAGGCGATGAAAGGGGACAGGTCTTTAGCACCTACCTTAATGATGGAGGCTGGGCAAATGTCTCCTTGACAATGAGAAGCTTTCAGGCTTTTAATAATGTCTTCCACTTCCTTAGGTGTTACTTGTGAGAACACAAAAGGTGGGCAAATAGGGCGTCCTTTATCTAAAGCCGGTTTAGGGCAAATGCAGCTTGAAAGGCTATTCTTTTTAGCTTCAATCTTATTTTGTAATAAGGTGATTTTATCAGCTAAAGCTTTTTGGTACACCAGACTGCATCCTTAGTGCAGTCATCAGAAGGGGGTGCTGGGGGTTCTAGATCCTTTAGGATACTAAAGAGCTCCTTGGTACTTGATTTTGCGTTGTTGATTCTGGTGTTGTACACTTCTTTTTTAGTGGATAAGATGGCCGTTTTATAGGTTGCCGCTACTGTGGTGAACAAGATTTTATTATGGCTGGTGGGTGATTGCACCAAGTGGCTTCTGCCGTCCTTTTGGTATTCCTTAGGATTTTCAATTCAGGCGTGAACCACTTGTTGAGGTGTGCGATTGTTTTTTTTTTTTTTAGAGGTGCAGCGTTATTTAAGGCAGATTCAAGTGTAGTATTGTAGAGGTCAACTAACTTTTCCGAGTCTAGTTTCTTGTATTTGGAAGAATCCAAAATGTTATTGATAAGCAGCCGGAGACTGGAAATTGTGATGTTCTGACAGTTTCTGGATAAGGTAGGAGGAGCGATGGTGATGCTAGGTGGTGTGGATCCTTGGATAGAGAACGAGATGAAGTGGTGGTCAGACCGAGCCACTTGTTCATTCTGGAGAATTGAAATGGAGCAGTTAAGGTCAGACACCCAGTCCAGAATACGCCCTTTGATGTGTGTTTATTTCTGTGATTCTGTGTTTAAAGCCCAATTGGGAGATGGAATTTTCCAAAGCTAGGGCATGTGTGTTGGTAGGGTCCTGTAGACCAAGGTTGAGGTCTCCCAGGAGGATGGTTTGGGAGCCAAGTTTTGTGTTGGTGGAGAGGAGGTTGGTAATGTCCTCATCGAAGGAGGAGACCGGGCCAGGTGGGCGGTATATAAGATGCATAAGGATAGTTTAGTTGGGTGAAAGTGCAATTTTGACTGATAGTAGTTCTGCAGATGGAAGGCTGGTTTGTGCTGTGGCTCTGAGGCCCAGATAGGTTTTTGTAATTAATGCCACTCCCCCTCCTTTGCCTGAATTCCTGTCAGCTCTAATAATAGTGTATCCCTCTGGCAGGGCTAATGAGATTGCTGGGCCTGCTGCCTGATGGAGCCAAGTTTCAGTGATGGCTAGGAAGTCCAGGCTGTTGGCTGTGATCAGGTCAGCAATATCGAGGGTGTGGGCCATTAGTGAGTGAGCATTGATAAGTGCACCTTTGATGGTGGGTGGCAGGGGAGTGGGTGTGGGTCCTCCTGTGCTCGGGTTTGTCGAGGTTGCTGAGGTAGTAGTAGGTGGAAGAGTTATGAGGGAGGAGGTGGGGGCAGATGATTTTGTAAGCTTGGGCGGTGCGGTAGAGCATGAAATTGTGCGGTGCTTTTTGGAAGTGGGTTGGGCATGTTGAATGGCCATTCTTGTAGTAGATTTGTGGTTAGGGAAACGAGAGCCTAGTCTCATGTTTCTAATATCAACAGGACATGGGGTAGGTGGGGTAACTGGGGTGGGACTGCAAAGTGCTGTATCCATTCAAGAGGGCTGAGCGAGGGACTGGCTGCAGTCCTAGTGAGGGTGTCATCTATAGAGATGTTTTTATTAGTGGGTTGGATAGGTAGGATGAAGTTGGTAGGGGTGATGGTGTGGAATAGTGGTAGGAAGGAGGCCATGGCAAAGGTAACTCTGTGGAAGGCGGCCATAGGTCAAGTGGGCTGATGAGGATCAGCACAATGACTGGTACTTTGAAGTAATTAATATAACACAGCAATTAGAAGTGTACAGGAAGGTCCGACGTGCAGATGAGGATTGGCACAGTGTCCAATACATTAAAGCAATTAAAGTATCACAGCAATATAGTCAGGTCAGGTAGGCAGATGAAGATCGCCACAGTGTCTAATACATTAAAGAAATTAAAGTATCACGGCAATACAGTTAAGTCAGGTAGGCAGATGAGGATTGGCACAGTGTCTAATACATTAAAGCAATTAAAGTTTCACGCCAATACAGTTAGGTCAGGTGGACAGATGAAGATTGGTGCAGTGTCTAGTACATTGAGGCAGTTAAATGGCGTGCAAGGCAGTTGAGCAGTGTACAGGTCGGAGTATAGGGTCAAGCACCTTGGACAGAAGTTTCACAATCAATACAAGCAAACAATGCTAATGGTAGACGGCACAGGGGTTGAAACTATGAAGGTAATTAATACAATGTGCTAAACAAATTAGGCAGTGTGCCGGCTGATGAGGACTGACGTAATGAACAGAGGCTTCATAATCAGTAAAGGAAATGGCTGTTGTACAGTGCAGGGTGCAGTGTTGGCGGGTAGTGGCACACTAGATTGGGCATAGAGTCACAATGCAATATGTGTGGTCAGAGATCGAGGTCCAAGGGATAACAACAATATGTGCCAGATGAGTAAAGGGTGGTTAGTACGAGCAGGACTAGATATGTCAATATGATGAAGGGTCGACAACTTGCCTTACTAGGATTGGCAGGCATTGCAGGGTGGACACAAGGCCGCAAGGAGCTGGAGAGTCGCATCGCAGAGGGGCAGTGTTACAGACAGTTTGGTGGAGGTGGTCAGTCATAAAGGGGCTTGCGGCTGCGACGTGGCAAGATAGGCAAAGACAGGTGCACTGTCCTTTGTAGTGGTCCTTCGTATGTCGACTCGGCTCACACCTTCCGGAGTTGGTGCCGGATGTTTAGCAGGAGCTGGAGCTTCGTTGTGGCCAATCAGCTGCGGCGTGTTCATTGCTATGCAACAAGTAATCAAAATATCGCACATCGGGAAGCCACCATTTTAGGCTTCTTCGTCGAGATCCGGGCCCATCAGATGCAGCGGGCACTCCGAGGATTCTGCAGCGGGTGTCAGGCCAGCCTGGGATAGCGCAGCATGTGTAAGGGGGGCAGATTAATTTATAGAGCTTACCCCCCCAATATATGGCGGACATAGGTGCTCCTCCAGGAGTCAGCACTTGCAGGAGCAGGGGCTTCTGCCCGCAGTAGCTGGATTCAATGGATTATTACACAAAGCAAGATGGACACCTTTGGCCTCTTGGTTTCCTTTCCCTTTCCCCCTTGTTTCTCAAAACCTTCAGAAGCTCTGGCTATGTTCCCTTCCCCTGAATGGCTGTTGGGTGGAAGGACCATATATGGCTCTGGGGCTGGATCCTACCAGACTAGCTGGAGCCTTCCCAGGGACTGCTTGTTGTGTGTACACCCTTGGGGTGGAGCCTGTATGAATGGAGTGAGGAGTCAATATGCATTTTGTGTTGTGGGTGTCTAGTTTTTGTTGTGTGACACAATGCCTGAGCCAGCCATGACTGAAACTAGAATGAATGCAGTGTAGTGCTCTGAAAGGCTGAGGACTTGCCCCCATTCCACATCCTGTGTTGTGGATGTCTGTTTTTTAATGCCTCTGAGTCTGATTGGGTGCTGCCTACATAAATGCACTTGTGTGTGATTGGCTGGCTGAGCCTGGTTCAGCCTGAGTGAATGGGGAGTGTTGTGTATAATAGGGGACCTCACATTCACCTCCTTATCATAAACTGAAACAAGAAACCTGAAACAAGAAGCTGAAGTCATTTTAAGCTTGTATCCTGGGTCCAGCTGGGGTAAGAAGTCTGCGGCTGCAACTCTTCACTGAAATCCAAAGGCTGCTTTGCTGACTCAGGGATTGAACCACAGAGGACTTGGACAGGCAACATCTTCCTTTAGCTAGGAGAGAACATTGTGCAACTGCTGCTCTTCACCCAAAGTGTCCTGGAAGCCATTCCGATGTGCCGGCCATCCGAAGTAGGGGCCTTCGTGGGTCCAGAAGAGGAGTGCCTGGCCATCTTTTAGTCAAGAAGCCCATCTGTGTTGCCAAGAGTCCGGAGGAGCGTTTGTGACTGCTAGAAGCCAAGATGCTGAGTATCGGCTGGAAGAGGGGGTACACTAGCATAGTGCTGCCTGACACCCAGAGATGTCAAAGCTCCAACCATCCAAAGAAATCTACAATGGGCACTGCTGCCATGAAATCTATCCACATTTCCATGCTGAAGAAGATGCAGGGTCGCTGTCTGTAGAGGAGTGTCACAGGTGGGTTTCCCACCACCAATCTATGAGGAAAGCGTTCAGAAGTTCCAGACTTGGTGAGAGTCCGCAGTCCAGTCCGATGATTATGTCCATGTTACCAGACGCCATCCTGAGGTCCATGTTGTAGCTGCAGCACCAAAGAACCAAAAGGCGGTGAACAGCAAAATCCCGAACACCGACACCTACTTCTGCCACTGCACCCGTCCCCACCGAAAGTCTTTGGCAACCACCAAAGGACATTTCTTCTTCATCCAAGCATTATCGAGGGCCACAGAAAGTTTCATCTGCATTGCTGCCTTTCTGGCACTGCTTGATTTTCTTCTCCTACACGACCCGATGTCCCAAGTGCTCCTTCTTTCAAGGGGGCGGTCCAGCCTCCAGGAGCATCATTGAGTGAAACCGAGAAACTCAATCACCTTGCCTTCAAAGGCACCCAAGGTACTGTGGAAATGAAGAGCATCTTCCATCCTTAGGATTCATCCAGGGGTACCAGATTCAGCTTGGATCCTGTTCTCCTGTGACCTCCCAGGTATTTTGGGGTAGTGTGATCTGTAGAAAGAGAGAACAGATTATTAACGAACATATTTGAAGTGGGCTGCAATATACAACATAAAGTATACCTTAGCTTTTCCTTACATGTTGCCCAGTAGGAGGGCACATCACACAGCATTGCAGTTTGACACTAAAGAAAGCATTCTACCTATGTTCTAATTATTACCTACCTCTCTACATTAATATTTTATGAAGTTAACCTTTGCCTAATGATTTAAATGCTTTTTAATAACTGTCAGCAGTTGGAGCATTACAATTAAATTTAAAGGTAAGAGTGGTACTACATAGAACTGTATATTTAAAGTTAAGTTACCTCTTTAGATTTCTATTACTAGGTGAGTCTTATTTATTTGGGTATATCTACCTGATGTTTTATCCTTAAATAAAAGGACTTGGTTATCATATTGTTTGGACATTCAATTGTGGGTAGCTTGGGGATTCACTGTACCTAAGGACCAGCCTCCATCCCCTTCCTCCTTTGAGTTTCAGCGTTGGCTGCTCATCCATAGCTAACATTAGAGAAACTTGTCTGGGGAGCTCTGTGCTCTGTGCCTCTACCCCAACAATATACTTAGCAGAAGTACAGATACTCCCTCCAGTCTTTATAGTGTGCCGTGTGGGAGAACATGAAAACCTTACAAAATAAGACTACTCCATTTCTCAGTGTCTGGCATGTTCCAGGTAAGAAATCATGTCATCACCCGAGCCTGTGTGTTGGCTTTAGGTAAACATTGATTCTTAGTCCTCTGCAATGAAATGCAGTTCATTACTGTGACTGTCAATCGTTCAACATGCAGCTCTAAAAGGCTTCTCCTGCAGTTAGAGACAATAGCCACGTCCGCACTAAAACCTCTCTCACACTGCACACCGATGGGAGGAAGCTCAGAGATTCCCCAGCAGTGGTTCTGGCCATACAGACTGCTTGGCGTATCAGCACCGTAATGGGCCATCATCCCTTCCCACAGGTGAAGAGTTCAGTAGACAGGTATCAACCATCTATGAAGCTAATGGTCCACTGTTTATTACGGTTGGGAATCTGTAAGCACTCAAGACACCACAGACACTGAGGAGGGTGTTGAACAAATTCCCCCCCCCCCATTGGCCAGGGGCCTGCAACATGTGGCTCTTCAGATGTTTGAACAACGACTCACATGATCTCTCACCATTGACTGTGCTGGCAAGGGCTGATGGGAGCAGTACTCCAAAACATATAGAGAACCAAAGGTTGCAGACCCCTGCCATAGGGTGTGTCTGAGTTGCTCTCAAGGTTTTCAACAGATGTCAGTGATGCACTGACCATTGATGCTTCCATTTGTGAGTTTCCTATTCCCAGTGCATTTTGCAAAATGTGGGTTGGTTGGTGGTCTTCCTGCTGCCTGTGTTCTTTCTCCAATTGATATGAAAAGAACTGCAGCAACGTATCATTGCATATTTGCACAAAGTCTCCTTGTGATGCTTGCTGCGAGTCTGTCTCCCAATCAAAACAGTGCCACATAATCATCTCCTTCCAAAGCCCAGGTCAAGCAGTTACACCAGAGGAAGAACAACACTTAATGATGTATTGTATCTGCTAATCCACCGGGTGGCCTCAATGGAAGGTCAACGCATCTAGTAGGCATTTGACACTGTGTTGGAGATGTCCCATCTGGAGCTCTGCTGAGAGTATTGCAGTAGTCTGTGGTCGAATTGTACTTCTCAAATAACCTGTATAACATGTGAAAAGGAGAGTTACAATGGATGGCCACTGAGGTCTTCACGTTGTGCATTCAAGATCTGTGGAACCGTTGCCGTTGACGCAGTGCATTTTTGGCACTGTAAGCCTGCCTGAAATATGAGCTGATGTTCTGAGGCACAATCACCATTTCTTTCTCAGGCTCACAACTACTGTTATAGCGCATCACCACAGGGGGGAAGACATGCACTAAGCAGCGGATATGCATTGTCTTTCCAATTCGTAAAGGCGACAAGGACATTTGATTCACTATTTGATGCAACAAAGACTAAATGTGAACTATGTGGCATTAGCCCCCATGCTTCCACCTCAGTCACCGACTCTCAGATGTGGACTCCGCTATGACTTCTGCTCTCACATACTTGCAGACACAACATTGTCTTATACCCAATTTCATACACCTGCTGTCCCCTTAAATTACTCTATAGCCCCTCTTAGCTGTTATGGGAATGTTAACCAATGCACAGTGAATGGATTGTAGTCTATGATATGATATGGCATTTATAATGTGCTATACACAAGTGCTTCAGTTCGCTGTGCGAGAGAATAAAACTGTGGACTGGAGCTTCCCAGCAGTGAACGACTTTCCCCATAATGAAACAGAATCCAGAGCTTTCCACAAAACAGTAGGGCAAGAGATCTGTTGCAAATGTTATAGCCAGGTTAGCATCATGCTGGTGCAGTCTGGCATGGGACTTTTGATATTTCTGCCTATTCTCATGCACTTCCATATTACTGCTCTGGGACAATAGGGGCCCACTGCTATGTGACACCGGCATACACAGGGATCGGATTGGTGTCTCAATCCCAAGAATTGACATCGCTGATGGATTTTCAGCGGTAATTTTGCAGACTGGCAGTGGTACACGGCTTGTCTGGCATGCCATGGAATGCACCTCACCGTGGATCTTTTGGCTTCTTCCAATGTCTTTGCATGGTGCTGCAGCCTAGGGCACATCATAGGTGTGGTAAGACGTGTAACCATTTTGGTCTCTGGCTTTCTTTGTCATACAGTTTTTGGCATATATTGCAAATGACCAAAATTGGTTGCTTTAATGGTCTGTGAAGTACTGCTACACTTGTGATGCAATAGTGAGCTTGCACACAGGCTGAGTGAGAATGCTGGTCTTGGTGGTGGTGCTTGTTTGGTTTACATATAACAATGTGATATACTTACTATTCTGTGACAGCAACATTGTTTCACAAAGGGATTGTATGCCGATTGAGGCGATAAGCTGTTAGTTCTACGGCCTCTGCATCAGCAGTGTCATTCTCCTATTCCTTTTCCGTAGCACTGATTTCTTTGTCATGGTCATTATCATTGCTGTCTGATCTGTCAGTGGAATTTACAGCACTCAGTGTGTTGCTCTCTCGGATCTTCAGTAGATAGTATCTGGGCACCTCAACCTTCTGTCGATGAGACAGGAACTGAACTTGCAATCTCCTCTTTCCGTCTCCATGGATGATCATTGTCATGGTTCACTAAGTGTGCATTTTCTTGAACTGGAGACATACACCCAGAAGTGACTTGTGAAAGGCATGCGTGATGAGGGTTGGATGATATCCTCAATTAACCATGTTCAATTCTGGCTTATCCAGTGCACACAGCAAGGGCCGGCCCCGGAGAAAAAAAAGACGACAAGCAGCACATCTCCCCTTTATCTAGTTCATTTGGCTACTGATATGTTGCTCGAAATATTTTCAGGTGTGTAATGTAATGTATAGCTCCCTGATGTCACTATTGTCACTGTTGTCACTATTGTTTACTATATGTGATCACTGTTACAGTTTCAATTTTTTTAAAAAAGGAAAGAAATCAATATAAAATTCAGTCAACCGTTTTCAACTTCTTTTTCTGCGCACAACAGTGGGTATCAATAATGTCTCACAACAAAAATAGACACCACTATAGTGCACAAGTGCACTTTTTAGTGAGTGTAAACATAAACCTAGTGGAAGAAAATCAATTTCAATTAAACCATTGACAAGTACTTTCCGTTGACAAAACAGGAAATCTCATCCATAAGTACTGTTTCAATTGATTTCTATACATAACAGTCTTTTTACAAAATAAAAACAAATTCATGTGGTACATAGTGGTGTTAAACATTGTTTTATCCACTTCATACAAATGCTTCAACCCATACAAAATCTTAATATCAGTTCTAATTTAATAGGCTCCTTGGAGTGTAATAGGGTTGCTGACGCATTTCGGATACTAGATCCATCTTCAGGGCTAGATGCCTATTATTCGTTGTTAGATAGCATTCAATTCCTGTGCCAATAGTGTGTCTTTTAGCTGTTGACCTATAGATAATGTAAATTAAAAGGTGCCTTAGTGTGCAACCGACTCTTAACATATTGGTCATATAAATATTAACAATGTACATCAATGCTTTAAGTGGTGTCCATTACCTCAGAGGGCAGATGGCCCCTGCCAGTGTGTGAAGTCAGACTCGGACCCCGGATACAGGGCTGGCTATTGGATCCCAATAACGTGACAGGCAGAAGCCGTGTGCTGCTGCTGTTGCGGTAGAGCGATCCTGATCTGCCCGTAGAAAAATTGAAACAAAGGTATGTGTCTGTCACTAGATAGGTCTTCATTAGGGTGCTGGGAGTAGCAGCATTCAGCGTGCCGATGGTGCACACTAACACAGATCCCTCTCTGCTACTAACAACGTGCGATCCGGGTGCAATACTCGGTTCCGCCCGTAGACATAGTGGATCTCTACCAAAATGTAACTAGCTTCTTCTAGTAAGTAATCAGGGTGGCTCACAAGATGGCCCCAAGCCTGTGGGGAACTGAAGTTACGTTCAGAGTGTATTGCTGTGTTTGTGCTCGTGTTCTCTGGATGCTGTTGTGTGTGCGAGAACTGAAGTGTTTAAGAAGGTTGCCATGGGTAACACGCGCATGCGTGTATTGTCTCACAGTAGCCATCTTGGTGTGGGCACGTTACCAAGGTAACGTCCCACACTTTGGAAATGAAAGTTTATCATGTTCCGGCCAATAATCCAATAGTTATACCATGGCGCAAGTGTGTTATGGACTATTTTGAGTGAAATATGGGGCCACAGGACAAAAGGCAAGCATCCGAAAAGGTTTTTGGTCGAGTACCCATTCCCTGTACAGATACGGTATACCAACACAATGCAGTGGTTATAACACTGTGCCGCTGTGTTGTCAGCTCATTTGAGGAAGTGACTACTAGTATCAGGAGAGACACAAGTTTTAAGGTTGAGTGCCTAATTCCTGTGTAGGTAAGCAGCTCCCAAACGTACTAGAATGCAATGTCAGTGAGGTGTGTAACAACCTCAGTCCTCCATATTACTAAGGTGTAAAGTAAACCTCTTAGCCTACAAAGTCTGAGATGCGGCTTATTAGGTTCATCCGGAATCACAAGAATTCACAGAGTCATCTACTAAGACCACGTCGGCACGGGAAGCCCCGTGGTGATAGAAACCAACAGTAGATATTGTTAATTTCTGAATCCATCACATTTGATTAATGATGTCGGCTCCACCTATATGCTGTCATCACAAAAGTACTGCCATTATACATAATTTAACGTGTCTGAAATTTCACTCAATGTTTGTCATACAACATGGTATTGACATTTCCATTTCCAATTTTGCTCCAAAGAATCATGTGCCGTGTAAGCAACGGCAAACTCCCTTTAATAGCTAAATCTGGCATAGAACGTAGTATATATAGCACACTATATGTCAGTGCAACAAAGATCACAAAGAATAATGAGTACATGGGAAGCCACACCCATCCACATATTTAGTTGAAAAGGGATTTAGACAAAACACATGAGATTGGATTCGCTATTCATTCCTCTGGGGTAGATACAGTCCAGGAGGTCTATCCAGAGCACATATGCTGCAATCATTTCCCATTCAGGTTCCCACTCCTACTTCCCAGTGTCACCTTTTCAAGAATAACACATTTCAGTTGTGCTATTGTATGGCGAGCTTCGAGAAAGTGCATGGCCACTGGCGATTTGGAGTTTCTCGTCCTTATGTTGGATTTATGTTCTGTCCAACGGATCTTTGCTTTCCTAATACCAACATAGTAAAAACCACAAGGACATTTCAATGCATAGATGACATTTTTAGAATCGCATGTGGAGGAGTGTCTTAGCATGATTGTTTGTCCAGAGTGAGGGTGTGTGATGGAATTGCCAGTAATAATATTGCCAAAATGCTGGCAGTTGGGACAAGGTTGCGTGCCCTTAAATGTCACTCCTTTGGATTGAGGTTTGCGTAACTCTGCTTCAATCAGACTGCTCCGTAGTGATTTACTATTGCGCTACGCAAACATCGGTGGTTCCATGAATAAAGCTTGTTAAGTAGTGGCCACCTGCAGCATGGGCCAATTCCTTTTGATGATCTCTTTGATCTCGTGGCTTTGTACAGAGTGAGTTGTCACATATACTAGCTTCTCCACTTGTCTGGACGGTTTAGAGGTAAGGAGTGTGTCTCTCTCCATAGTGTCCATTTGGCTACTGATTTGTTGCTCCAAATATTTTCAGATGTGTAATGTAATGTATATCTCACTGCTGTCACTATTGTCACTGTTGTCACTATTATTTATTATTTGTGTATTTATGGCCTTGCTGCACGTGACTGTGCAAGAAAAAAAAATGGCATGAATTTTATTAATGGGACAGTGGGAGAGACAGATGCAAAACCTTTAATGTTTATGGGTGCAGGTCAGGAGTATCTGGTTCCTGTGTACTAATCTGGTTTCTATGTGTTTGGCAGAGAAACCTGGGAGCATGGTATCCAAGGGAATACCACAAGATCTGATAGACTGCAGTACTTTGAGCCTGGGAAACCACTGGCATGGGAGAGTGTGATAGGGCCAAAGAGGAGAGCTTAGTTGTCATTCAGTAAGTCTTGATGAGCTATTGGCTAAGGCTGAAGCACCTGACGGTTGGGGGTTTGTGTGGGTAAGGTGGTAAGAGATCATAGAGGGGAGTCAGTCAGAAGAAGGGGGAGTAGGCCTTACAAGGAAAAACAACCCAAATTCCGTCCCCTTGCCATTTGCAGATAGGTCTAATTTCTCCAGCTCACAATGCCGTGCCACCTGTCAAGTCCACTATCTCTCTCATTCTCCCTCTCTCCCTGTCTCTGTCTCAGATGGGTACATTTCATTATGTGAGAAACAGATCAGGCATCTGCGTGTTGGCAAATGAGGAAGGGGAGAAGTGTGGAAACCCCAGAAATTACCGTGAACACCCTGCCAAGGTTTATAGGAGTCAAGAATGTTGGTTTAGAGGAAGGGTTTTTGAAATGTAAGGGCCTCAGATACCTATTGCATCTTCCTTAGTAAGTTTTCTGTCAGTCTGAGAGATGTTTCAAGCCTCACTCTACCATGCTCTGGTGCTACCTTCTGTGGCCTCCAACAGCCAATTTACCCTGGATGAACACCAAGGAACACACTAGGTTCAAACACCCACCTGTGACCATAACTGCCAGGGAAGTCAGCCAAGACATAGAGAGGTGAGATGGGCTGACGAACCACAGCCAAGAACATGGATAAATTACCAAAGAGTCACAACTTAGGCTCCACCAAACCTACCGACCTTCTCACCCTGCTACTCCAACATTACCATAACATGGAGTTTTACCTTATGTTGCACAGGGTAATCCAGACATGGAACCCTTGCTCACTGTGCTTAGGGAGGTACAGCTTCACCCCACTGAGGAGGTCCAATAAGGCCTAAACACATGTCTGGAGTTGCAGACTTGATCACTTGAGAATCGCCTAGCTTTTCGGTGCTGGACTGCTCAAGTGGGTGGGCCAGACTGATACGCATATAGATATTTTTACTCTGTGAAAGGTACACTGAGTTAAAGCATGGTTGTACACCCTCCTGAGTGGGTGCCTTCAAATAGAACAGGTAATTTGGCGGTGTTTGTTCTCAGTAGAGGCGCTCCCTGACCCTTTTCTGTATTTGCAGGAACTTGGGGTTTCACCCCAAGTTACCCAGAGTAATCCAGATGTGGACCCCTTGCTTACTGAGTCTAGAGAGGCACACCGTCACCGTACCGAGATGGGCCCAGCAGGCCAGAAAAAGGTGTCTGGGGTTGCTGTTGGTACTCTTGCTCAGAGGAATATTGCCTAGCATTTTGGTGCTGCACTGCCCAAGTGGGTGGGAGCAGACTGATGTGCAAATCGAGGTCTTCCTCTATGAAAGATACAGTGAGCTTAAGCATGGTTTTAGACCCTCCTAAGTGGTTAACTTCCCATAGAGCACGTTATTTGGTTTTGTTTGCTCTCGGTAGAAGGTTTCGCAGACCTTTTTGTTAAAGTTGATCTTACCTGATGTTTCGTGCAAGTATCCTTACTACAGACAAATCTTATGCACAGTCAGGTAACATCACTGTGCATATACGGTATACAACTTCTATAATGTACCTTTTCACTGATTCAAAATGAAGTGTATGTGCACCAAAGACAATGGCAAAATCCCTAGGAAAAATACCCAATTCGATTCCCCAATATTAATAACTGCATCTACAGCACCTTCAGTATGTCTGTATGCCTTGTTCTCATTGCACAACTGCCACATCAAGGCCTGTGCCTACAGTCACTAAACAAGAAGAGTGTGATATACCATAGCCATTGTTATGTTATGGTATGAAGCTTTCATACTGTGCCAAATCACTACCACAGTTGTATCAGAGCACCTGCCATTTTTAGGAAGTAGGTTTATTGTGTCGACACCAGCAATGACCAGACCTTATACTGAGTAGAGAAGAGGAGTGGGGATAAGAGGATGGGGCGGAAATGCGGGTAAAGTTGTTGACTGACTTAAGGAGGGGAAATGTAGCCAGGAGGAGGTATGTTGGTGATAGGGTGTGTGTGTGTGTTGGTGTGCTGGAGGGCTGTATGTAATTACTTTAGCAATGTGGTGCCTCAATGTGTTGTGTAAACAATTGGTAGAATGACTGGCAGTTTACTTGCAAAACCAGTTAAGACGCAATGCGTGATTGGATGCGTGATTGGTCCAAAAAAAGGCCTTGTCCTGGATTGGCTTTATACATGCACCAGATGGTATCCAGTAATAATATCCACATATATATGGTCGCCATACATATGTTAGCCGGGAAAAGGCTGTGGCACCTTTGTATATGGTAACCATATATATGGGGTCAAGGAGGGTGGGGATTGCAGCGTGTGCCCCAGAACCATAAAAGAAAACAGCTTTAGGGATTGCTTGGGTTCCCCCCAAATGCGCTGTCAATTAGAGCATCAAGGATTCGTTTTTTATGGTAGTTATTAAGCGTAAAACATGACTTCTTAGATTTTTTAATGAAATTGCTAAGAACTCTATGGTGGAATTTTTTTTTTAAATTAACTTTTTGGAATGTTTTACTGTGGCAACATAAACATTGGTAAAATAGTGTTAGGTTCATTTTTAGCTCTAGTTTCATTTGTACATTTTTATTTACTTTTATTTTTTGAAAGAGGTGGCTTACTTTTTTTAGTGCTTACTTGTTTAGTTTCGTTGAGTGATGTTACTAGCTTTTCTGTTGGAAAGTTTTCTATACATTATTTTAGTGACAGATGACTATGTCACGTGTTCTTATTTTTATATGCTCTACATTATCTTGTTTTCTATGGAATTGGTTTTTAGTAGGCATTCTGTTTTGTCTGTTAGAAAATAGAAAGTGTGTGTTTGAAAGTTATGAAATGTTTATGCATGTGTTATTATTTAACAATGATGGGTATGTGGGTGTGAGTGTAGAAGGATGAACAAGTGCTGTGCAATTGTGTAGTGGGATGATAGGTGTGGTTGGGAAGGTTGTAAGAGTAAGAGGTTGTATCCGTGTGGTGGGTGTGGATAAATATGACATTGAAATTGGGTGGTGTATAAAATGAATATAGCTATGAGACGGGGAATGGGTGATACAGTATTGACAGTATAATGTGTTGAACAGTACTGGTGTTAGTGAATAAGGGAGTGGTGGTGTTATTTAATAAGTAGGAATATTATGCTGTGATGAGGAAAACAGTGGTTATTATAGTGTGCAGGTAAGAGGGTTGTGTGGGTTTAATGTTAAGGGGGTGAGGAACAGTGTGTATGAGTGGTAATGTGTGTTAGTAATTTGGAATGCAATGAGAGTGAATGTTTTTGGGTTGGATTGGAGTATTTTAGGTAAATAGGGGTATGGAAGAATAAATAAATTAAATTGTAGTATAGAAGTTAAAGAGTGACACTTGTGTTGTTAGGCAATAAGGAATTGGTGGTGTATTGAATAAAGAGCAATGTTGAGATATGATTAGAAATAGTGTGACTGCTGCAATGGAATGAGTAAGAGTGAAATACAATATTGATGCGTAGAAGGCTAATACATAGTGAAGCTATGTTATATTTCAATAAGAGAGATATACATGCTATATTAATTTACTTACTCTGTATGACCTGAAGAGTTTTATTTGTTCAGTAGCTGTTTCTTTCTATCTTATTTTTTCCTGCAATTGTAAACAAAAATGAGTTGTTATATGCAGTAATGGTTAAGTAGTTTCAGTAGCACGGCTTGTTTTTTATCCTGGTAGGAGCAGTTAGTGGAATAAGGAGTGAATACATTTCAGTCATGTGTGGAGTACTAAAGCATGTTAACTATGTTGTTACAATCTGGGGTGAGATTATAGAAGGTTTGCACTGGTGCAAGTGGAAAGTTGCATGGTATTAGCACTAAGGCAAAGTGTGCCTTATTTTTTAAATAGTGGAATACAATGGAACATGATTGGAGCAATCTTAATGCAGTTTGACATATTATAAGCAACAGGGCAAACATTGGCATAGGGAAAACAATGGTTTAGTGCATTTTTGCACCTGGGCAAAGTTTGCACTAGGGCTAATACCAAATGGTATTAGCAGTAGAGCAAAGTTTGCCATGATGTAAAAAAACATGAGTAAAGTTGTTGTTTTTGTACCAGGGGAATTTTTGTCCTGGCCGTTTTTGATATGGAAACTGCACTTGTTGAGGTGCAATGGATTTGTAATGCGTTCCAGTGTTTCTAAAAAGGACAAACTGTGGCCTAGTATTAATACTGTGCAACTTTGCAGTTGTAGGGGCGTATGTTGTCATTATATGGTGTGTTATGGTAGTGGATGCAAAACATTTGTCCTTTTAATGTAAGGAAACATGTTGTAGATAGGATTGACTTTTTTTGGTAAAAATGTATTGAAAAGGAAACATGTATAGATACATTGGCACTCCCACCATGTTTCTGCGATTTTCAAGTAAGGAACACAGTTCTGGAAAATATTATAGCAACTGTTTTAAGTGGTATTTGTTGTAATGAGGTGTAATATTGAAATATTGTAGTACTGGGTTTAAACACACTGTACATTTACTGTGCATTTACATGTAAGGAAAGATGATCTGTTTTATTAATGCATACTTTCATTTGTATTTTAATAAGAAATGTAAAGTGTGTAGGTACAGCAGTAGTACAGAAAGTTTAAGATTTTTGTAAAGGAAAGGAAATACAGTCAGTAAACAATGGTATGGTACTATTAAGTGGTAGTTGATGTGAGCCGAGGGAGAATGGGGGCACTATAAGGGATGTGCTAACAATGTTTGGAAAATATTACATTTATACATAAGGAAAGGTACTGTTTTTAAAATGTTTCTTTTTAGGAGCATTTTTATTGACAATAAAGAAATGCATATGTGCATTTAGAGCTGCACCATTTGTAACTTTTTTGCAGGTAAGGGACATGCAATTGCAAAAGATTTGTAGAACACTGTTGAGTGGCAGTTGGTCTTAGAAGGTCAAATATGTTGTCAGTATCTGTATATGTAAGTAACTGCCACTTAATATGAGCAGGTGGAGAATGTTGCAATACATGCATTTTATAGCAGTGGTTAAAAAAGAGCATATGCTTAATGAGATGCCTATTATAGGGTAAGTGGCAGCGACTGTGTATATATATATATATATATTTTAAATGGTGAAAAATAATAATTTAAATAGAAGCATACCTGTACTATGTCTTGTTAGATGTAGATATTGTAGAATCTGCAAATAGACATCTGGGACAGTTTCACAGTAGTTTCTTATGCAGGTGGCTCTGAATGACAGGAGACATGCACTCTGAGATTGGAAATCTACATCTGAAGTGTTGAACTGAGTTGACATGTAGAGTTTATAAAGGTGATTGGTGGATGCATGTGTGACTCTTTGAAAGTAGCCAGTCAGGGAGAGTTATAAAGAGAAAAGTAAAAAGTGTAGAAGGACAGCCCTGTGAGGTGATGTACGTGGCGGTCCTGGATAGTGCGTGGAACGAATGTGCCATCATTGTCTATTAAGGATGCCGTGCATGGAAAGAGGACTGCAGAGATCGCAGACAGTCACGAATGTCTCCGGACATCAGGGGATTAGTTGATGAGGCTTTGTGGTTGTGGAGGAGGAGTTGAAGTGTACAGGAGCACAAGGTAGCAAGTATTTTCTTTCTTGTGTGAAGTGGTGGAAGGATGGATTTATCTCAAAACACTTGTGTATAGGCGCGTTATAAATGCCATATCATATCATATCATATGAAGAAGCAGAGTGTGTGGATTCTGGAAGATTCATGAATACATTGATTGAAGGTTTACACAGAGCGGCTTGGCATCCCTGGTAATCTTGGATTAGAAGAAGTGGAGGTGTCATGATAAGGAGTGCAGTGATTAAACTGGAAGGGAATATTACCATTGTGTAAGAATATGGTTTGGTCTAAACATCCAGACATCATTATAGTATATTGTGGACGTAACAGTTTGGGGTATGTGAATGGAAAATCCTTGCAGTTTTCCATGAAGCATATGTTCAAAAGGCTAATTGAACTTTTTCCAGCAATGAAGATTATCTTTTCACGGATAACTCAAAGGCAAATTTGGAAAGGTACCAAAAAAAGCCAGGTGGAATGTTGTATGTGCTTTTGTACAAGATGTATGAATCACACCTTTCCACAATGAGTATATGAAGTTTGAAGGTGTGAACATTTTTTGAAGAGATGGAGTAAATTTAACAGATGTTGGAAATGAGATGTGTAGTAAAGCATCTGTTAGTAGGTGTTGTACATACAAACAAAAACAGTACTGCATTTGTTAGTATAATGCATTAAAAAAAACAAAAAACTGTTCTTTTAAGAGCCACCATTGTTGAAGAACAAAAAAACACTAAATTGAGTTTAAATACCACTCACCCCACCTTTAATTCTCTGGGAAGTCAGTGGACAGTAAAGCTGTCAGTGATCTATACGACTGTGGAAAAGGGTGGGGATGAGTAATTATTTTGATGGTAGTGTAATATGAATGGGAAGTTTGACAGAGAAAAGGGGTTGGGACAGAAATGTATTCCTGTTACTGTCACCTTTTGTTTGCTATGCAAATTGTCTACACTGTCCATTAGTATAATATGTAAAGCAAAAGCAAATGCTAATGAACATGTTACATTACAAGGCCTGTGGTAGCGGCCGTGTAGTTATAGTTAAGTTGCTAACACATAGGAAGAGCACTTATTGGGTGGTTTATTACTTTGCTAACCCTAACCGGTGTCCGCGGACATCGCAGTAAAAACATATTAAAAAACATAACATTGCATTTGTGAAACTTAGCAAACAATCTCTGAGGAGGTGAGTGGTGATGAGGATGGGATGGGATATGGGCGTAAGAAGCCAAAAAAACAGGTGTTTTTCATCCCAAATGTCTGCGAACAGTCCGGATGTTCGGGTACAGTCCTGTGATGTTCGTGAACACTTTAGATGTTCGGAACAGCTATGCCTATTTCTGCTCTACAGGGTTGATGAAAAACAGTTTTTGGATGGTTTATAACATTGGCGCCATTCAATGAAGCTGCATGAATGGTTCTGCAAAGATCAGTGGGATTCTGTCAAGAGGGGGCAAAATTAGAGGGGGGGTCCCCAAAATATTGTAAGTTTGTATAAAGTCTGAATGGGTTTTGTCAAGTGGGGGCTAAGTTATATGACTATCTGAGAGCGTCAGGTATCTGGGATTCAATGGGGCTAAGTTATATGACTATCTGAGAGCGTCAGGTATCTGGGATTCAATTTTGGCTCACATAAGGGATCTAAATTGGGCATTGATGCCTTGATGCATAAGGCCAAGCTGCTAGAATACCAGATGGTAAACATCGACCGCAAGTTTGGCAGATTCTCCCTCAAATCAGCGATAATGTTCTTCGAAGGGAAGATAGTGCCTAAATGAATCTATGGCCTCGAATTAACGTTGGATAAAGTGTTGAAAATATTGGATAACATTGAGGGTAGAGTCAGATCTTCGGTGTCCCTAACGCAGTTCCACATTCTGCATTAAGATATGAACTAGGGTTTTCATCAATATGGGCCAGGATCCAATGGCGCCTTTTGACACTATATGCAAAGATTATGGCCCCAATACCCAATTCCCTCTACCATTTGTTGGGTGAAAATGTACATTTCTCTGTGTATCTAATCGACCTAAGGGAAAGATGTGAATTCATCCTCCTTGATATTGGCTCAAATCTGGAGACCTTGGTTAACAACCCCATGAAGGTTAAAAGGGCCGTTTTTGACTTTGATTGGATTCAGACGACTGAAGGCTTCCACTCATATGTATCTATGGGCCATCCTGTGTATGAACATAAAAGCTCAGGATCTCTTTCTTATATTCTGCTCCAATTCCCTAATCGTTATTATCGTGGGCTTCTACTTAGGTTATGGTAGAATCTACTACCTACTATGGAAATGCAGTTTAGGAGAAAATTAATAACGAATGATGCAGTTGGTTGTAGGTTCTGCCTGTTGAAACCCGAGTTTTTATGTCATTTAGTATTGGAGTATAAATCACTAATGATATTAACGTCTACATTTTTGCTAGCCCTGCACTTATATCAATTACATTGTAGTGATGAAACGGCATGTAAGTGTTGCCTCAGTATCCAGAGCATTCCTGAGGGCCTGGCTGTATCAGGTTTCATCAAAAGTATTAACCTGCAGAAAACCTCAGGAGAAACCTATAACGATTGTCCTTTCGCTTATTTGGGGATAAAGGATTCGGGACTTGGAATCTATGAGCTTAAATGATCCCTTTTTCTGTTATCCGTTAGGGATATTTCCTGCATTGGTCAGTCAGGATGGAATGCGTATAATGTTTTTTATTTGGATTTTGTAATCTTATAAAGATATGATGTCTTTTTTATCAACTCTGTTAAGCGGGCATGCTGTTTAGAATCCGTTTGGATGTTTTATTCTATACGGGTGACTATTTTTCTTCCTACTCTGCATTTAATTGCATTGTTTGTTTTACGTCTTATCTGTTTTCTTTTACCTTATGTTTTTTTTTGTTCTCTGGTTATGATGGCTATGTGATTTTATTGTGACAGTGTCCTCTTGTTCAATATCGATTTGTAAAGGTTTAAGTTAAACCGATGCAATAAAAAAAAAGATATATGACTATTGTATGTATTGTGAGTAAATACATTTTGACACTTTTGAAAAAATAAAATATGGACGGATTTCCAGCAAACTCATGTAAGGAGCATTGGCAAGACCTTAAAGCATGGTTTTGCAAATGTGCCCATGTTTAATTGTTTGACAAGTGTCATAATGTAGGTACAAAAATAGTGATATATTTTTGGTGACTGAGATATAGCATGTGCTCATGGGTAGATTGTCCAGGTCATGGCATAAGGTTATGACCCGAACAATCTGGCTACTGGCCATGACCACGAGGGACGACAAATGGGGTTAAAGTGGCCAGGTCCACCTGGGACCAGCTATGTGGTAAAGTTATTCGAAAGTGGGATAGGTTTGAAAGCGAAAAGAAATTGTGCCCCTGATAATATGGTCATAGTGTTCTCTCTTCACCTTCTTCATGCTACCATAGAAACGGAAGAGCGGCTCTGTACTGAGCCGCGCCTTCCCTTTCCTTGGTGGCCATCTTGGAAAAGGTTTTTCCTTTCTACACCGGGACGCCAAAGGCCAATTTTTGTTTAACACCCCGGGTTACCGCATTGGTAACCGGGGTGCAAATGGTCTTCATCCCCCATTGCAGGTGCTGGGTCAGGGGATAACAGTTGGGTTCACTCATTATCCGCCCTGGCTTCGCTTGGTCAGATAACTTGGGGTGCCGGGCCAATATCCCCCATTCCAGTGCCTGGAATGGGATATGAACACCACTTTATTTCCATTAGCATAACACAAAATGCTAATAGAAATGTTGGAAAATTTCATTGAGTCTATGTACTTTACTGAGAAATGTAAAGCAGATAGAGTCTATAAGATTTTTTTTAGTTCTATTTTTAACTGTGAAAGGTGGTTCCAAAATGAACCTTCCTTTTGTTGTTGTTTGATGTATTTTTGTTTTTGCAGGAGAGGTTACAACGGAAGGCAGGGAGGGAAATGAGGGAAGAGGCACCAAGCACTAATATGGAGGGGCAGGTGGACAGGGGAAGATGTTGCACGTGTGTTACTTTTATGGTAGGGGCAGTGATTCTCATGCTCCTTCATTGTAGCTTCCAAAGCACTTCGAAATTGCTTCCCCCTGCAGAGTGATGTGTTGCAGTTTACACAGAGGACTACTGTTGTATTTGAAAGATGTGGATCAACAGCCTCTTTTATTGCTTACAAGGTAGCCGCTGGGATTTTTTGTCCCACAGAAGTAGGCTGTGTGGTTAGAGTGTTGTTTGAGAAAGATGAGGTGGAGAAAGATCCTACTACTTGCTAAGAAAGGAACCACCTTTCCGAGAGACTTGCAGTGGTTGGATTTGGTGTGGCAATGCATGCAGGTGGTCCCGTGGAAGTACTGTCCAGGTAGTCTGCGACTGATTATAAAGTTGCCCTCAGTGCATTTCACTTTGGTAGCTTTAGCCTTTGGTACATTCCCAACAGTGGGAAAGAACTACCACACCCATGATTCTCTCTGGGTGCTAGAGGTAGGCACTTCCTCTACCTCATCTGCTTGCTCCTCTTCATTGTCTTTGGAAGTAAATGTGATTTTTTTGTTGTGTAGGTCCTCAAGCTGGTGGTTGTGTTGGCTCTTGGAATGGAGGGATTGCAATAGCTAATGCAATTTTTAAGATAATTAGCAGTTTTGCTTATATTCTTCCAAGTATATGCTTTGTACTAGATTGTTAATGGATAATGAATAAGTTTAGATGTAGGAGCTGTGCAAGGGTAAATTTTGAGCTTGAAAGTTCCTAGATCCGTAGAAAATGCAGTTCTGAACTGTCCTTGAAGCACAGATCCGATCGCGAAGTGCGGATGCATTCGTGGACATATCATCATTTTGCGTGCGAATGCATGGACACGTGGCACTGTCCGGAAGGTCTGTAATGACGCCAGACGTTCACGGACATCAACAGATGCAAAAACAGTGGACATAGTTGCAAAAAGTGTATAGAAGTGTTAAAAATGATGCTAGAAAATGGGAAATGGTAGAGTTTTAAAGTGAAACTTTGTAAATTGGAAAAACATGTTGCTATATTGGGGTAAGTATGATATTAGTAAGTTGTAGTGAAATAGCATGCACTGGTAAAAACCCATAAAATGCACTGACATTTTTTACTTAAAGGGACATTATGGTTACGTTGCTCTGATAAAAACCTATTTTTTTTTATTTTTTTTATTTTTTTTATTTATTTTGTATATAATCTTTGTTAGATTTTTACAAAAGAATTTCTCGTGATTACATATAGCTGACAATAGAAATGTAGAAATGTAGAAAGTTGTGAGCTAATAGGTGTTTAAAGCAATGTTATTGTTATTGTTTACACCGTCCACGGTTTATCAAAGTTGAGGGGAATTTCTCATTAAATGTCAGAGAGATGGGAGATCTTTTCCATGCTGATATTTAGTAGTTTTGCCGTCGGGATTAGCCATCTAGTTTGAGCTCCTGTAATTAAGCGGTTCCACCACATGTCTTCGTCATTGATGAAAGAGTTTATAAGCAAGGGACCAAAAAAGGCATTCCTTTCCTGTGCGATCGCCGGGCAAACCATCAGGAGGTGTCTTACAGATTTTGTAGTTTCAGGATTTTTACAGAGACGACATGTTTTCTCGTTAGTGGCAGCTCGGATGGCTAAAATTTCTTTTGTAGGAAGCAAATTGAGACGGGCTTTCAGTAGGGTTTTCATTAACAGCTTGCAGGGATATCTTTTGCAGTACTCCATAGGCTCTTTGAGTTTGTTAAAAACGGGTGGTAGATGATTTAGCAGCTTGTTTGATGATGCTTTTTCATTAGTATTTATCCAATCTAACCACTCCATTTTTGATTTTATTCTTAGAGGATTCCCGAGGAGTTCATCTTCTGAGCAGGCTATCTCCTGCAGGATTTGTTGCTGAATTTCAACCCAGTTTTTAAGTAGCTTATTGTTTCCCTTACTGATTTCTTCATTGATCATACGGTATATTTGAAGACTCTCTGGATGTCTTATTTTTCTGAATAGTTGAATCGTACTTTGTGTCACCACTACAGCTATAGAAAGCAGTCCTAGTTCACGTCTTATTGCTGCAGAAGATGTAGATTTAGGAAGTCCAAGTACTGTTCGCCAGATGTAGCCTTCTAGTTTGGTCCAGAGCGTCGACGGGATTGTAGGCATTGCATCCATGCCGTATGTTAAAGACGGGATTACTTTTGCTTTGTAAAACTGGATTGCAGGGAGGAGACTGAATTTGCCATATTTTCTGTGGACTGCTTGCAGCTGGGATGTTAGATGTTTCGCCTTTATCCATAGAGTTTGTTGCATTGTGGTAGCGTTCTTGGAGCTGTCAATTTCGACTCCCAAATATTTAAACATTGTAACTACTTCAATTTTTACTTGGTTGAGGTACCACTGTAGATTTTCTTTCTTTTTAGTCCGCTGTTTTTGAAAAATCAGGACTTTAGTTTTTGATTTGTTTATCTCCAAGTTGTTATCCTTTATGTATTGGACAAGATTGTCGAGTTGCCGCTGAAGTCCGACCTGCGTATGGTCCAAGATTATCAGGTCGTCGGCGTATAGAAGCCGCTTGACCCCTACATTGCCGACTTTAGGTGGAAATGACCTGATCATGTCTTGGGAGTCTTTAAAGTCGCCTAGGAAAGATATGAAGAGTGCGGGGGCCAGCGGACATCCCTGCTTCACTCCACGATAAGATGGAATTTGATCGGATAGCAGTCCTTGGTTATTCAGGCGAACGGCCATCCTAGTGTTCGAATGAAGGGCGATTATGGGGTCCAGGATGTCTTCAGGACACTTCCACGCTTTCAATTTGTTCCACAATATTGACCTGTCGACTCGGTCGAACGCCTGGGAGAGGTCAACAAATGCTAGGAAGACTCTTGGTGCTCCCAACAAGACTTTATCTTTGATGATATTCAGGATCATTATGTTAGCTGCCGTACTTGCATTTTTTTGAAAACCCGTTTGCAGTGGGTCTGCAGAGGGGGAAAGCCTTGCCCAGCTCTGGAAATGGCTCAAAAGCATCGTAGCAAAGACCTTGCCTATAACATCTAACAAGGCTATAGGGCGATAGTTCGAAGGGTCCTCCCTAATGCCCTTTTTGAAAATCGGGACGACGACCGCCTGGGTCCAAGAGTCAGGTATTATCTTTTGATCTTTACAATCTTTGAAGATTAGGCTCATTGCTGCTGCCCAGTCGTCAGAGTTTCGCTTGAGGTCCGAGTTTGCTAGCCCGTCTGGACCAGGGGCTCGGGATAGTTTTAATCTTGTGATGGCTTTTTTTATCGCATCTTCGTCAGAGAGGTCGACCCAATTTCTCGCTGGCGATTGCTTCTGAGGAGTGGTAGTTATTGGGGGTGCCTCAAAAAGATCAGAAAAATGTTTAACCCAATTTCCTTCAGTGACCGAGTTGGTCATAGCAGCTTTCGGGTGATGGTTTGTTTGGTTAATCATAGACCAGAAATCCTGCGATTTTTTCGAGGCTAATACCTTAAGCATGTTTTCTGCATCACACTGATAGAGAGAGCTCCGTACATATCTCAGCCATTGTTTGTAATTTCTCTTTTCTGTGAGGTAAATTTCCCATGAAATGGTTGTATTCAGGGCAGCAGCTTCTTTCTTTGCTTTCCTTAGCGTCCTACGTTTAATTACCAAATTGGCGTTGTAGGTGTGATTATGTTGAAGCATTGAATCGTTAGGAAATTTCCGTGGTTTTTTAAACGGAAGGAGTAGAGGAATATAGCTGTCTCTAAAAGTAACATCTTTAGTGTCAATGGCGGAAGTTAGCATTTTATAGTTGGCAGTCAATGATTTGATGTCTTTGGTAGACATACAAAGGCGGGTTGCCTGGGAATTTATCTCAATCGATTGTTTGTAAAATTGGCGATCATGAGCAACAGTTTTACAAATGAGGTTCAAAAGGTTATGATCACTCTCCTTGGTTCTAATTATTTAAAAGGTGGTTATGCGGTGGTAGATTTGTTCAGAAACAAAAATATAGTCAAGGGTGGCCGATGAGTTGTCGCGTTCCCATGTCGGGATCAAGTTTTGATTCTTCATTGCGTTGACAGCGTTATGGAAGTTTCTAGACTTCATTAGTGTAAGCCATGTTTTACCCCTTCTCTCGGCCAGAGTTCTGGGTAGTGCGTTTGTTTTTGGCACGTTTGAAGCCACGCAGTTTGCGTTAAAGTCCCCACAGATAACAATATTCGAAGTTTGATGTTTGATTCTGATTTCGTCAATGATGTTAGAGGCAGCATCGCAAAAGGTTTCTGGTGATGTTTTTTGGGGATTCCAGTATATGTTGATGACGGCAAATGGTTCTGAGGAAATTTTGCCTTTTGGCGATGATTCCTCCGGCCATGTGGCCAGGATTGCCAGCAGTCCGTAGGATGCTTCTATTTTCTTAGTGATGTGTATCCCTGAGCCTATACGGACGGCTATAAGTAGGCCCGATGATGGGCGGCCTAGAGGGCCTTTGTGGGCCAGAGAGATCTCTATGTTGTAACCATCCAGAGCCGGTTTATCCAATAGCCAGGTTTCCTGAAGACAAACGATGTCGTGGATTCCTAGATTGTAGCTGTCACTTTTAGTTAAATGCATATGGCCTCTGGTGTTCCATGATGCTATAGACATAAATGAGTTTTGAGGATCCTTTTGACTCAGACGGGGGGGCTGAAAAGATGGAGTTGGGCCCCCTGTTTGCTGCTATTTTTTTTTTAGTCCTGATGTTAAGACCTCTCGTATCCAAGACCAGCGACCCTTTTTTGGGACACTATCCGTGATAGGTGTCGAAGGGTGTGGTGGATTTTTCCTACTTTCAGTTTCTTGAGATGGGGAAGGTCGGCGATCTTGGTGATGTACTCTTGGGGAATATCTACGGATTTGAGATCTCCCGTAGTCATTTTGGCTTCTAGGCTCTCGTCTTGTTCGAGTTCTTCCGTTTTCCGATTTTTCGTATCTTGGTTTGTCCCAGGTGCTTGGGCGGTCCCTAGTTGATCTAGTAGAATTGTAGTTGAATTCACTCAAACGGAGTGGGGTTTTTCTCTGTCCCGATGAGCCGTATAAGTCCTCCGTATGAGATTTAAATCTGTATTTTTTGCTGGGAGAGGTCTTAGAGTTTTCTTCACTCTTGTTACTTGTATTTTGGACCGGGACCTCAGTGAGCATAAAGCCCGATTGTTCTAGTTCTGCATAGACGCCTTCTGAAATTTCGCAAATTGCCGATGACTTAATGTGAAGATATGCTTTCGCTTGCTTGGACCTATGGTACGGCTCGATTAAGATAAAGTCGTCTGATTTTAAGGACCGAAGGGTATCAACTTGTTTTAGGATCTTAAGTACTGTTCTTCTATTCAGAATCATATAATGATCGTCCATAATTTTTTGTTCTATTTTGAATAGCCGGGTATCTGTTGATTTGAAAGCATGAGAACTTAGAGGCGTCTCTTTCAATTTTGTAGTTGACAGTTTACGTTGTTTGACATGTCTTTGCTCAGGTAAAGTTGACATATGTTTTGAGGTCTCCTTTTGATGTAGATTCGGAGGATGTAAAGGCAGTATTGTTGTAGTTTTGGCCCTTCTCTCCGGATTGAGATTAGTTGATGTCGACATAAGTTTGTCGTTCTTAGATCCAGGGGGTTCATTAGATGTTTCGAGCTTTGAATTAGATACACTTCCTGCTTGCAGTTCTGTGTTTTCTATAGTATCCCAATGTTGCGTTAGATCTATCAAAGGGCTTCGAAACAGAAATTCCTCACAGGTCCTGGGGGAAGGCATAGAATCCGGTTCTATGTTGACGTTGCTTTCGCTCCGGTGTAGCGTAGCCTGGTTTCCATCGAGCATTTTTTGTTTGTTTTTTGGTGATTTTTTTGGCGCTAACACTAGATCGAGAGCGGATACTGTTTTCAACTGGGAATGATCTTGTTGGGCACCCAAAGCAAGCTTCAGAACCGGATGATGCTTCCCTACGGTCGCCGCTTTTTGGGGCCCCTCACTGGGTGAAGCAGGTTTGGGTGCTTTATTTGGTATGGGGGGGAGTTTGTCAATTGATCTTGCAAACACCGGCGCAAGTTCTATGGATGTAGGTGGTAGCGTTGTCTGGGTTTCTTTATCAATCGAGATTTTTTTAGCTCTGGTGATAGATTTTAGGAAATTGATCTGTTCGTCTAGCGCGGCTAGTTTTAAGTCCCAGGTATCGCTATGTATCTTATTCCTTTGGTCCAAGGCAGTTATAAAACCTTCAACAAAGATCAGTTTAGTGTGCATCATTGCTGTAACTGTAATGTGATCTTTTAAGGAATCACTAATGTTCTCATACAGTTTTCCAAAGGGTGCTAATGCTATTGTTATAGCAGACATGATAGTTGTGAGGTCAGGTTTTTTCGGAGTGGCTTCCTTGGTACAAGGTGTAGATATTTCGCTAAGCCTCCTGTTTTTAGGTGGCGAGCGATCTCTTGATCTGAGCGGCGATCATGACATTAATAGTGCAAAGCTTTCATCTGTCTGGATTGTTCTTTTCAAGTTTGTTGGTTGTGGCAAAGAGTTGTCGGGTTCCAGTTGGTCAACTGCTAAACGGCCAGGAGGTCGGTGTTTGGTGGAGGATGGCGTCAATCCCGAGATTGTTCTTAAGGGGGATTTTTCTTTTGGAGGGCTCTCCCCGGATCGGGGTTGTGCAGTTCCGTTCTGAGCTTGGTCTGTAGTGGCTTTAATGCTACTGAGTATTTGTATTTGCAATTCTGGTTGTATTGGGTTTGTTTCGGGCCGACCTTCTGGAATCATTTTTATTGGTGTACCATGAGCCGTGATCTCTCCAGGATGATTTACTATGGACGGATTTTGAGCGTCCGTATATCTTGAAACTCCTTTGAGGTCCTTCTTTTTTTCCAGTGAGATTTCGTCATTTGTAGATGGACCAAATGACTTTTGTTTTGTTGTTTTTATCACTTTCCTTACTTTGGACACTGGGGGGAGATCTTGGATAGCTTCAAGGATTTCAGCGTCCGAAAGTTCGTGTACTTGGTCCAGTTTTCTCTTGCATTGTCTTTTAAAAAAATCTTTAAGTGCAGTTGATAGAAGCGGGTGTGGGAGGTTTTTTTTTGTTGAGGATTTTTTTTTAAGTTTTGAGGATTGTATATTCTGAAAACACGAACTGGAGTCTTTCGAAGGTTTTTTACGCAATGTTTTTGCGGCTTTATCAACTTTGTCCAGAGAAACTTGACTTTTTGATTTTTGGTTTTTAGGGGTTTTGATATTTTGTGGTGCAAAGCAACCCGCTTCTATGGTATTGCTTGAGTCTTTTTCAGCAGGTAGTTGTCTTGGTAAGGAAACAGAAGATTTTTTTGGAATAGTAGAAGGTGCCTCTATGGGTATTGGCACATTTTGAACGTTTATTTCGTTGTTTCTATGTCATTCCGAGGGTTGGGATAGGGACGTCCCCGATGGTGTATTATTGCCCATTTTTTCAGTTTCAGTCTGTAGGCCTTCGTTTTTTTGCTTTTGCGAGTCCGTGCTAGGACTCCATGGTACATGGATTTGTGCTAGTACCGTCGTACTTACTGGCCTCACATTGATAGTGCTGGTAGAAGAGATGTCTAGTCGACGGCCCTGTAAGCCTTCGGTCGTATCCTCCGCGGTTTGTAAATGGTGGAGGTGGTTGGACTTAGTTGCTGCGGGGGAGGGGAAATCCACATCCCCTGGCGGAACCCTCCAACCGCCCTCCCTTGTTGGCTCCTGGCCCGGAGCTTGTCCTCCGGGAGGCAGGCTAACTCCTGCGGGCGCAATATCACGTCGCTCCCCCCGTGAAGCAACCAGCTCAGGGGCGGAGGCCGGCCGCCCTCCAGCAGTCACGGCCTCCGCTCCACTCGCCACCCCGGAGGGCTGGCGGTAAGGCTGGACAGACGAAGCCGCACACGGGGAAGAAGAGAAAATCGTCGCCTCGGGGTTCAGTCGCGGTGAGCGCGGCTCGCATGCTCCCCCAGGGGAGGGGCACGCCTCCAGCGCGGCGGCCCACAGCACAGGTGAGATGGAAAGGGTCGGAGGCATAATCGGGTCTTCTGCTTGGGACGAAGCAACAGATGGAGTGTTGCAGAGTGTAAATGTCTTTTTTTCGGCGGCGGGGGCAGAAAAGTTAAATGACTTGTGGCAGTCATAGTCTCCACAGGCTCCACCGGTGGGTTAGTGATGGAGGGATTAATGGGAGACGGAAATGGGGAACGCCGAGTAGTGTCGAAGGGATTTTCGAAGTCAAACTGTGGTTTTATCGTTTCTGTGACTTTGTTTGGTGAATTAGTTCCGATAGAGGGGGGGTTGATAACAGTCCTTGTCTCCTTCACTTTTCTGGTTAAAGACTTCTGTACATGGAGTACGTGGTGATCTGGAACCTTGCGGTTACTCCTGAGTTTTCGTGCTTCCAAAGCTGACCCAACATAAGTCGTCAGATAGGAAAATTCTGGAATTAGATTTGCAGTTTCAACAACGGGCTCCATAAGGACAAGCCCGCCGACAGCCGGGAATCTGCCGCGGACTGCTGCAGACTGCTCAATCCTCAGCTCAATGCTCCGCTCACCGCTCCGCGGTGTTTGCTGGGGTTAAGTGGTACCTCCCACGAACGACAGAGTAGACAGACTGCTGCAGACTGCTCAATCCTCAGCTCAATGAAACCTATGAAATTCACTGAAAAAGCTTTGTTAAAGGGACGTTATGGTTACAAGTAAAACCAAAAACCTCAGAAATCCGCCAGTTATGGTAAGCTAAGGAACCATAACTCGTGTCACCACCGTGCACTGCTAAGACTAACACCCAGCACATCAAAGATGACACCTCAAATGTTATTGATGACTTCACTGATGACATCACATGTGAAATTAATTTTGATGAAAAGTCCCTATAAGGGGTTGTGTTTATAATGTTGGTAATTAGGTGTCAGGGGTGATTCGGAGACTTATCATGAACTAGTTAATCAATTAAAGAATGTACTCATCTAAACAAACGTATTGGAGTGTTGTTAATACAGGAACCTAATCATACATAAACATAGGCAATGGCTGCAGCATGCACCATAGAAGTACAACATTTATAATCTTGTAATTTTGGATAGTACAATTATGAATGCTACCTTATCAGAGATTTGAGTAATGTTAAACATGCAATAACTGGCTAACCATTCAAGACATAATACACACTTGTGCTAGTACAAACAATGCATATGAAAACCCACAATGCATACAAATCAGAGGCACATACAGATAAACTAAGGTAATGAAGAAAGAAACAGCATCATCAGAAAATGTTAATTACATTAAAGTTTATCTTCATGTATACAATAATTGTGGGTTTGAGGCCTGCTTATTGCCCCATGTATGATATGATATGGCATTTATAACGTGCCTATACACAAGTGTTTCAAGGTGCGACAAGGCAAGGGAGGGAGACAGAGGAAAGACAAAGATAACAATCTTACTAGGCCAGGTGACATTGAAATCGCGCAAGTGCAGGGGACGGGGAAAGGGAAAGTGCAGGCCAAGAGGGATGGGGCATCGCAATACATAAGATCAACAGTAAGAATAATGAAATAAATATAACAATAGGTAAAAGTGCGGCCAGCTAGTGGCAAGTGCAGGGGAAAGTGCAGACATCAAGTGTCAAGAGCTGGGGGGAATGTAGGGATACAGAAACAGCCCACAAGTGCAGTGGTTGCCCGGTAGTCAGTGCAGGTGTGCTGCTGGTGGGTATGGAATATTTTTACCCATGATATGATATGATATGATATGGTATTTGTAACGCGCCTATACACAAGTGTTTCAAGGCGCGACGAGGCAGGGAGGGAGGGAAACAAGGGGAAAACAGACAAACGATCCTACTAGGCCAGGTGTCATTCAGATCGCGCAAGTGCAGAGGTAAGGGGAAAAGGAGGAAGTGCAGGGGGGAGGAGGTGGGAGGGAAGTGCAGTACAAGGTAAGTAGCGTAAAAAATAATAAATAATAAATAAAAAGGGCCAGCTGGTGGCAAGTGCGAGGTAAGTGCAGAGCAAGTGCTGGGAAAGGGGCTGTAGCGATACAGTGACAGTCCCACAGTGCAGGGGGAGCCAGGGAGGCAGTGCAAGTGGAGAGTGGCTGGGCCCTGGACCGAGGTTGCTGAGAGTGGCCCAGATGCAGGTTTAGTGCTGAATTCAGTGGGGAGTTAAGCAGGATTAGCAGGGGAGAGGGAGAGAGAAGGCAGAAGCGAAGAGGAAGGTTTTGAGGTGCTTCCGGAACCGGAGATGGTTCTCCTCAAGTTTCAGGGAGGCAGGAAGGCTGTTCCAGAGGGAGGCCCCTGCTGCGGAGAGAGATCTACCCCCAGCTCGTTGCTTCGAGAAGCGGCTGACCATGAGGGAGTTGGAGACGGATGAGCGAAGGGCTCGTGAAGGAAGATATTTAGGAAGAGAGAGTTGGAGGTATTTAGGTCCCAGGCCCCAGAAGGCCTTGTGGACAATGCAGAGGGTTTTGAACTTAATCCTCGCAGCCACTGGGAGCCAGTGAAGAGATTTCAGTCCTGGAGAGATACGGTCCCTGGGCTTGAGGCCAAGGACAAGTCTCGCAGTTCTGTTCTGGATAACCCTACTACACCCTACTACACCCCTTTGCCAATGGTGAAAGAAAACTGCCAAAAATGGAGGCGATAACCCCAGTGCGTGCCAAATCTGCAAAACTGTACATGGTTCATAAACCACAAAAGAGCTGCACACCCTGACACACACAGGCAAAGTTGGGGTAAAAACAGGAATCACTGCTGTCACCTGTCATCTTTCACATGTCACCTGAAGCAAGGCCACAGAAGGGCTAAAATCCGAAAATGCCCTTAAATACAGCTTTCTAATCCTCCAAAGTGCTGTTTTGGCGCTAAATTCAGTAATTTTCCCAGTGAACTATTGGAAGGAAAAGTGTGCTGAAATCATAGATTCTCTAGGTAGTCAGAGGAATCCAGGCCTCACTTCCTGACAGCTGATTAAGGAAATTAGCTGTCAAACCCAGTTCAAAGGTGTTCTTTTCTGGAAGAAATTGCAAAATGCGCCTATTTAAAGCATGCTTGTGAAGGGCTTAATTCTTTTAAATGTCCAAATCCCCTATAAACTGTGCTTATTTGTATATGGTTAAAGAAAAGGCTTTATTGTGAATCTTACAGTAACCCAGTGGAAGTAACTGCTTAATTCTGATTGGGCAGTGCCTGGCCTGGGAAAGTTGACATCTCAGCTTGACACTCCCTTGAAAGGAAGCCTAATGGTTGCCGCATATTGACAACAAAGAGAGCATCAGCCATTCGTCTCTGGCTGAGCCAAGAACAATTTCAAGCTGTCCAACTGATCTCTACAGGGGACCTTCCCTCTCCAGGAAGGGGACACACCTCCCTGATCAAAGGACTGGACAGCTGTTGCCTTGAAGGGGAGGTACAAAGAAAAAAAAACTGCTGTGACTGTTTAAATCTGTATTTGTGATTAAAGTTGAAACTCTTTAACTGAGCAACCTAAAGAGGGATAAATCTGAAAATTGGTAGACATTAACTTAATTTCAGGCTTTTGATTTGAAGACATTGATGAAACTTGCACCATTTAAGGGACCAAAGTTATGAAAAAATTCTCATTGTAGCAGAACAATTAATGTTGCAACCCTAAGATTGTAAGTACATGATCCACTGATAAGCACCCAGAGATGTACCGAATTAGAAATGATTAATCCAAACTGTTATGGTTAAAATTGATAAAAATCCATAGAATGACAAAGACAGCTCTCACAAATATGGGGATTGAATGCAAATATAGACAATCAAATATGAAATGTATGTGTTCGCTTATATTAGGGTACATAATCTTAGAAATGTACATTTGTGCAAAAATTATGTTTTTGTCAAAATCAATGTGGGAGTTCCTAAATCGCATCATAAAGATGACAGCTCTGTTCTGACTGCCAACCAAAAAAAAGCATGTGCCTGCAGCCACTCACAGCCTTGGGGGTGTGTTTTGAAATTCTGCCCACACCATAAACTGGGGGATGTCATTTGACAGTATAAATATAGGAACTTCACAACACATAGGACAGACTGCTTCCAGAACCCCTCCAGATTTCCATGCAGCACCTTGTTCCAGAACTCTTCATCTTGTAGCTGACTCCAGACTTCGCTGAAGATCCAGATTTTTGTTGCAGAATCTAGACTTTAGTATTGCTGATCTCTTGCTAGCTAGACCCAATTTCAAAATTCCAAACTTAAAAGAATCATTCTGATTCAGCTTAGCTTGCTACCATTAAGGCTTGCCCGCTGAAACTCGCATCCGTAATCTGCCATGTCCAGTGACCAGAAGGGCCCATCCAAAATCCAGTCTGAGGTGCAGTCCCAATTGACCAGAACCACGCTGCTGATCCAATCCCTCCAGAGGTGCCCTGCTGCCGGTAGACCTGACCCAATCCAATGACCAGAACCGTGATGAGCCAATTTAATTACAAAGGACTGTAAGTATTATTAGGAAGAACAGTGACCCATAGTATATCTGCATTGTATCATCCCAATCTCAAACCATCCCATCTTTAAATTCAGAATCCTTCTTGCACTGGTTCTTCTCATCTGTGTTACAAAACCATAACTCCTTAGTGATTTTGAGTAACTAAAGTAAATCCCAGAAAGAAATTGAGTATCCACCACGTGAATGGTTGCGCTGGCCACATAACTGTGAAGATTCATGTGTGGCCTCCTCTTTTTCATAGTCATTAATATAGTGTAATGTCACTTTCAAAACCAAACTTCTGCTCCATTTTCGCGCCTATTTTGTAAAAACGCCTCATTAAAACCTTGATAACTTCTTCAATTGTAAAGATAGAAACGGAATTTAAAATCTCACTGATACCTAAGACCCTTAGCTACATCCGCAACTAAAACAATGTGGAACAGTATGTTTGTTTTTCTCCAACATCGCATAGTAAAAGTTTTCTGCAAATTTGCAGTTTTCAAAAGTTTACACGTGTCTTTTTCCAATTTCAAAGTGCTTCTTCCATCCCATCCTGATATAAAGTGTGTTCTGTGGTTTATATTATAGCTCATGTGTGTTAGTACCTGTTTAGTGTTGCTTTCCTCAGAATTTCTATGCCTTTAAGCATTTTGCACCCTTTTGCATTATTTCACCAAGCCATATCACCTGTCATTTTAAAAGTGTAATTTTCCAAAATGGTTTTCTCTCTTGTTTGGGGAGGGAAGATTGCATTTAAACTCTAGAAATTGTCTTTCATTCCTGAATACCTTCTGATTACTTACATCTGTGTAGGAATGTTCATTTGTATCTAAACCACTTTGCAAGGGGAATATTAACCTGAATGCTATCTGTTCACAAACCAAAACGGTTCTTTTTCCTGTGTGTTCTATTCTGCATCATTATAATTTAATTCAATAGCTTGATTTATATTCTGAATTGTATCATCACCGCTTGGTGATTGCTGTCCCATATATATATTAAACGTATGCGTGATTTGAATATTAAATAAATAAATAAATATTTACCTTTACAAACTAGCCTGACTCCTGGTTCAGTGTGACCTGGGGGTATTTTGAGATGGGCGTGATATGAGTGGTATATCATTCAGAATATTGAACTTATAGACATCAAATAAATAAGGGTTGCATTGTGCACTACATGCTAGGCGAGACCTGGGTGTGTGCCTGATTGAAATCCTTAACATGGGGGAGGGGACATGGGCCTGAGATCATAGGGTAGCCAGGTGACCAGCGCAGTTTCAGTCAGGAGTTCAGCAGGGGAGAGGAGGAGAGAAAGCAGAAGCAAAGAGGAAGGTCATGAGGTGCTCCCGGACCCGTAGATGGTTCTCCTCAAATTTCAGGGAGGCAGGGAGGCTGTTCCAGAGGGAGGCCCCAGCCGAAGGAAGAAATCTACCACCAACACGTCGCTTGGAGAAACGACTGACCCTGAGGGAGTTGGAGGTGGATGAGCGAAGAGCTTGAGAAGGAAGGAAGAAATTTAGGAAGAGAAAGCTGGAAGTATTGAGGCCAAAAGCCCCAGAAGGCCTTGTGGACAATGCAGAGGGTTTTTTTTAACTTAATCCTCGCAGCCACTGGGAACCAGTGCAGAGATTTCCGTCCTGGAGAGATATGATCCCTGGGCTTGAGGTCAAGGACAAGTCTGACAGTCCTGTTCTGGATGAGTTGCAGAGGGCGGAGATAGAAGCAGGCAGATTTAGAAAGAGGCTGTTGCAGTGGTCCAGCCTAGAGAAAACCAGAGCTCTGGAGACAGTGAACTTCTGTGGGAAGGAGAGGGAAGGAAGAATACCTCTGAGGAGGTGCAGCTGGTAGTGTGACCCAGGTTGGACCTCAGAATCGTCAATCAGAGAGGAACGTGGTCAACCAAGCCAGGGCCTGATCGGTGATATCCAGGTTATCACAGAGACAATTGAGCAGGATGGCGTGGTTGACCATGTCAAAGGAAGAAGAGAGATCATGTAAGATGAGGACACCGGGCGTATTGGAGTCAATGTTGGAGAGCAGGTCTTCACGGATGAGGAGGGAAGCTTTGAAGCCAGGCTGGTGGTCATGGAGACAACCAACCAATTCAGTGTGAAGATTAAGCTGGGAGATGGCCAGCTTTTCCAGGAGTTTGCCCAGGAAAGGAGTGATGGCGATTGGATGGTAGTTGGCAGGGCGTCTCTGCGGCATCCACCAATTTGGCCAAACTTTTTCAAATCTGCAAGGATCTAGCCAATCCTGCTGCAATCTATACATCTCCTGTCCCTCCCACGCCCACTGCGCGGCCCTGGCTTCTCATTTCATCTGTGAAACTCAGGACATCTGTCCTCTCTCTTCCTCTCCTCCACCTCCATCTACTCCCCTCTCTTCCTCTGGCCCTTCTGTGGCCATCGCTTCTCCCTCCTTCTCTGTCTTTCCCCTGTTCTCCCCAGACAAGGTTTCTTGACAAGTCTGATCTATGAAAGTCTCATCAAAACAGGTTCTCCCCTGAGTGGCATTATGGAGAAGGGTGTCATCCTTGAAAGACCTCCGGGGAGGGGTACAAATCAGAGGAACGCCCTGCAGAGGTGTAAAAGAAGCCTGAGGGGGGCACAAGAAGAAGGAGGAGAGGGCAAGGTAGCCAAGGAGGAGACAGCAGGGGGAGACAAGGAAGGCACGAAGGGATGAGAGGGGACAGCAGGAGAAGAAAGGAAATTGATGAGGTGCAGGAAGTGTCTATCAAAGAGGAGAAGGTTAGCCTGAGGGTCTTGGATCAAGATGGTACCATTCAGGTAAACATTAATGATGACTTTAGAAGAGTGGAAGCCGGCCAGGAGGGCCTCCCACCAGGTGCCACCATTAATAGGAGAAGAAGAGAAAGGAGAAAGCGCACAGACCATATGGGGAATCCATAGGTCTGGCGAGGGAACGACCAAGAGGATGTCAGTGAGGGCTTGCCTGTGGGAAGCACTGGTATAGGTATCAGCGATAGGGAGGCCTGGGTTGGGGGACAGGATGTCCTTTTTAAACTTCTTCCTACAAGATTTAGTGAGGAGAGCAGGATAGTTGATTGAGAAGCAGTTAGAAAAGTTGGTAGAACCAGACAGCATCATAGAGTAAGTAGGGAGAGGAGAGAAAGGGGGATGGGTGGGGGTGGGGAAAACACTCGGGAAGGACACAGGGAGGTGCGCAAGCAGATGAGACAAAGAGAAACTATACAAAAGTAGACAATTGAACAAGATGACAAGAGCTCCGACAATAGTTGAGGAACAGTTTGCTAGATTAATGCTTTGCTACGAAGGCAACCCAAAGAACAGCACTACTTTCACAACGTAATTTGAAGACCAGAGGCAACACACCGAAGTATGGGAGTCCTGTAAAGTGGGAAAATGGCTTAGGTTTCGCTATGTAGTTTAAATACTTTCACAGTGATGTATAAGAATGGAGAAAAACACACATAGGTCTGAGAGTCCTGTAAAGTGGGAAAAAGGCCTAGGTTTCACTATGCAGTTTAATACTTTCACAAATGTCACAGCGCTATTCCAGCATGGCACAGGCTAATAGTCACAGTATTAATCTAGTGTAGGTAAGGTTGCTATGCGGCAGGGTGTTTAGGGTAGAGTGAGGGCCCTATTCCTTACCTGGGCCACTCCTACCTTACTAGTTGCTGCTGATTGACGGCTGGCCACTGGCTTCCCCTGCTGACACCTGCAGTCACAATATGGAGACGCCTATGTGGGAGCTGCTCTTTGCCTTGGGTCCCTTAGCCACAGGTGCTGGCGGGCAGGGGCTGCCCTGGGTGGGGGTTAATATGAGGGTGGAGTCGCCAATCAACTCGATGGTGGATGGGTGGGAGGGAGGGAGGCAGGAGCGGGGACTCAGGAAGTGGGAGTGGGTTAGGAAGGAGGAGAGAACACTCGAAAGCATGTTTCCTTTTGCTTTTTGTCTGCTGTTTTAAAAGATGAATGCAGGTGGGCGTGCGAGATGAACAGGCAGCCTTACCTCAGCCTTGCAGAATAATGGAGGTTGCGTGAGTCCAGGGGACTAGGTCCCCGGTAGCAAGGAAGGTCAGGCCAGCAGGCCAATCAACGGAAAGGTGGACGAGAGGGATGGAGGAGGGAGCAGGGACTGAGGAAGTGGGAGAGGGTTAGGAAGGGGGAGAGAGCGCTCGAAAAGCGCGTTTCCTTTCACTTTTCTGCTGTTTAAAATAAGGATGCAGGAGGGCGAGTGAGGTGAACAGGCAGCCTTTCCTCAGCCTTGCAGAATAATGGAGGTCGCATGGGTCCAGGGAACTAGGTCCCCGGTAGCAAGGAAGTTCAGGCCAGCAGGCCAATCAACGAGATAGTGGGCGGGAGGTAGGGAGGTAGAAGGGAGCAGGGACTCAGGAAGTGGGAGAGGGTTAAGAAGGGGGAGAGAGTGCTCAAAAGCACGTTTCCTTTTGCTTTTCTGCTGTTTAAAATATGGATGCAGGAGGGCACGCGAGGGGAACGGCCTTACCTCAGCCTTGCAGAATAATGAATATGTGCACCATGAGCTGAGACCAAACCCTAAGAAAAGTACTTCAAGAAAATATGACACAGTTAACGTCTAGATGTACAGCACCTTTTGAGTTTTAATCTTCTGACTGTCAGTGAACAAAACCACCTGGCCTAGATATGTCAGTGAACAAAAACAAATGGCCCAAATATGTGATGTCATCAGTGATGTCATCAATGACATTTGTGATGTCATCTTTGATGTCCTGGGTGTTAGTCTTAGCAGTGCACGGTGGTGGCTCGAGGTATGGTTGCTTAGCTTACCATAACTGGCGCATTTCTGAGGTTTTTTGGTTTTACTTGTAACCATAACATTCCTTTAACAATGTTTTTTTCATTGAGTATTCTTATAGACTCTTACTACTTTAAGTATCAATATAAAGTAGATGGAGTGTATAAGAGTACATTTTCTCTAATTCTATTTTTATTTTTAAACTTTGAACGTCGATTCCTTTTTTTTGTTTTTTGATTTTATGGGTATTTTATTTTTGGCTGAGGGAAAGAGGCAGCAAAGCGGGGAGGGATAGAGGGAGGGAGAGAAGGGGCACCAGCCACCATAAGGGAGGGACCGGTGGACAAAGGAAAAATGTAGAGCCTGCAAAAACACAAAGGTAGAGGGCAATCCATTTAATGCACCTTCATAGGCGTCTCGAAGGTGCTCCGGATTCCCTCCACCCTGCAAATGATTGTGTCACAGTACATACAAAGTATTGTTCACTGCACAAGGTAAGGGGTCACCAGCCTCCTGTCTGGCCTGTGAGATGGCCGGAGGAATCCTCTGCCCCACTGTAGTGTTCCGACTGGTGACAGGAGTGTTCGAGGAGTGTGTAGTGGCCAAAGTAATCCTTCTTCCTGAGTAGGGAATCTCTTTTCTCAGGACAGCTGGGTGGAAGGTGCGGGTGTGGCAGGGCATGGAGGTAGTACCAAAGGAGTACTGCCACTTTTGGCCATGTCTGAATTCAATTTTGCACACAGTGCAGTGCATGCAGGCAGCCTGAACCTTTGGCACCCTCCAAAGGTGGTGAAAAACCCCCACACCCACGACTCATTCTGCCCTCCTGACGAAGTAGGCACTTCCTACACTACATCTTCTTATTCCTCTTCCTCCTGCATGTCATCTGCTGCAGGGCCCCTGTTCCCCTGTCCAGGTCCTCCTGGTGGTGGTGGCCCCTCGGGAGGATGGATGGCCATTGCTGATGCCATGTTAAAGTTTTTGCTGCTCTCAGGAGAAACCGCTCTTCTCTGCTGGTGTGCCAGATTGTGAATGAATAACAGAAATGGGTGGGTCCCCTTAGAGGAACTGCCTTGAAAAGTTGTGAAACACTTAGGAATGAAGTAAGAATGGTACCGGCAGCTGTGGAATGGCAGAGTTTTAACTTGAAAGTCCCTATAGTGGCCGGAAATTGAATTTAAAGTTGTCTGCGAAGCGCGAACACCGAAAGCGAACACGTCACCATGCTGCATGGGCGCCATTTGTGAAGTCTTCTTTGATGTTCTGGGTGTTAATCTTAGCAGTGCATGGTGGTAGCACAAGTTATTTTTTTTTTTTAATGTATATATTTGCATTAAAATTGGGTTAACAATTTTTTGGCAAAGTAGAACTTTACCAAGAACGGAACAAATCTAAACAAAGAAATTTCCATAAACGACATATTTCATCAGTAATTACAAGTTTAAAAGGAATAAAAAGATACATGAGTGAAAACAAGCGAATGCTAAAATGGGTTTGTTCGTAGCAAATTCCATATAGTTTTACATTTCCGATCTCTGGGAGAACTTCAATCAAAAATTAGCTTAGCTTACCATAACTCGCACATTTCTTCGGTTTTTTGATTTTACTTGTAACCAACGTCCCTTTACAAAGTTTTCCTCTGAATTTGATAGGTTTTCATTCGTGCAACTTAACCATAGCGCCCCTTTAACAACGTGTTTTCACTGAATATGTATATATGTATATCTAATATTCATTTACAGACACACACACAAACGCCATCATGATATGATATGTTATTTATAATGTGCTTAATAGCCAGAGGTTTCTAAGTGCCGACCGTGGATCGAACCTGTATCACTCCGTGTGGTCTTGCTTCCAAGGCGAGCACTTTGCCGCTGAGCTATCCTCCCGGGACAAAAATAGAGACGTCATAGAGCGAACACAACTACAGCAATAGTTCTTCAGTAGTCATGGCTACATTTCACTTACTGTCAAAATGATGGTTTTGGGAAATACTTTTTTTGCAGTTTATTAATACTCAAGAAAGCTACATTTTCATATTCATGAAGAGTAGGCATATACACATTCAGAATCTTGATGAAAGCAAAGCGTGTCGTGTTTCGCTCATGCTGTTTTTTTTAGAATACTTATTTACTGCTATTAAGCATTGGGCTAGCTGCAGCTGTTAGCAATCTATTGCGTGACCACTAGATGTCACTTTTGGGCTGCACTGAATTCCAAAGTCTCAGTGGCGCCAGTATTTATTGCATTAATTTATCCCGAAAGCCAGCGTGATGTACTTAACTAAAGCTTGAATGCCAAAGTAGAAAAGAAAACTTTAATGTCACAACTTTTGTCATTAGGGTGCTTAGCAGAACAGAAGGCATCGAAACGTGTTTTTCGAACAGGGGGGGAAAATAACACTGGAACCAGCAGTAAAATGCAGCATAACATTCTGTTCAATTCTGCCACCAATAAGTCAAGCTGTCTCCCAGGAGATTATGCCAAACTATTCGGGATGCAAATGAGGTTAATGAATGCTGAATTACAGACATCCTGAAATGGCAATTAGCTCAATTGACGAAGGTCTGCTACAGTGGACAGATGAATGCATAAAACACATTTTTTCCTTTACGCAAATAGACACTCGGAGACATTCTCAATAAAGAACGTTGGCAAGTAATGATTTGAAGGCTCCCCCCCCCCTTATAGGGTGTGCTTTCCATAATGATCTGCACCCATAGCAATGTATTCTAACTTTTCCATGTTTGACTAAATGCTGTTCTATTTGATGGGGTGACTGTGCCTTCAGGCAGTGACTCTGCTGCAGCAGCATAGGGTGACTGTGCATTCTGCCAGTGACTGTGCTTTCTGGAGATGAATGTGCTGCTCTGAAAATGATGACTTTGCCTTCTGGAGGTGAGCGTGCTGCATAGAGCAACTGTTCTGAAAATGATGACTGTGCCTTCTGGAGGTGAGCGTGCTGCATAGAGCAACTGTTCTGAAAAGGATGACGGTGCCTTCTGGAGGTGAGCGTGCTGCATAGAGCAACTGTTTTGAAAATTATGACGGTGCCTTCAGGAGGTGAGCGTGCTGCAAAGAGCAACTGTTCTTAAAATGATGACTGTGCCTTCTGGAGGTGAGCGTGCTGCATAGAGCAACTGTTCTGAAAATGATGGATGTGCCTTCTGGAGGTGAGAGTGCTGCATAGAGCAACTGTTCTGAAAATGATGACTGTGCCTTCTGGAGGTGAGAATGCTGCATAGAGCAACTGATCTGAAAATGATGACTATGCCTTCTGCAGGTGAGTGTGCTGTATAGTACTGTATAGGGTGACTGTGCTTTCTGGAGATTATTGTGCCTTTTCTAGGTGGGGTGACAGTTTCATCTGGAGATAACTGTGCTGCATTGGGGCAACTGTGATGCAAATGTTGACCGTGCTGCATATGACAACTGTGCTGCATAGGGCGACTGTGCTTTAGGAGGTGATTCTGCTGCAGCTGCATAGGGTGATTAGGCATTCTGGAGGTGAATGTGCTGTATGGGATGACCAAACTAAAGGCATTGATTGTGCTTTCGGGAGATGATTGTGCCATCTGGAGGTGAATGTGCTGCACAGGGTGACTGAACTATAGAATTGATTGCACTTTCAGGAGATGACTGTGCTACCTTGGGTGACTGTGCTGCATAGGGCGACTGTGCTTTAGGAGGTGATTCTGCTGCAGCTGCATAGGGTGATTGGGCCTTCTGGAGGTGAATGTGCTGCACAAGATGACTTTACTATAGAAGTTGATTGTGCTTTTGGGAGATGACTGTGCCATCTGGAGGTAAATGTGCTGCACAGTGTGACTGTACTATAGAAGTTGATTGCACTTTCGGGAGATGACTGTGCTCCATATGGTGACTGTGCTGCAGAAGATGATTGAGCCATCTGGGGTCGACTGTGCTGTGTAGGGCAATTGAGCTGTATAGGTTGACTGTGCCTTCTGGGGTTGACTGTGCTTCAGAGGTTCACTGTTTCTTCTGGAAATGAATGTGCTGCAAAGGGCAATTGAATAGTATACAACAGTGCATTCTGGAGTTACTGTTCTGCATAGTGTGAATGTAATGCATTAGATGACTATGCTTTCTGGAGATGATTGTGCTGCACAAGGGGACTGTGTTTTCTTAAGTTGACTGTGCTGCAAAGGTCAACAATGCTGTATTGGATGACTATGTCTTCTGGAGCTGCTGCATAGGGTGACTGTGACTCCTGGAGATGATTGTACTGCATAGGGTGACTGTTCCTTCTGGAGATGACTGTGCTGCACAAGGTGACTGTACCTTCCGTAGTTGACTGTGTAGCATAGGACCACTGTGCTGCATATGAAGACTGTGTCTTCTGGTGGTGACTGTGCTGCATAGGACAACATTCCAGTTTATAATGTCCTAATAGACAGTCAACTGGAATTACATCTTTAACAATGATACAGAGCTGTGGAGTTGCTCCCTGCCATCTTATCTCCATGTTAGCCAGTGGGCATAGGGTAAAACCACCAAACCCCTTAACCTGCTTGGGAGGACCAGGGATGATCTGGATGTCGTGCACCCACCGACATTGGGCAGCAGTGATACTAGCATCAGTGTCACAAAGTGCTGGGACTCTGTTCCCGTTTATGAACACATGGTTCAAGAAGATCACTAAATTAGCAGGATCCGGGCCTCTATGGGAGACCAAAACCTGTCCTGCTATGTGATACTAGGGTTCTTGGCCTAAAGGGGATTCATAATCTAATTTGCCCACATTTGGAAACTCATCTTCCTCCTACCCCATGAAGGTAGCACTAACTACCGCTGACTTGGGTCTACCATTTCAGGCAGGATATTCCTCCTGATGTCGCTGGTCTCCACAGGTAAGGCAGCCCTCTGGGGCTGTGCATGTGGGTGCCCGAGTGCTAGATGTGCCCTCGCTCTTCACCCTTGCCAGCTGGCAATTCCTCACACCGATCCACATACTACTTGAAAGCATAATGGAAACCACACAAGGCTGTTGCTTTTACTTTTGAGAACTGCCAGTTAAATGTAGAACCGTTTCCTACTCAATTTATTAGGTGGTTTGTTTTATTTCTGAATCAGAGAAGCCAGGGTGTTGATGACTTTATCAATACCAGTTTGAGGTTAATAAGAATAGTCTCTGTAACTTAATGATTTTGGGCTGTATCCGGAGAAATTAATACATCGGGAAACATTACTTTGAAACTCATTTTCATGGGTTCCATGTGTTAATATCCCCACAAAAATATCGCCATACAAGAATTCTGCCGTTTTTTGTGCAGCGATATTATCCCATGGAACCTGGGGGGATACCCCACAAACCCCATATATATTTTTTTAAAGGAGCGTGGCACCCCCCCACAACCACTGCTCTCATTTACCCCAAAAATTATCCCCATAAATAATGCTGCCTATGCCATTTCCCAGCGACCTATATGGCAACATTATTCATGGGGATAATGTTACCTGATACCTTTTAATGACTGTGAATGTCATCTTCGAAGCTCTGGTGTTGTCACCTGTTTGTCTGGCATATGGACATGTGGGGCCCATGGTAATTATTTAGGCTTGTTGGCCAATCCATGCCAAATCTATGTTTGGTTTCATAGGTTAGTTGTAGGGGTTAGAAAAGTCTACTTTTACCACCACTTTGCATCTCTGGTGCTGCAAAGCTAAATTGCTCCTTCAATGAAATTCTTATCAGGGTCACTTGGGAGAAGAGGGATAATTAAAGTCCATCCCTAAGCCTTCTGTGGTCTGTCTCTTTCGTGCATTCAGTCATTGGGCCACTGTCCACCCACCAGGACCTAAAGGGTACTTTCAACATATCTGCATCCAGGGGAGTTGCTAGGTCTGGAAAAGACCCGGGGCTAAGCTGATGTCGGAACTGTTGGGACTGGGGGCTAGCTAGCCTTTTGGGTGTAGCTCCTGAGATTCTATCCGGGGCTACAACCAAAAGATCAGGGGCTATAGCCCCCTTAGCCCCCCCTAGCAACGCCCCTGTCTGCATCATTGTTATATTTGCCTTTCATTCCCATGTTCCCACTCTGTTGCCCTGTGGGAGCTTTGAAACACAATTTACATGATGTATGAGCACCTTACAAATGCACAATAAAATAAATAAATACAGTTCTAAGTCTATGCATCTGGCTTTTGGGTTTCTCCACACCCTCTGTCTCTACACAGTCTCTTTTGCAAACCACCACTTCCAGGACAGGTTTAGAGAATCAGAGTGTCTGAGCTGGTGGCCACTGCTCTACCAGCTCTCCCAAATATTAAGGTAGGGCGTCTAATACCCATCCATCACAGCTCCTTACTAATTCCTACACCTTGTCAAACCAGTCCCAATTCTTGTCATGGGTGGCCAGTGGATCACTAAGTCACCCAGGCTGTAATGGAGCTTCAGCCAATTGACATGGAAGACCTGATGCCTATGCCTCAGGGCCTTGGTGCACAATGATTGAACAAGTAAGAGAATTAGATATACTACATGGAATTCCCAGGTTGAGTGGTCAAATGTACACTAAAAACAGTATGGCTATTGCTAGATTCCATTAACAACATCAGTATGGAACAATCCTGCCTGTACTGACAGCGTTTGAGACAAAGGCTCGTCAACCCTCTATGTATTGCTACAAACTTTGACGATATACATCCATTACTATGTTATCAGTCCAAGAAAATACATTCCTGAAACGCATACTTTGGTTTCCAACCTCTTATCCAAAGACTCTTTTGCATACAGAAGGAAATGTCATTATTATTGATTGTTTGATTTCACTGAATCCATTCTTGTACTGGAAACAAGTTTCAAGTAATCCATCTCTGAGAAAATATAAGGAGGCTCTTGTAGACAGTGTCAGGTCTTTCCATCAAATTAATTACCATCAAATTACTATCCATCGAAATGTATTCATTGAAATGATGTATTCATTGAAATGCGTTTCCATCGAAAATCATATTCATTGAATACATTTTGATGGATTTTGATGGATTTTAGGGTTAGGGTTAGATTTAGGGTTTACGGTTAGGGTTACGGTTAGGGTTACATCTGCTATTTCCATCAAACCTCTCCATATTTTCGATGGAAAGGTTTCGACGGATATGCATTTTTAATTGAAAAACTGTAATTTCGATGAATCTTTTTTCGTTGGTTTTATTTCAATGGATTTTCTTTTCGATAGTTAATTTTCGATGGAAAGACCATAAACCCTGGTAGACCTGTTATCACTTGAGGGTGCCATTACCACACCCTGCTGTCTGCATAAAATGAAAACACTAAAATATCTACGTCATTCAGAGTTTTGATACTGACCAAAGTTAATTGGCTGGGGTACTAAACCATTTATAAAAGAGGCACTTCCTCTGAAGAAAGCTGAGTGCAAACGAACTGTTTTGTGTGAAACATATTTAACTGTAAGATGTCTGGCATTTAAAATGTCCTTCAGGCATGAGCATTATATGGACTATTACATGTCTCTATTACATGTCTCAGCTTGCCCGCTCATTATTTGGCAAACTGAGTTTAGGAATTTTAAGATTTGGCAAGTATACGCGATCTCGGAGCCAATTGAGGACATATCAGTTTCCCCAGTGCTTAAATATGAGCGGAAATGAAGTCCATGTTCCCTCGATCTGTACATTATGCAATAGGTTTAGCGCCTGATTGACAGACACGGTTTATAATGGCGCAATCCCCCAGGAAAACGTTCTGTGAATCAGAGTGCTATATCTAAAACCCTATTTGTGCAGGCTGTTGCTAAATATTTACTGAGAGCATGGATTTTAAGGAAACATCATATCAATTGTACCTGTGATTAACCGCATATGTATTTTAGAAGCTGTATTCTTTTGAATGTATTATATGTTTGTATATTCGGTTTGCATAATGATATAATAGCGAACGGAAACGGAATATCCACATTCATGATACTAATATACCATTGCCTTAAAATAACACACATCATGCCAGGTCCCAGGAAACCACGCAGAACATTTAAAAATGTATAGTGAAATAAGCAACTCATTCACATTGTCCAATAAACTGACTCCCTATGCTACACTCAGAGTGCTAGCACAGAACACAACATGTGGAGAGCTGCAGGCTGCAGAGCCTTGTCATAGAGGATACTATGTTAAATATATTTAATTTGGGCAGTCCCCCAGTCCCTAATCAAGTGCCAGACCAATTGATTAGTTAATCAGATTCTTGACTCACTCAGCATTTGATGCATACACCACCACTGTGATCCGTAACCGCCTCTGCAATATGCAAGCCAAGAACCAGGCCAGTGTTCAGAAAGAATACAGGTTTATTATTTTGAATAAGTGAAAACATCCTTATTCACATACAAAGTATCAAGGTGCACGCCACTTAACTCTGTGTTCCAAAACGTGTCCTTCCTTCAACAAGAGATCACATAACATATACAATACAATCACATGTAGAGTTTTCAATTTCCGGTCTCTATTCCCCAATGTTGCCTTTACAGAAACTATAGAGGAGAGAAATAGCTCAAGATCTCATGTTCTTTATGCGTACCATTTTAGGGGGCACATTTAAGGTGAAGGTCGGATCGAATTTGTACCCTGGTCTCCCGTGATCCCCACTTGATAATATGTAAGAGGGACCACCGGTTAAATAAATACTCAGGTAATTAGATCGTCCACTAGAATATCCCTCATGAAGAGAACGACTGCAGCACCCTAAAACATGACAGGACCCTTTTGCTACCCAGTGTGCTTTGCATGTGGCCAAACTCAACTGACACGTAGCGCCTTTCTATTGGACAAAGGAAGTTCACATGCGCAGTGCAGTTTATCTCAGACCAACCAGCACACTTTCCAGTACTAGTAAGATTCTGACACAATAAACAATGGACCTATATGATGAAACACTCTTATCATATCATGACAACCTTTCCTTTACTTAGAAATGAATGCACTTTTCAGCACAGCATAGAACCAGAGATTCAGTTTACTATTCGGATCCCTTTTGCTTTAATGCAGGGTCCGGGGAGTGTTGAGCGGTTTGGAATTTCGTTTTTCAATTCAACCTTCCACTTAAAAGGATTCTGGGGTTGGCTAAAGGGATGGAGGTGATCCAAAATTACTTTAGAAGACTATGGGGTGCATTTTAACAGCGGGATACCGGCAAATGGTAATACCTTTACTGGCTCTCGGTCCTGTGGTTTTACCACCAGATTATGAGTGCCGATAAGGGTTGAAAATCCCCATTCCATAGAGTCCGATTGGCCTCCATGGGGGATTATGCCGCTATTACCAGCACTGGTAATGCCAGTGCCGGTAATACCGTCGATTTTGGCAAGTAAGTCACCTGATTTACCTTCAGCTCTCACTTACCTCCAAATCAGCCACCTCACCAGCATACCTTTAGTTGGCCGGTGCAGAAACATGCTGGTATATGGTAATACTGTTGTGTTCTTTACCTATTTGGGAATTAATTAAATGATTAATTAATAAGGACATTCTAGGGATCTACTTCAGGATTCCCACCCCATTAATGTTTATATAGGAGAAAATATGAATTCAAATAAATCCCCACTAATGGTTTGTTCTTTTGGAATACTGTACTTACTTTGAATTTCTCTGGGTTCTGCACAGGTGCAGTCAACAGAAAGTCATCCTGGGCCCTCTCATTAGAAGCAGTGGGATTAGGTTGAACTTCTTTCCTGTCTGGCTTCTGTTATGGATGGCCTACAGTCTCTGTCCTTCTTCTGTTTTTCTCTACACCTTTCTCTCTTCTCTTGAGTCTTTACTTCTTTTTTTCCCTCTGTGCATCCCTTTTTAAAACCTCCTAGCCATCCCCCAAAATATCTAAATTAGGATGTACCAACTCATTGGCTAATTATTCTGATGCAACATCTATTTCTCTTCCCCCTTAACAAGACCTAGCCTCTTCGCAACGATTGATCATCGGGTCTCTAGGCCCCATTTCTGGGAGCTCTTACCCCACCCATATGAAATTGCATTTCTGAACAACACACATATGAAGTTAAACATCATTAACATGGCACTTTTAAAAATAAGGGTTGCATCCCATATATTTATAAACTGATCTGATCATACAGATCACAATGAAATGTGTCTGGTATCGACAGGGTGGTTGCCTGCGGGAATGATGGATTGTTGTGATTTCTACGGACAGGATTAATGTTGGGCTCATGATATTTTACAGACACGTATTTGATTCAATAAGCTACCAGATGCCTGGCTCTCCTAGCTATAATTTATTCTGGGAAGCTGAAATCACATTTTGCCTTATAGCTTTGGTTCCCAGAGTCGAATTTTGAGGGAAGTCCTGACAACACATAGTCGTTAGCCTTTATGTGCTGTCCGGTAACATATGAACCATCTTAGTATCTGTCAACATTCTCAGGTTTATGGAGAAAATATGATTTTCCATAGAGGCCCATTGCAGTTTCTAATTATAAGCATATTTTTTAGCTTCAATTAAATTGCATATTTCTGTTCCCAAGACCCGTGATCAGGCCTGGTTATCTCCTGTCTGTTGACTTAGCCTCTAATGAAACAATCTTCACCCTTCTTCCTGGGCTAATGACCTGACCATGTGTTCCTTATGTGTCGAGGCAGAGGGAGCACAATCCGCCCCTGGCAATCCTGTTGCATTCTGTGGCATGTCATTTGGCATTATGCCCTTGATCCTCCACAAAACTAAAATACATATTGAGTATTTTGGAAAGGTCATGTCATTGGGTTGTACTTTTGTTGATAATATGTGCATCGTACCCAATAAACATCTTTCCAGGACCAAACTCTGCCCCTTCCAGGCTCTGCTAAACTGCAAAGGGCATTGACCTTGAATCTGGCAAATGTAATGGGGCGGTGAACAGTGGTGGGCCTCTGTGATTTGATGGGGTGAGATGTCTCTTGTCCGGGCACAGACTTAAGTTATTTCTTAAGAAGCAAAAAAAAATTGCTTTTAACATGCTGCATTTCCTTTTCTTTATATTAGACCTGCCACATGCTAACAGTGGTCAATCTGAAATTGCAGTGTGCCTTTGGATCACTCTGGCAATGGAGTTTCATATTTAGTATGTTCACTGTTCAATCAAAGCTGCACAATGCACAGTGTTCTCCATAGCAGTTAATGGTTTTGGCAAAGCTGCACGTCAGTGCCTCAGTCACATATTGGTTGAATGAGACCTCACCGTTGGGCTTTAGTCTGACAGCCAACAGCTAGTCTTCCATATTTCTGCATCTTTGGGCCTGACAGCCTTATGCAGTTAATGTGTATCATGGGGCTGAAAATACCCCACAAATATCAAAGTCCAAATCCGGATCCCTTTAGGGAGGATGTGGCCTGAGATGCTTTCACTGTATCCTCCTCAATTTTACAGACAGAAGTATTTCAAATAGTCAAACCTATGGATCCTAAACTCAGCAATGCCACTGAAGCCCAGCCATCATCATCAAAGACAACCTTGAGCCAGTCATCCCACCATGACAGAATTAAGCAACAATTCACTAGCAACAGGCCAAAGCATGCACACCTTCACATGTGCAGAGAATAAACATACTGGAAAAGCAGGTGTCCAACATTACATACCTAGATACACCTTTGTAAATGATAGCCACAAAATAACTCTGATAGTGAAGAGTTTTCTCTATTACACCAACAGAAATCAGATTCCCCAAAAAGAAATATTGAATGAATCTTTTGGATAATCATCAAAAGACTAGATAAAAACATACCTTCAATCCTGACACTTCTTGATTCATCAACAACCTAAAATATGGCAGATCACAACTGTCTCATCAAGTCTCTAAATTCAGCATGGCAAATACTCACTAACTACTCACCCCACAGGCTTTGCTGGAAGGTCGCGTGAATGTACTTGACTCTGGACAGCGAGCATGCAACCTATTCTTTCGAAACAAATACAAAACATTGTCGTCATGGTCTTAGAAGGCGGGGCTCCATGGCAGCCGGGGCCATGTTAGGAGTAGTTCCATAACTGACACGTAGGTGAGGTAAGTGAGGAGGGGGAATTGGAGGCGCTGCAGGGAGTGGACAGGGAAGCGACAGGGAGAGGGAGGGATGATGGCCGATAGGTGCGAGCAGCCATTAGGTTGTTCAGAACATGGGGTTTGATCATGAGATTCAGCCAGTGATCTGAGCAACCTGATTGGCTGGTGCACCTGCACTAAGTATTAATGAAAGTGTGAGCTTTCAAATTGCTCACATAATTCCAACAAAACCCTACAGCACAGCATAAGTCAGATTTCGTCAATTCAATCCTCCATTTACTATAAAGTATGTGGGTACCCTAGGAATCTACACTGCCACATGGTTGTTTAATACATATATGCAACTCTTTTATCACTTATTGATTCCTATTCATATGCCCTCCAACAGTATATGGAGGGTGCTCAGACTGTATTTTACCTAGGACAATTTGATGACCAAAGGATCACCTATTGCCCTTCAGGAATCAAAGAGTGGACATAAATACTCTGAATTGGAAAGCCTCTGCTTGGATATATAAGCACTCTAGACACTAAACATTTGCATGGGCAAATTCAATGCCCTTTTACCCCAAAACAGATGGCTGAAGCTGTGTAATGATATAAGCTTCCAATTTACCTTATGCCTCAAAATCAGCAAATTAGCACAGTGATCACCATAACATCTCCAAAGGCTACAAAAGAGGCTCACATATGCTAGACATTAGCAGAGTGGTGAAACAGCCACCTTTGCCACTATTACGGTGTACTATGGTAGTTTTCTGTGTGCTGCATGAGCTGAGATTGAAATAGAGATATATTTAAATATGAGGTCTATTTAAATATGAGAATACAGCAGGTTCCCAACATTCCTCTGAGATTCTTGTTTTGGCATGTTTTGGCAATGTGTGTTGGCCAACAACAGTCAGGAACCTTTGAGGGCACCTGGACTGGAGTGTCCGGGAATAGAGGTGCTATAGTGCAGTCTACCTACAGCCTATATAAATGAGGACTGTATATAAATTAGAGAGATTTTAGAAAGGGGGAAGCAGAGGATGATCTACATCATTCGCATGGTGATCAGGTAAGAGACGATGAACAACATTTGATGGTAAGATTTTATGATTTTTGGGAGTATTGTTGTCCCCTCCCTGCTAGACAAGAAGATAACCACCACTTTGCTTCCCAAACTGTTCATGGGAAACTGGAGGTCCACCTGTCATGAAGAGAGATTTCTATTTGATCTTAGCTATGTCATGAGTTTCTTTGGGGACTATGGTATCCTAGTAGGAGGGGGTGAAAAGTAACTGGGCGAAAAACAAGTGAAGAGTAGCCAATAGCCCACAGCTTAGGTATACCGGCTAATCAAAAGAATGAATGACACAAGGAAAGTTAAATGAAAGGGAGAAGAAATAGAGAATGAGTAAAAGAGAATGATATGATATGATAAGTCATTTATAATGCGCCGTACACATGTTTTTCTAGACTAGACAAGACAAGGGAGGCAAGACAGAGGGAGGACAAGACACATGATCTTACTAGACCTTGTGACATTCAGATACTGCAAGTGCGAGAAAGGGAGATCAACATACGAATTGTGCTAAAGAGAGAAGTGAAGTGATCCCTTATGTGTGTTTCAAGGATGGACCTGATTGCCTTGTACTAACATGTAGATGCTGGTTTGCTTTGTCCTCCCATGATGGTCTGCATGCTTCACAATCCTAAGCAGGGGATATATAAAGAGATTCAAAGAATACTCCTTTCTCGATAGCCATTTCCCTGTGCTTCCCAGAGTGAATATCCCCCACAGAGATTCCACACATCCTTCAGGCTGGATTCCCATGTCATATGTGTGTGATTATCCATATGTGCCTTTACCTGAGGCCCAGGTAGTGTATCTAGGGGCAACACTAATGGATTGTCTAAAATAAGGAACATTGATTCAGAGAAAAGTGCTGTATACAACTGTATCATTAGCTAGTAAAATGTTTATGACATAGTTGGAGTCTGTGTCCTTTGCAAATTGAATGACCACTATTTATTTAGCATATGTGTTCCTTCTTGATCTTTCTGGACAGGTGGAAACACTAGCAGTAGATATGAACTCATCACACTCTTACAATACAAAGGATCAGCACCTGGTGAGAAAAAGTTGAACATTTGGTATAAGATGAGGAGCTCTGCAGCTGTTCTTCAGACCACCAGACCTAAGACTCTGAAGAAGAGGCGCCTGTGTTGAAGATTCGGAAGACTGTTCTTGAGGATGACCAGCATTGCCAAAGATAGGTCCCGGTGAAGCCATGCTTCTTTTGCTGGGATCATCCTAGAATACCTTGTTAGAAGCTTTAACCCATGGCATTGGTTTGGACCCCTGCATCAGAAACCTGCTACCTGAAGCCCTCAGATGTGTCACAAGACTATCCTATGGGCTGTACAGCCTATGAGAAGGCTTCTTGACTGCATCAGTCACCGTTCTGAGCTTGAGCTCATAACCATGCAGGTTGATTGCTCCCCTCCTACTGCTGATCTCTGGAAGGAAGAGGGGCCTTCCTGGAACCAAGACTTCCCCACCACCACCCTTATCGCCATGTCCTGGGCATATCCATTAATCGCAGGACCTGCTATGGTTGATATCCTGAATTGTCAGGGCCGCCCTGCTGAAAGAACTTTGGAACCATCCCATCGGAGTGCGGTGCAGCCATCAAGTCCAAACTAAACCTGATGCAGACTTCAGCCTCTGCATCCATGGCTCCCGAGAGTCCTGAAACTAGATCAATGGCAGAAATAAGTGGCCCCAGAAATTCAGAGAACCCTATGGGTGGTTACTCAAGTGAATGATGAACCAGCCCGCATGCCTGTTTACTCACCCACCATCATAGGGATTGTATAGGCATCATGTCACCTCCCTAACTCTCCATTGACTAGTCCTGATCAGCGGTGTTCTGTACATGAAGCTATCAAGGCTAGCCCCTAGTACATTGGTATTGGGACAGTATCCCTAAGCTTTTTTACTTACCCTTAAACTCCAAAAGTGCTTTTATTGTGCAACTGTACTCAGCTGTTGGGATCGCTAATGCTTGGTGCATTTCAACAGGTACTTACCTGCAACATTAACGCTCTTGAAGCACTAGCCCTATGTACCTGGCAGGAAACAACTGCTTAAGCTATAGGAGCCTTTGAAATATAAAGCAGATTGTATGATTTAGGATTTAAATGCATTGTTTTGTTCACTTTATTGCTCACAGTTTCTCTTGTTTCTTAAATGTGAACTGCATTTACTGTGTATGGGTCAACTCATTTGCGATCACAAACTGTGTACATACATGTTGTGGGGGAAGGTTTGGGAATTCACAATTCTATGTACTGCCCTTGCACATTTCTGCATTATTGAGCAGACACTGCAAGCTGCCATGTTTAAACCACTGTTTCTTACTTGTGCAAGGCGAGGGTTTATACTTTACTACTTTACTGCACATGTCATTGCAATGAAGGCTCTTCGACTAGAGTGCGACCATGGGCCATGGAGAGACGATTTCATCAGAGGGGGAGAGCTGGCAGGAGACTCGAAGAGGGTGGAGAGAACAGGTGTGGAAGAAGGAGCTGAATGAAATGTGTGGGTTGAGTAACACAGGTAATTATGTCAGTGTATTGTTATGTCTTCTAAAGCATTGTCTGAAACCGGTTGGGGTAAATGCTTGTCTCTGAAATTTGAAATCTGAAGTCTGAAATCTGAAATTTGAAATCTGAAGTGTGAAGTCTGAAATCATTTGCGATTATCCAAGAATACAGGAGCAAAAGTAACCTGCCCATAGAACTGTTTATCTGAATAAGAAGAAGTAAAAGCAGCTAGCCACCGCAGTTTAAAAACAGCACATCCATGCTCCCTAATAAGTTAAGAGAACATGAGACCGCTGTGCCTGTCAGAGTAGTTTAGTATCAACGCCTTCAACTTCTACAGAACGCAGCCGCCAGGGCTGTGTTGCGCGCCTCCTTTGGGGCACACATGACCCCTCTGCTCAGACAGCTCCACTGGCTTCCAGTGGAGCAGTGGGTTTTGTTTAAGTCACTCTGTCTTTTCCACCGCATTCTCTGGCATAGGGGCAGAATATCTTCAAAACAATTTTTTACGTTATGTGCCATCTCGTTGCCTTCGTAGTGGCAGTGTCCCGGGTTAGACTCTCCCGTGTTGGAGGACGGGCCTTTTCGGTGGCGGCCGGCAAAGCATGGAAAGCCCTGCCTGCTGCCCTCTGTACCACTATGGACTATCTTGTATTCAAGCGCCCAAATCCCCGACCGCCAGGCGCACTATGTAAATAAATATACAATACAATACAACAAACAATGCAATTCCGCCACCGTTTGAAAACTCACCTCTTCTAGTTCCGTTGACATGCCTTAACTGCCAGCGCCATGATGCCTCTGGCGTACGTGCGCTCTAGAAATTATGATAACATAACATCGATCAGGGATTAGGGTGAATGTGTTCTGTACGAATTTGAAGAAAATATTTTGGATGAGAGCCCCCTGATTGTCCTGTATCAATCCGTTCCTTCACACTTGAAACCCTAAAGGTACAACTCAGTTGCGACCCAGATTTATATTTCACACTCTTCTCTATCCTAGTACGGGAGCTGTAACAGACTTTGTTTCTACTGATTATGTGTCTTGCCTTTGAACCTTACATATCCAAGTCTCTGAAACAAGCTGAAATACCGCTCTGCATTGTGTGTAGTGCAATGGGGTACAAAGGCTGTTAACCAGCAGTCATCAGAAATCTGACCAACACTTGCGAGTGTCACTCGCATTTCTGTACTGTGGGAGGAGCGGAGCCCAGGTGGTAATACCAGAGCCACTGATTAGACATGACAGAGCGGCCAGCTAATGAGCTGTACCCATGCCACCAGTCACGGGACACAATGTTGTCCAGATGCATATGGTGTTAGGAATGGACTTATATCTGTAATAAGTCATACCTTGTCTTATCCCCTTCAGAATGGGTTCAGGGTAGTCTAGACAACTGCCAGTTTCTTCCTAAAGTAAGTCCAGCCCACCTCATGTTTACTCACTGTTTGCCCAAAGCATGTAGGTACAAGGATAAATGGCTCAAGCATACACAGAGTGAGTCACCAAGACATGTTCCTCAGGAAGGTGTTAGAAAAGAAAGGCACATGTGTACACCAAAGTCAATGGGACAGTGATCTAGATTGGTCTACTGAAGCTCCTAAGAGACAGACTGAATCAAAAGCCCGCACATTGAAAGATGCTCAAAAAAAGCTTCAGGATCAAGTTAAATCCCTGAAAACTGATTACTCTAACCTGCAGTTACTGTCTCATAATTCCGGGTGCAAATTATTATATCCTGTAATCCAAGGGGAGCCCCATTAAAGGAATGTCCTGAAGATATTTTGGACACTAACAATCCTTCCATTTTGAATGTTACACTTGACCAACAACCAGCTAGCACAGACCTTACCCAATCACCAACTTATCATCAGTCCACCCCAATAAACCCTATGTTCACCCCATCCAGCCCAGAAACACAAACTCAGGTCTCCAAACTATTTTCACCTAACTCACGCCCATTTAAAGGGTTCCTGAATACGCCAGTCAACACCAGTATGACGCATTCTCGCTTAGACAACTCCTGGCAGGAGGCGATACTTAAGTTACTGTACATGCGCCCCGGAGCATCGCTGATTAGTTTAATATTGTTCAGAGATTTCCAAAGCTATGCAAAGATCCTTTCAAATTCCAAGAGGAACTGCAAGTCGTAAAGGAATGCTTTGACCCCATTTGTGTTGATTTAAATCAATTGTTATGAGCAGTGCTGACCCAGATACATTTACTTTGCTCAAAAGGTGTGCCAATTAGCCAGCTCAATAACCTGGCACTGTTAGAGATTTGAACATTTGCACTGATGGTGCAAACTATCACAAAAAGACTGCTTGGTCTAAAATGAATACATGTGAGGTAAGAAGGGTAACCAGCTGGGTGGTATGTCAAGAGCAAGTAAATGAAAAGTCTTGTCACTTCAGTTGGTTTAAAAGGTGGTGCTTTATTGGCATATAGTTGCCATGATCCATGAGCACATATAGTGCACGATCACATATAAAGTGCTGACACATGTTTTGACCAAATGGTCTTTGTCAAGGCTGTATTTAAACAAGATTGGAATAGTGTACATTGTTGTGGTGTGGTGAGTGGCAACTGACTGTGATCGCAGATGAGAATTGTGACAGTGTTCATTGCCAGGTGACATGAATGAATGCATTAGTGTACACAGTGACAAAGTGGGTGAAGTGAAGCACACGTGATGGTGAGTACGATAATAGAAAGAACACATTATTAACAATGGACAATTTCAATTGTTATCATATTAGTTAGCACCCATAGTGGGGAAGTGAGTTAGGTTTCAACAGGTAATAGAAAAAATGCACCAAGGGGCGAAAAAGAGAGAAACATTGAGATAAATCATTAGATGGGGTTGGGCAGAAAAGGAGTTTAGTGTATTAAAATCTGTGTGTTGGATTTTACCAGGTGAGAGTAGTGTATTAGGCAGGATCACATGCAGTACTCTTTGGGAACACTACACACAATTAAGACTACAAGTGTCAGTACAATTTCACCTTTGTAACAAACCCGTACTACACAGTAAAGTGATAGCAGTGGCTGAGCAGCCAGACGTATATCAAGAGTAAAGTGAGCAGTACAAGTGTTTACACAAAGGACTAACAATCACAGTGATTCAAACAAACACTTACTCAAGGTTTCTTAGTAAAAGAATATACATTTATTTACATAGTCAGATGGAAAACATTCCACTAGCAAGGGCAGCACAATATCACAACCTAATATACTACAATACACAACCAATCAGTTTCTGAACACGTTCAGCTCCCCTAAAGAGGGAACAAAATGGCACTTCAATTACTTTAAAAAGGGGTAAGAAGACAAGGTTATAAGAATCAAAAGCACAAATGATTTCAGAGGTAGGGCAAATAGTTTCAGTTCACTACAACCAGCAATTCAATTCAATAGGCCTGGGCTAAAGTCAATGGTTCAAAGTCTTGGATAGGATAACACAGTTCTGGTAGTAAACGGTTAAGTCTTTGCCACAGTTTTAGAAGTAGTTGGTCAGACAAAAAGTTAGATGTTGGTTAAGGGAAGGAAAAGCCTTCAAAGTTGGGAACGTTTCACAAACTTTCACCGCAGCCAAATGGAGTTCTGGACCGCACTTGCACAGTACCTTTTAAATAGAGAAGAGCTGAGGCAGTTGTTTCTGGCAGTTCCTGCAGATCTCGCTGTTCCGGAGCTTCAGTCGTGTGGACAAGAAGGAGGACATCGGGAGGTTCCTGCACTTTCCAGAGAAGAGGCCACAATCTTAACAAAACATTGGTTTAAGGTGTGAGTTCCTTAAAGACCACAAACTGGTATCCTTCCCACTGGCTATCCGGTTTTCAACAGCACTCTAAGAAAATTCGACCAGTATATGGACGGTGTCTAGGTGACTTGCGAGTTGGTTGTTCCCACCAAACTCAAGGGAAGAAGTCGTCCTTGAAGGGCTTCTCTGTCAAGGGAGTTTTAGGCAATTCGGACATGCAGCAGGGCTTCACCGGTGGACAAGGAGTTGCCGCAGTCGTCTTCCTTCAGCTCCTCTTCGGTTCTCTTGTTCCCAGGGGGTCGACTCTGCTTTCCAAGTCCCAGAGGCCTGCTTTTAAACAGCTTTCCCCCATTCATTCCAGCCTGGCTGTCATTCACATAGCAGGGTGGCTGTCCTTGCCGGAAAGCCAGCTGGCCAATCACGCTTCAGGTCTCCTAGGAGACTAAGCAAAGGGAGTTTTGGGAACCTCCCTCACATCCAGTCCACCCCAGCCACTCAGGCGCCAGAAAAGGGTTTCAGCACTGAAACCTGAAAAGGCCAACGAACAAAGGGACCAAACCTGGTTTGGCACGCAGAGTTAAACACAAGAAAGACCTTTTCTAAAAGAAATGGTGAAAAAAGTTGCCCAGAGTCTGTTTTTAGAGCTAGGTCTTGGGCGCCATATTGAAAAACATGGCTGACCCTATTTTTAGCTACCGGTGTTTGCGGTCGGGAAAAATCATAGTAGTTTGTTAAAAACCACTTCCACCAGCCATTTCAAGTAGAAAAGGGTAACATTTGACTGTTACATGAATGTTTAGACTCAGGGGATGCTAGGGAAACCCTCCAGCACTGCATAGGAAGATAGTGTGGGCTGGCTCTGTAAATTTAAAAAGACTACTGAAGGTCCAGCAATAACAGCTGCCACTCGCAGCGGACAACGCAAGTGGCGGAGACCAGAAGGGGGCCAGTCGGTGAGGAGTGAAGGGTGCTCGGCGTGCTGGTGCCCAGCAGCCCGCGGGGCAAACGGCCTGCCAGGGCTGCGTCAACTGGAGAGCTCGGCAGGGCCGGGGGCCCAGCGGAACGAGAGCAGATGGGGTGGCAACCAGCAGCAGGAGAATGCGGGCCCCTCCAAGGGAGTGGCTTGCACCCGCTCACCCCATAAGCGAGTGCCCCGGAGCCCGGAGCGGGCGGCAAGAACCAGAGGAGGAGGGTAGGGGAGGCTGTGATCGTGGACGGCACAGCCACAGGGAGGCGTGGGTCTGGAGGAGCAGAGCCGAGACAAGACCAGTGGTGGACCCGACGGTCCTGCCTACCGTCGTAGGAGACCAAGGCCTGAAGCCAACAGTGAGTTGCGCCCTCTGCCTCACCCAGTGACCTGCCCTGGGTGGCCCAGTGATCTCTGCCGGTGAAGGCAATGCTCCCTACCATAAGTGCACAAGAGGTGGCCTCAAAGGGGAGTGTGAATATACACAGACCAGAAGGCCCACTGACAGTGTAGAGGGGGCACTGACCAACACTGGTGAACCGCATTCTCCATAACGGGCTATAACAGAAATACTAAAGGGAGACATGCCAAACTCAGAAGGTTTATATCAGACTCTCTGCATCTAGCACAGGAGGAAGGTGAAGCACAGCGCCCATTACCCAGCGGCAGGCAGCTCTGAGAACACGCAGAGGTGCAGAAGATGTGGTGGAGTAGCCACGTCTCCCCGTAACGGTGGTTCATAGTGGGGCAGGTCGCATATGAACCACAAGGGATAGACTGCCTTTGCCACGACCCTGGGGAGGGAGTAGCAGAGGGGCTTGAAAGCTGGTGGGAAGAGGGGGGCAGGACCAGTCTGACGAACCCAGGACAGGGCTGAAAAAGGTAGGGGAACCCCAACGCCAGGGTCTGCCTGGACAGACCGCAGCTAAGGCAGAAGGGACACTGAGCTCCACGGAGCTCAGAACAGCCGAGAGAACCAACTAAGTTAAGGAGGGGAACAGCGGGGCACACTTCAGGACATCAGCACACCCCTGAGACAACCAGTCTGCCCTGATTCCCCATACAAAATTGAAACGAGGCGAAACGTCCGGGCCCCTGTGGACAAAGAGGCACAATAACATGTGGAGGTCTTTGAGGCGGAGACTCCATTAAGCTGCCGAAGTGGGCATCCCCTGGCCCGGCGACCCGCTGTGTCCGCTGAGTGCGAGTGGTGTGTGGCGCTGTGGCCGAGGGAGGCCCTGTGGAACATGGTGCAGCATTAAGAAGACCAGATATACGTGGGGCAACAGAGGGCCCGGAGATATCCTTAATCCTTGGCGGGGCTGGCGGATGCTCCATATAAGTTAAGTGAAGTGAGCATGAAGCACGTTGACAAAGGGGCAAAGAGACACGCGCAAGAGATGGGGAGCTGGGCCCCGGAGAGCCCCAATCAGGGCATTGAGATTGGGCCTGTGCGGTGGAGCACATATGCAGAGGTAGATTACTGCGTGGGAGATACTGCCCGTGTTGTTATTTGACAAGACAAATGTACGATCCCTGCATATTGCAGCATCCATAATTTCAAGCCAAAATAAGTGCCGGCAGGTTTCTAACTTCACCTCTGAGCAAATCAAACTGGACATATTAACCGCCAAGACAATGAAAGAGAACTCCTGGCGGAACGGAGGGGCTCACGGCGACCCTGAGTGCAGGCCAATAAGCCCAAACAGGCCTGTGGGCACTGATACTGGAGGAACAGATCTGACCTGGAAACAACTGAAACAAAATACATTAAGAGAGCAGCGGGGGCACGGCTCCCGACCCCAGCGGGAGAGGGCTTGCAGCACCCCGTCGGCGAATCACACAGCACAGGTGGCCCGGGCTGGAGCACGGGCGCAGGCAGCAGCCCTGAGGCACCAGATGAGAGAAGCGGTCCACGCCCGCAGTGAGGCGTGGAAGGCCTGAAGGCGCCCCCAGGGAGGTAGGAAGGACCAGTGCTTTCGCAGCCCAGCATCGGGAGAAGCAGACAACACCCAATCTGGGACAGTTAGAGCGCTGAGGTGGCGGTCTGATGGGAACAAAGCCTGCAGTCTGACACAGGGACGTATGACCCACAATGACCAAGCAGCTGCAGAGCTGTACTGAAAAAGGTATTAACGTGCATAGCAGAACAAACGCGTCTAACAAAAGAAACGCTCACATGAACAGATCAACTTCTTACTACTGAGTGGAGACAACGGAAAATAGGAAGCATGAAGAGACATGGGAGAACACAACCCACTCGTGCAGCGCCGAAGCATGTGCTATATATCAGACTACAATTGGAGCTATTTGGAAGGCAGCTGGGATGAAGCAAGTGCCGGTGGAGAAACGTGCTGCACTGGGGGAGGCGCTCAGACCTCTCTGTTGAACTGCACCGCCCCTGTGAGGACTGCACAGGGACCACAACATCCTGCCACTCCCGAGGACTACCCCAGCATAGGAGGGTACTTTTCGCCCTCCTGCTGAGGTCTGCCTAGCCGCTGGCCTGCCAGCTCTGATGCTGGAACCACCATCTCAGACCACAGTGGTATAGGCTCTGCCATCCCGAGCACGCGCATCCTTCTGCACTCTGGACGCCAGCGCAGCTGCTGCTATACCCAGAGAACATCAGCGGCTGCTCCGGGATCCAGGGGGTCCGCTCACCTCCTCCCCCTGAACAGAAGAAGCCACGGGGGGAGAGCAATCAACCCAAAACACTATGACATCTCCACAACACGACCGGCGTAAGCTGACAAAGGTGTGAGGACAGATTGAAAGAAAGTGGTGGGTGCAGCCCAGCCAAAAGACTGAGGGGCACACCTGAGAGGAGAAGAGGCCCCACAAAGATAGTAAGGACGCCAACAGGCGGGCCCCCTACACTCAACACAGGAAAACCCCAGAAGAACGTTTTACAGACCACGGTGTGAAACAGCATACGTCCCACAAAACACAGGTATGGACTGCTAGAAGCCCCGGAAATAGATACCAGCATCGGTGGGGCACCTACGGGGAAGAGCGGAAAGAAGGTGTGAATTAAGGATAGCCCGATAAGCTCAGTTCATAAAACAGGTCCCCCAGAGTGGCAGATCGGACCAGAGTAGAGAAACCACGACTGGCAACAATCAACAGTGGCCACTACGGCCACACCAAGTTGTCCGGCAGCACCAGCAGCATACGTCCTACAGCCCTGAACGACGGTAGTCGACTCTGGCCACAGCGACCCAGATGCCAGGAACCAAACCTAAGGCTGGCCCAGCAAGAGCAAGAACCCCAGCTAGAGCCCAGGAAGGTCAAATAAAGAGGTGCCGGAGGCAGAAATGCACAACACACGCTGAATCGCCGTCCCCCCCACCGGCCCTGACCACTGAAACAGAAGTCCTCCCCACGAATACAATGGCGTCAGACAAAGAAGAACTCCTGAACTGACTTAAGGGAATGGAAGCCAGATTGACAAACACATTTCACAGCCAACTGGAACAAATTAAGGAGGAACTGAAATCCTCCCTCCAGGAGGTCAGCAAAGAAATGGCAGAGCTAGGAGAAGGAGTAGACATGGTTGAAAGCGGACTTTCGAATGTGGCGGAGGAAACCAAACAAAATAGTGTTCTGCTGGATCATCTGGCTAACGCGACAAATAACCTGGAACTCCAGATGGAAGACCTGGAAAACAGATCAAGAACATCAGGGGGGGTCAAAGGCCTAGTGGAATTGGCGCTTGACAAAGATCTAAAGGATACGATGCAACACTGCTTTAGCAACTTACTAAATGATACCCAGCCTGAGGCGATCAAATTTGACAGAATACATCGGGTAGGCCCGAAACGGAATGAACCGGGGATGAGACCAAGGGATGTCCTAATAGCGATGACATCATACGGTCTGAAAGAAGACGTATTGAGAGCAGCAAGAACACACAGGGATCTCACGATCAATGGTTCTCGCATACAGCTATATCAAGATCTACTGCTGGTCATCCTTCACAAAAGACGGCTAATGCAGCCAGTCATGAAAGCTATTCAATCACAACAAATCCAATACAGATGGACACACCTGTTTGGCCTATCATTTACATGGGAAGGAAAACAGAGGAGAATTGGCAATTGTGCTGAAGGCCTAGCACTACTGCACCAACCGGATACAGCCGTTCGCCCGCGGTGCAACATGACGGGCCCATCTAGCAAGCCGTGGGAGTGGTCGACGGAAAGAAAGCAAAGATGGGGAAAGGCTAGGAAACCTGGGAGCCCACAACAGAGCCAAAACTGATGGAGGAGAGAGATAACGCTCACCGAACAAGGCCCCTAATACTGACAATGGGTGAAGTGCTGACCGCACTGCACCAGAATAGACTGCACCTCATGAATGGACGTGTCTGCACGGAGGTAGGAGGTCACATATCTTGGAAGCTGGGTCAGGTAAAAAGTCATACCTGGCGGTTTAAGAACTGGGAAAACGTTGAGGCCCAAAGCCCTTATTTGACCAGTGGTGGGTTCCAAAATAACCCAGGCCACATGTACTCCCAGGATTGGGGGAGGGGTGAGTAGGGGTGGGAAAAGGGAAGGGGGAAGAGAGTACGAAGAACCAAAAGACCACGAAGAAGGGGGAGCCAACATCTCAGGGGGGAAAAGCTGAAATAAAACCAAAGCGGAGAAAGACATGGAACAAAGACTGAGGGGAGAGACATGTAGATATCCGTAATCCTGGGTACAATGGGAGAAGCGAACATAGTTTCGATCAATGACAAGGGCTTAATTCCCCTGCTAAATGTAGGGCGATCCTGGGTAGACTGGAAGCGATGCACGCTGCAATAGAAATTCTGCAAGAGACGCACCTCCTCCAGAAGGACGAAAAGAGGATGCGAAGTAAAACATACCCTCTCCAATATTTTGCCTCAAGTGGGAAAAAATTGAAAAGAGTAGCAATCCTATGCAATCGAGACCCAGGCTTCTACAAACAACAAATGATAAGGGATGAGGATGGTAGATATGTGGGGATAAAGGGCACAATTAAAGGACAAATATACACAATTATAGCAGTCTATGTACCCAACGAAAAACAAGACCGGTACATCCCTAAATTACTCCAGAAGGTGGGAGGGTGGTGTGAAGGCCATGTGATCATAGGAGGGGACTTTAACTGTATAATGGACCCGAAATTAGATAAAACACTCCCCCAGACAGCTGCATATCAAAGGAACACAGTGGAGTAACTTTGCTGAAAATGTTGGGGGGGGACATGACATCTGAAGAAAAGGTGCTGCACCCAAATGAATGGGGGCAAAATGGTGCGCCATTAGAGAGTTGGGGGGACAAACACCCCGGACCCCCCCTAAAATTATGCCCATGGAGGAACAGACAAGCCCTTGGTAAGCTTTTTAGAGATTTGGGGGTGGTTGAAACGTGGCAGTTCTTTCAAGAGGAAAATCGAGAATACACACATTATTCAGCAGTGCATAGGGGATACTCTAGAATAGACATGACATTGGTCTCCTCCTCACTAATCCCCAATGTCACGAAGATAGAAATCGGAGTCCAATACCTCTCAGATCATGCCCCAGTATCGCTCCACATAGAACTGAAAGGGAAGGAACACAGGCCATGGCCACAGTGGAGGCTAAATGAAACAATTTTAAGGGTCATTGCACTCAGGGCACACATGGAGAGCGTCATAAAAAATTATTTTCAGGAAAACGATAACGGTGAGGTCGAATGGAGGGTGGTATGGGATGCTGGGAAAGCAGTAGTCTGAGGGGAATTCATCGCACCAGCAACGCAATACTTTAGAGTCCAAGCCCTCATAACACGTAAACTTGAGGGAGAAGTGGGAGAGGCCGAAAAACTCCATAAGACTCACCAGACGCCCAGGACCTGGCGAGAACTCAAGAAGGTCAGAGCCAAATTAGAAAACCACACTGCAGATATAACCGCACAAGCATTACTGAACACTAAACATTCACGGGGGGAAGGTGAATACATTTTTAGCGGCCAAATTGCGTAAACAGAAGACACGCAACAACATTATGAGGCTAAGAAATAGTCGGGGGGAACTGCGAACAGCGGACGAAGAAAAATGAGAAATAATGGTCCAATTCCATAAGAACCTACAGACCAAAGATAACCAGAATACAGTAGAACAGACATCTTATATGTCGGCAATAGAATTGCCACAAATCACGGAACAACACAGAAAGATACTAGGAGGATGAATTACAGCCCAGGAGGTTAGTGAAGCGATAGCAGCCCTAACCAGGGGGAAAGCACCGGATCCAGACGGTCTGGGAAACAGGTTTTACAAAACATTCCATACACAGCTACTTGCACCCCTCACCCGGCTCTTCAGTGTGATCAGAGATAGGGGGTAGGTCTCAATAGACATGGGATACTCAGCCACGATACTACCCTTAAAACCTGGTAAGGACCCTGCAGAATGTGCGAGTTACCGTCCCATAGCACTCCTCAATACGGATGCAAAATTGTATGCAAAATGCAAACATATTGGCAAACCGCTTGGCAACAGTTCTACCAGAAATAATACATGAGGATCAAGCAAGCTTCGTAAAAGGGAGACACACACAGGACAACGTTAGACAGGTGATTGACATAATTGATTGGGGTGTGAGAGGGAACCAGAAATTCGCGATAGCAGCACTGGATGCCAGGCGAGCTTTTGATAGCAAAGATTGGTAATACCTGATACTGGTGTTGGATTGGTTTGGCTGCGGACCAACATTTATTAAGATGGTATTAGCAAATTACCAACACCCGTCCACGCAATTGCTAGTAAACGGGTTTACCTCCGAAAGAATCAGTATTCAGAGAGGCACACGACAGGGATGCCCACTCTCCCTGCTCATTTTCGCTATGGCAATGGAGCCATTTGCAATTAAAATCTGGGAGGACCCAAACATCAAAGGGGTAAGTTGCAGGGAGTCCCAGAATAAGATAGCGCTCTATGCAGACAATCTCATGCTATACATGGTAGACATCGCACACACACTACCTAGGATCATTAAGGAACTACAGAGGTTTGCAGTGACCTCGGGGTTTACAATAAACTACTCTAAATCAAAAGCACTGAACATCACGAAGAAAGGAGAAGATATAGCCCTCATGGAGGAACTCTACCCCCTAAAGTGGGAAAAGCAGTCCCTGGAGTATCTAGGGATTCAGATAACTAGAGAACTGAAGAACTTACATAAGGCAAATATTACACCTCTCTGGAGGCGCCTCCAGGAAGACTTGCAAAGGTGGGACGCTCAGGAACTCTCATGGTTCGCAAGGATAGCGACAGTAAAAATGACCTTACTCCCCAGGCTACTATATGTAGTAAACTCAATCCCAGTGGAAATATCCCCAAAACGAATTAAGGAACTTAAGAGGGCAGTGTTAAAATGTATCTGGGAAATAAGAAACCGAGGATTCAAAGACGCATCCTGATGCAACCAATGCTCCTCGGAGGGCTGGGAGTCCCAGACATAGGGAGGTACATATTAGCAGCTCAATTGACATCAATGTTAAAATAGGCGGCCCGGGACCCTCTCCCAGGATGGGGGAAGATAGAACAAACAGCAACAGCGATCCCAGTAAAAGTGCTGCATCTCCTAAAGCCAGGCGCACGTGAAAAGGGGGGCTCTCTATTGGAGGCCACTAAGACGACCCTACACAGCTGGGATAGAGCAATCCGGTGTAGTAAGATAAGACCGGGGCTGGGTCCGCTATCCCCCCTGGCGCACAAAACAGATTTCTCACCCGGACTACATAAAACATTTTGGGTGGGGTGGAAGGACGCTGGCACAATAACATTACAAGTTGTGTATCAGGAAGGAGGCCCACTATCATTTGAAGAGTGCAAAGAGAAATTTGGCATTGACGAAAATCACAGATATAGATACATACAACTCCGCCATTGGATCTCACTTCCAGTCGTAAAGAAGGCCGGGCTAAGACCTCCAATGGGCCTAGAATTAACAATAAGGGAGGGAACACCCCTAACTACGAAAGGGATGACTAGATTATATAAACTCCTGGACAGGGCGCAGACAGATGATACCCTCCAATATATGAAAGATTGGGAGCGGGATATGGGGGAGGAGATTACGCAGGAAGAGTGGAGGGTGCATAAGTTATCCAAATCTACAGTAATCAATCGGCGTACAAACTCTGCTACCGCTGGTATATGCCCCCAGATAGACTACATAAGATGATCCCTACATATCCCCTGAAATGTTGGCGACAATGCGGGGAAGAGGAGATATTTTCCATATGTGGTGGTCGTGCCCGAAGAAGTCCATGTATTGGAAAGAAATCTTGGGCCACATTAGAGACATAATGGGATCAGATCTACCATGGTCACCAAAAGTAATCCTGCTAAGCGTAGTAGCAGAAGGAAAATATGCGGCTTCAGGGAATAGAGCGGCCCTCATAACCCACCTTTTGACAGCAGCAAGAATGACAGTGGCCCAACGATGGAAGACGGTGAAGGGCCCCACGGCACCATGGTCGTGGGTCAAAGTGTGGGGAGTTATAGCAATGGAAAACATCTGTGCCACGAAATCGGGAAGGTACCTAAAATTTCTCGCAGTATGGGAACTCCTCCACGATTATGTAGGGGAAAGAGAGGTTCACTACTTTAAACTGTGACTGCTCAGAAACATCCATATCCGATGAAGAGACATAGAGGAACCACAGCAGATGGTTGGGCTCAAAGACATGAACTGGTCAAGAACCAAGGTCATTTGGTAAAGACAACAGCAAGGGGGGGTGGGAAGGGTGGGTGAGGGTGGAGGAGGGTGGTGGGGAGAAAATAAGACAAGATAAAGTTCAAGAGGACAACCACTGGAAATAATGCAAAGGCTCCCAATATGGCTGACAATATGAGGGCAGTAATGTTTCATAGTACAAGTTGTAACTGTTTACAATCTCTTTTGTCGTAGTAAAATCGAAAATAAAGTTGGTTAAACATTTTTTTAAAAGACTAGTAAAGTCAATTTAACTTTACATGCTCTGAGAGACAGCAGTCAGTCCCAGAGAAGGTATTTAAACATTGGAAGTGCTGTGTGACACAAAAGAAAAAGATGATGCCTATTGAGTTGTTTTAAAACTCTATATCCAAAGAACACACAAGTAAAACACATTGAAAATGAAAAGTTCAAAGTCCCAAAATATAGAAAAGAGCTGGAGGGCTCTAAGGTAGAGGGAATTTAGCACTTGGGTGAGAATTCTTACATGTATTCATTTTAGTCAAGATAAAGATGAGAGCATTTAGGAAAGATGGTTCACTGCTCTTTTCACCTGGAATTCACCGGCGTCTCCCCCGACATTGTGCCACATGGCGCGGTGACCCACTCCAAATATGAGCAGCCATAACCACTCCAGGCTTATACAGTGCCGTAACACACAAAGCTTAACTGGCCTGTAAGCAAGCCAAGGGAAAAAATCTGGCGGAAAATCTTTGAAACAATGCTTTAAACAATAATCTGGGATTGTTGAAGCAGAGTTTATAGTGATTTAAGATGTGTGGCTCAGTTTATTATGGGATTGCAACCTAAGGAAGGAATTAAGGCAGTACTAATAGGATGGGATGGAAATGGTTTGGTAGATGTTTTATTAGCTGAACAGAACTTTTATGAAAAAGTAGAAAGACAAAAAGAAACCTTTGAAGTCAAACCTATGGTGTGGCAGCTATCCACAGGCCGCCTGGCCAGGTCGCCCACTTCCTCTCTCAATCAGCTGACCTCTCATCCTCACTCCTTTCCTCTACCTCTCAACTTCTCCTCCTCTAAGACTTGAACATCCACCTGGATGCTACCAGCTCTTCTTCAGGACTCTTTCAAAACCTCTGCGATTCTCTCTCTCTCTCTCTCTCTCTCTCTCTCTCTCTCTCTCTCTCTCTATTCTTCCCTCTGCCCCGACTCACTCTGCAGGGCACAACCTGGATTTTCTGATCTCCTCAGACCTCCCCTTCTCTCACCACTCCTCTCTCTTGGAGTGATCACTTTCTTCTTTACCCCCCACCTCTCTCTCTCTTCCTCACAGGTCAAGCTGACACCAGCACTGCCACAGACCTTCTCAGTCATCTGACCCTTAGGTGTGTATCAGTTGAGGCTTTCAACGCTACTTTCTCTCCTCCTCTTGAACCGTTGGCTGACTCACACCCTAACACAGACCTCTCTTACCTTCATCTCTTTATCTCTAGCACTCTGGAAGTCCTTGCCCCTGTCATGAGAAACCACCTGGAGCCCAAATCCTGCTCCAAAGGCAGTAAAGACGCTCTGTCCTCTCTAAGAAGAGAGCCTACATCCAAGCCTGCATCTCTGCAGCATCTAACAGCTCGGCCACACTTTTCAAAATCTGCAACAAGCTGGCCAATCCTGCTGCAGCTTCTATCTTTCCTGTTCCCTCCAAAGCCCTCTGCATGGCATGGCCACTACTAAAACTCAGGACATCCTGTCCACCCTCTCTTCCTCTACCTCCTCTTCCTCCTCCTCCAAATCTCCTTGCCCATCTGAAGCAAGTCTCTCCTCCTCCTTTCTTCTCCTTCCCCCTGTTCAGCCCTGATGCTTTTTCTAGACAGGTCCGATCTATGAAAGTCTCATCAAAGCAGGTTCTCCCCTCATCCAGAACCATCAAGGACCACATCGCCCAGAACACCTGCAGAAAGACAGGCTGTTGTCCAGCAATTTTACGGGGTGGCACACTTCCCCAAAGTCCTAGGTGCCATTGATTTCACCCTTGTGGCTCTACGTCCACCCAGGGCCACTGAGCATATCTATCGTAACCGCAAGCACTGAAATCCCATCAACGTGCAGGTTGTATGTGATGCCAAGGGAATCATCACCTCAGTATGACAACTATCCAGGGTCCAGCCATGATAGTTTCATATTCAGAATGTCACCCCTAAACTGGGACCTGGAAGCTGGCCAGCATGGTGACACATGGCTAATTGGTGAGCATAAATGCCTCTGCACATGCTTGCATGTCAGAAACTGAGAAATGGGAAAACCCCACTAATGACCCCACTAATGACAACCATTATCACCTCCCCAGGGGACAGTGCCTACCCTCTGAGCACCTACATGATGGCGCCAATTCAGGACCCCACCACACCACCCGAGGTAAGATACAACACAGCCCATATTGCAACCCGGGGCATAGTGGAGCGCACATTCGGAGTGCTCAAGTCATGCTTTCGCTCCCTTGACCGCTCTGGTGGGCAGCTGCTATATGCGCCCCCAGTAGTGTGCAGGATCATAGTGGCAGCATGTGTCCTGCACAATGTTGCAACCCGACGGGCGTGCCAGTGAACATGGTGGTGCCCGCACGTCCCCAACCACATGCACGGCCGCTGCGCATGGGAGGTGAAAGGGCACGTGTTGAGACAGCCCGGACCCAGCTTGTGGCAAATTACTTGACCTAAAATCCGACTCCTGTGGAGTGCACACAGGCCTGGCACATACCAGCTCACAATCAATGATGATGACAAAAGGGACAGTCAACTGTCACAACCATACCAGCCTGAGATTGTTCACCTGTAAGTGCTACATTGTGTGCATCCCTAGCTACTGAAAGACACCCAATGCTGTGTCACAAAAAGGCACACATTCATGCAGCATGAAAGACTACCCCCTTGCAAAATACCACATCAAAATAGTGGCATGTCACCCAACACCTCCCCAACACACCATGGCATGGCATGCAATGTGAAAGCAACCAAATGAATGCAAAACACATGACACATGTGTCACAAATTGCACTGTCCTAAATGGAAACAGGCCACAGACAATTTGCTCTCAATAATGAATAAAAAAACAACACACATAAACAAAAGAAAACATCAGTACATGTTCAAGCAGTGGCAATATATGAGAATTAAAAATCAAAGTAGTGCAAGTGTCACAACCTCACTAAGGCAGCATATCGACCCCTTCCAACTGCAGAGTGTTGGTGGTAGGCAAATGTTTCAGTGTACTGCATACAACATGAACTGCATCTGCAAAGTAGATGGGCTTGTTAAGACATGAAGAAGGTACATGTATATAAGGAAAAAGTCATGGATGGAGAACCATACATAAATCCACCATGCAGTGGAGATTTCTACAACAATACCCACTAGGGATGTATACACAGTTTTGACTACAGACTGTCAACACAACTTAGGGGAGCCCAATGTCACTGTGTCACTTGGTAACACCCTTTGCGAGCCCATGGAAAGTGGAAGCAGAATGGGTGTTTGTGTCAGGAACCCAGGCATCTAACCCAAAGACAGGACACGCCTGCATGTGCCCAGCTGGAATACAAAGTGGATGCCTACGGGAGCCACACAAAGCAGCACACTGTTTAAAAAAAAAATAATAATCAAAACAAGGCCACCCAGGAGGGACGAGGTACAGGGTGCACCCCACCACCCACATGCGTGAATGTTGATTAAAAACAAAAATACCTCTATGGGCTCATGGCCTGCACGGCTACGCTACAGTGGGAGAACTGTTGTCACTGTCATCACCCTCTGGTGATACAATAGAAGGTGGCTGTGATATGGGAGGCAGACCACGCAAAGCCCTGGCATGCTCCTCCATGGCAGCAATCATGCGGTTCTGAAAGGTTTGGTTCTGCAGGATGATTGTACGGAGATCCTCATGCAGCACCTCACGGGTAGCACGCATTTCTGCCTGCATGGCCTCGCATAATGCCCCAATCTCCTGACGGGTTGCCTGGAGCTCAGCTGAGAGTGTGCATGTCAGCTGCTCCAGCTGCTGTTCTGACCTTGTACTCCGGGACACCTCAAGTTCAACCAGAGTATTTCTGAGGGAGCTGTGTTCTAACCTCAGGGCTTCCCTGTGGGCCTGTGACTCTAAAGATATGGCTGTGTGCAGAGTCTCCAGTCCAGCCCGTCGCTCCCTGTCAAACGCCAACATGTCCTCCCTGTGTGAGTGGCAAATGGACTCTGTTGCCTGCTGCTGGAGCTCCATCTGCCTTTCAGGGGGGAAGATGGAAGTGGCCACCCTATACATTACCTAAGCCATCATTTCACACAATGCCCCCTGTTGTGCTGCTATAGTGTACATGGAGTTCTCCCACACAGTATTGCCTGGTGGTGCACGGCCACCACATTGGCGGGCACCACACCTGTTTGGGGCAAGGTGATGTGCACCTTGGTGTGCTGGCACTGCCTGAGGCTGCAGGACTGCATTCCTCCTTTGATCTGCTGGCCCAGGAACAGGAGCAAATATTGTGGAGTGTGACCCTGCATCCGTAACCGCCACAGGCGGATTTTCCAACACTCAATGCCCCATAGAGGGGTTTACCCCCGGTGCAGGTGGGTTGGACAGAACAGCATCCCTGCCAGAAACACTCACCTGCGACGGCACATATGTCTCAATGTCCGATTCAGCACCTGATCCATAGAGGTCTCCGGAGGTGTACCCAGAGACACCCGGGGACAGTATGGTCTGTAGGAGTAATGGGTTTTCACCCACCACCACCCCACGTCCTCCTGTGGTGACCGGTTGTGGCTGTGATTCCTCCTGGGTCTGCGCCATCTCCTCCTCCTCAACAGCATCAAGTGCCTCATCATCTGCAAAAACATGAAAGATAACAAATTGAAACAGGCATGAGCACCAAAGCACACACATAGGCCTGACGAGGCAGCGATCCAGTACATAAATGACACATGTCCCACATGACAATAACTCTGGCATGCATGCACTCTCAATGAGTTGGAAGGGGAGGCAAAAGCACACACTGATGACTGCAAGATGGAAAACCAACACATGTGCTGCATGCTGGATAGCACTGGCATCAAACATTAGCCTTGAGTGGCATGGACAATCCACATACATGACACATGCCAGCACACAGACGGCATGTACCATAGCCATGGCAGATTTGACAAGGACACCGAGATAGTAGCAAATCAGTACTGTCACCCATCCATGTGAGATGGACTTCATGAAATAAAACATGTAAAAAAGAGTGAGAAAACACGCATGTGCCACACGCTGCAACAAAGCCAGTGTTCACTGATGCAGTGATGGCAGGCACATGGATACATCAATGGTTGGTCACTTCGACAACATGAGAGGATACAATTGTCATGTTCAACATTCAAACAGGGCCCCAAAATGATAGCGTGCAGGCTATGTGTATGTGCACATTACTCAATCAGCCTGATTGTAGAAATCTTGCCCCTAGTAAGTCAACAAATGTGGGCCATTGTGTGGTGTAATCTATGACAGAAGTATGTCACATTTGGGACAGTAGGCCACAAAAATGTCTGGTGAATATGATAATCATTTCATCAATCAAGCTAAATGAAGAGGAAAACAGTATGAACAATGTTGTGGCAAGTGGACAGCTGAAGGACAAGTGGATTAATCATGTGCAAAAAGTGAACTGTGGTCAGAAGGGATACTGTGAAACGGAAACACAAGGCCCAGGAATGGTTTTGAGGGACCACATGGGTGACCCATAGCAGTCATGACTAGACAGCCTCACCTGGCACTCAATCAGAACACATCACCCAAGCAACATACACATGGATTGCACACACATGCATGCTCACTCACCGGACATTGCTTGAAGATCTGGTAGGTCTCCCACGCCTTGAATCTGATCCTCTGTGATGAATTCTCCAATGACAGACTCATGTTCAGTGAATTGTTCCTCCTCTGGTGGAGACCCACCGCCAGTCACCAGGGTAGAGGCATGATTTGAAGCCAGCTTGTTCTTTGCTCTGCATTTCAGGTCATTCCAGCGCTTAGAGCAATCATCAGCTGTGCGCTTCACAAATCCAAGGGAACTAATGTGGTCCGCGATGGTCTGCCAGTGGGCCCTATGTTGAGCAGTCGTAGTCTTGCACCCTGCAGTCACCACCATTTCGCGGCCATGGGCCGCCACATAGTCCACAAGTTCATCTAGTTCTGCATCATTGAAACTAGGCTTCCTTGACGTGCCGGAGTGGGTAGCCGTGTCTGGGGTCCCAGCCTGTAGTGCAAGAGCACCCTTCTTCCTCTTGGAAGGTGGTGCGGACCCTGAGTGGTTTACGCTGCTCTGGTTGGTAGGGGCAGAAGCGCAGGTGGACTGAGCACTGGAAGTTGCCAAAGGCAGGATCACCAAAGGTCTCACTGCAGGCATTGGCTGCTGGGTGATGCTGGCAGGATCAACCTCGGTGTGATGGACTTGGACCGACAGTGTCCCGGCTGGGACACTCGGAGCTGGGGTGGATTGAGCTGCAGCTGCCCCTGCAGCCTCCTCACCCTGGCTACTTGGGGCAGCAGATGACATTGCTGCCCCAGATTCACGTGGCCTGGTGACAGCAACTTTCACCGCCACACGTGGCTTAGACTTGGTGACACGGAAGTCAGCCTGGGAGTCATCCTGTGCTGGTTCTGTTGACAATATGGGCCAGTTTAACAAGGGTTGAGCTGGGATGGTGTCAGCTACATCTCCCCAAACCATTGGGGGGGGCATAGGTGTCCCTGATTGGTCCTCCACACACTGGCCTCTTGGGCCACCCTGTACATCCTGGCCAGGTCCCCTACTGCGCCCACCTCTTTGAGGTTGGCCACCTTTGCCTCCCTTACTGCTTGGTCGCCTCCCAACCATAGCACTGATGTTGTTGTGCGTATGGGAGTTGCAGTAAACAATTGTCCTGGGCAATTGGGGTGAAAGGGGTAGGGTACTAGATGGAATTCATACCCTAGTGCTCTAGCAAGGCTGCCTGTGACCTCTGGGGGAAGATGACGGGTCACGCAATGCACAGGCACCCCGAAAACAATATTTAATGTGCACGCACCCCCTGGTAGACCACGTGCGTGGAAAAATTAACTACGCTGTGGCACCCAGAACACAAAAATAAGCGTACGCGTGGTACACGCAGCCTACAATGACCTCTGAATGGGTGCGCAACACACGGGGGCAACCACAGTTGGAAAATGCGGGCGCGACTCACCGTCTGCCTGGAAAAAGAATGTGAAAAAGACGCATGTGTGCACGTTGGCAACACCCCCGCCAAAAGAAGAATTGAACGCTGTCTGAGTACGAACTGGAACCGTTGTGAAGTTATTGTGTGTGAACCGACAAGAAGTACAAGAATCACCCGCTCGCTCTCCACAAAAAGCATGTACAAGAAAATGGCGTCCTACATGTACCTTTTAAGCCAGCCCACACGTGCAACGTCTCTTACGCGTGTACGCGCTAAGGCCCTTTCATCCAATTGCACACAGTGACACCCGGACGTGCAGTTTTTGCGGTGTACAATCAACATGCACCCGTGTTGAGGGAAACGCCCTTGCGCGTCACGTCACAGAGGCGCTTACGCGCTAAGGGCCTTTCCTCGAATTACACGCAGACGTGCAGTTTTTTCACGTGCCAAATCACTCCGAATCAAGCTGGCCACACAACAATACACGGAAGACCATGCTCCTGCTCAGAAGGCCATTTTCCTGCCCCCCAGATCTCCGAGCACTCTCCCACCTGCCATCTGCTGCTGCCTGCCTGCCTGCTGCCCATGTGCCCTGCTGTTTTGGTGCCTGCATGTCAGCCATCTGCAGGGGTGCAGTTGCTGTGACCACCCCTGCTGGAACAGAAGATTCCCGACTGGCATACCATCGCTCCACAGCTCAGCCCCAGGACACAGAGACCCACCCACACCTGCCTCTGGGGTTGCCATGTCGGACACAACACCATCTGGCACCACTGGCGACCCCCAGCCAGAGAGGCAGAGGGCTACCAGCTTCAGTGCCAGTGAAGTTGGTATCCTGGTGCAGCAAGTCCTAGGCAGTATGATGCCCTCTTTGGAAGTTTGCGTACCGACATTGAAGAACGGAAGAAGATCTGGATGGACATCGTGACTGCCATCAACGTGGAGGAGGTGGCAGTCGGCGACATTCAACACGTCCTGAAGCGCTGGGAGGACTTCAGGTCCAGGACCCTCAACAAGGCCCGGGACCTCTTGAAGGCAGCAGATGCTGAGGGGTTCCAGGTCCGCCTAATCAACAACCAGATGAGATTCCTGGAACGTATACACCCAGCGCTCCACCTCCAGGTCCTTGAGAGGCAGACCCGCCTGGAGTCGAGCGGTAAGTGTACATGCGTACTGATTGGAAGCTGTGCATGTTGAGGTGTGGCAGGAGTGTGCAGGTTGTACATATGTCTGTGTAGGGCCATGTATGCATGTGTATGTACAGGGAAATGAGCCTGCCGCATGTGAGTACTCTCATGTGTGAGACACATCGATGGTGTATGTGTTGGTAAGCATGCTGGCCAGATGCAGGTGTGGGTGCACACAGTTTTACATTTCTGTGTATGTACAGTGGCATGGTTGTGGTGTCACACATGGATGGTGGTTCCACCTGCATGTATCTGCACTATGTACATGTGCATGTGTGTTTATTTGACAAGTGTGCAACTGTGATACACCATGGATGCATGTGACAGTGACATGTAGGAGGCTGATTGCCAGATGTGACATGGATGGCTATCTTATCACTGCGACAGGTGGTGGAGATGTACAGATGCATGTATGTCTGATGGCGTGTGTGCATGTGTTCTGCATTTCCCATGTTGCAAGGTGAGGCTCACCTTCGGCTGCTCACGCTGTTGTTTGTGTATGGATGGTGCTGCCTGGTGCAACATTCCTGTTGATGTGCTCATGTGTGTGAGTTCAAATGACATGTGTGTTGGGGAGTGTGATGCCATGTCTGAAGTTTGACACTGCCACTCATGTACAACTGTCATGTGTTTATCAGACCATTGTACAGTGCACTGATGCCTGTGTTCTATCGCTCCCTGCCTGCAGCGTCAACTGTTGAAGAGGGCGTAGACGGTGCTGTGGAGCAAAGTGTCAGGGATCGCACCGCCAGCCGGAGCCGCAAGGCCCGGCCCTCCTCCCATGTTGTCATCTCGTCGGGGAGTGAGGAGTCTGGTGCCGCAGCTGCCGAGGGTAGATCCAAGAGGCGGAGGTGGAGGTGGACTCCTCTGCAGCAGAAGGGGCAGCTGAGACCCCACAGGGTCTGATGGAGGAAGATGGCACGGAGTCATCCAGGTTGGTGGGGGGTTTGGTTGAGGAGGAGGCCATGGTAGGGACACACATGGGGTCTGGAGGGGGGGATTCCACTGGTGCTGGTGGTGCAGTCCAGGGGCAGGGACAGGAGGAAGCACAGGCCGCTGCGGACGTGCCTGTGTGTAATCCAGTCCCCGATCCTGTGACTGCATCATCCCGCACCAGCAGGGATGCCTACGTCCAGACCCGTACTCAGGGAGGGGATGAGTGCACAACTGGCCTTCCTCTCCCTGCGGACGTGGCAATCCGGTACCGGGTTGAGCCTGTCCTGGCTGGGGTGGCGTTGCGTCAACGGGGCATGTGGGATGACCTGCAGTGTTTTCGTGAAGACACTGCACGTTATCTCGGATGCCTCTTTGACCGCATCGACCTACTAGGATCGGTCACCAGTGCTGGATTCCTCTGTGTGCTGGACCTTGTACCGACCCCCTCCTCACCTGAACCCCCTATGCACCAGTCATCCTCCGTGCCATCTTCCGGGCCATTTATCACCTGGGCACCCTGCGGAGCTGCCTCTGACCCAGCGGCCAGGCTGGTGGAGGACACATCCCTGCCACAGTCGGGAGTTAGAGGTCCAGCAGGGGTGGCCACACCAGCAACTGCTCCCCAGAAGGAGGAGGACATGCAGGCATCAAGAGGCAGGACACAGGCACAGCAGCAGCAGGCTCAAGGTGGGAGCGATGATGGCTCGGGGCCATCACCATCAGAGGGGCAGGCATCGGCCGGAGGGCAGAAGGACCCTGGATTGGGAGTGTCTTCCGTGTGGCAGCGGTTGGGCCAGCACATAGATGCAGAGCGGCGGCGGGCGGAAGAGGCACAGCTCACTATGGTCAGGGCGGAGAACTCCATGCGCACGGCGCTGAGGCGGGCCGAGTGCCTCAAGGCAATTCGCAGGGAGTTGGATTTCGACATTGTGTTATCCCTGCAAAACCTCGGGGCCATGGAACAGGCCCGCCTCCAGGACATAGAACAGGAGTTCGATGATGGCCTGGCCCGGGAAAATCAGCAAGTGAGCTGTAGGACTTGCCCGCCGCCATTGTATATAATTAGTTAATGTTAGGTTTAATTTATGTTTTTCTTTCATTTGGGGTGCTTGGACTGTGCCCCACCTTTTTGTAGATAGTTTTTTATTAGGTAGTTTTTTTTGTAGGTTTGATTTCAATGGTTGGGCTCATGGACCCTGGATTTATTATTTGTATACAGTTGAACAGTGAATTTATCATCATGTTTTTTTTCACCATGGAGCAATGGATTTTACTTATTTCTTTCCTTTTGGATTTGCTTTGTTGGACGGAGACTTTGGACACATTTTCATTTGGATTTATTTGGATGCTGATTTCATATTTATTTTCATTTTGGGACATGCTGCATTTTATTTCTTATTTCCATTATTGTGCGTTTTCATTTGATTCCCTTCATTTTGTGTTGAATACATTTTTGTTTCATACTTCAGTGTGTGGCATTCTCTCATTGGTTTATGCATGTCACAATGTGGGTTTTCACATTCACTGGCACCCATTGTGTGTGTGTGACGGACATGTGTTGATGTACATACATGCCATTTGGGTTGTATCATGTAATGGGCATTTCAATGTGGGGTGGATGTAATACTTGTTTGGTTCTTTGGGCAGGGGTGGCGTGCGGTGGGATTTGGGTGGCCATGAGGGCCATGATTGTGTATCATGATGATGTGTTGGGGGGGCATGAGTCGGGGCCTGCTGGCAGGTGCACCTCACTGCCGGGTGGGTGGGAGTGCAGGGGGACATTAGTCGGGGCCTGCTGGCAGGTGCCCCTCACTGCCGGGTGGGTGGGGCTGCAGGGGGACATGAGTCGGGGCCTGCTGGCAGGTGCCCCTCACTGCCAGGTAGGTGGGGGTGCAGGGGGACATGAGTCAGGGTCTGCTGGCAGGTGCCCCTCACTGCCGGGTGGGTGGAGGTGCAGGGGCCATGAGTCGGGGCCTGCTGGCAGGTGCCCCTCACTGCCGGGTGGGTGGGGGTGCAGGGGGACATGAGTCGGGGCCTGCTGGCAGGTGCCCCTCACTGCGGGGTGGGTGGGGGTGCAGGGGGACATGAGTGGGTGCTCACTGGTGCATGGTGACATGTGGGCTGGCTGGGGGGCATGCATAGGGTGGATGGGCTACCTGCGGGGCATGGCCTAGGTCGATGGGCTGCCTGTGGGGCCTGGGGAGGGGGGAGAGGGCACACCTGGAAGGAACCACACTGCCAATTTGTGTGTGAAACTCCCTGCACACCCCCAGAAATACACGTACCCTGCTCGCCCAGCGAAATCGCGTGTGCAACACCACGCGCACCCCCAGAAATACATGTACCCCACTCGCACAAGGCCTATTGAGTGTGAAACTTCCCGCTCACCCCTCAGAATACACATACACCGCTCGCACAAGGCCTATCGCGTGTTGAACTTCCCTCACACCCCCGTTATACATGTACCCCGCTCACCCAAGGCCTATCATGTGTATTACTTCCCGTGCACCCCAAAATACATGTACCCCGCTCGCCCAAGCCCTATCGCGTGTGAAACTTACCGTGCACCCCTCAGAATACACGTACTCCACTCGCACAAGGCCTATCGCGTGTTAAACTTCCCGCGCACCCCCCTTATACACGTACCCCGCTTGCCCAAGGCCTATCACGTGTATTACTTCCCGCGCAACCCCAAAATACACGTACCCCACTCGCCCAAGGCCTATTGCATATATAACTTCCTGTGCACCCCTCAGAATACACTTACCCTGCTCTCACAAGGCCTTTCGCGATTTAAACTTCCCGCGCACCCCCATTATACACGTACCCTGCTTGCCCAAGGCCTATTGCGTGTATTACTTCCCACGCACCCTCAAAATACACGTACCCAGCTCACCCAAGGCCTATTGAGTGTGAAACTTCCCGCGCACCCCTGTTATACACGTACCCTGCTCGGCCAAGGCCTATCGCGTGTATAACTTCCCACGCACCCCCAAAATACACGTACCTCACTCGCCCAAGGCCTATCATGTGTTAAACTGCCCGCCCACCCCCGTTATACACGTACACTGCTCGCCCAAGGCCTATCGCATGTATAACTTCTCGCGCACCCCCAAAATACACATACCCCGCTCGCCCAAGGCATATCGCATGTGAAGCTTCCCGCACACCCCCCAAATGCACTTTACCGGCCCTGTGAACTGGTGCAGGGTTAGCGCGGCCCTTTGCGCTGCATTGGGGATTTCAATGCCTTATCCTTGCGCAAGGGGCGTTTTTGGGGGTGTAACTGGTGCTGCAGGATGTTCTCTGCACTGCTCGCGTGCGCTGCCTCTGTGCTGAAATCTATGAATTACCCTGAAAGTGTCCAAATTGCTCATTTTATAGCACAATTTCCCAGATAAATTGGATACATAGCAAAGGTCTTTGAAAAGGAGCATATGAGATATTCCTGTTTTCCTGCGGCCCAATCACGCATGTGCCCATCAGAAAAATGTGCCCGATGCAAAAACTGAATGCACTGTAGACAAATATTTGCCCCATCACTAAAACAGTGTCAGACACAGAGCGCCAATATGCCTCACAAATTGCATGCCAGTAGAAATGACTGAGCTTTAAAAAACTGCAGACTTCAGAACGCGTGCAAGCAGATTTAACAGAATGCATTGCTCCTAAAATAGTTAATAAAATTCAATTTCAAATTCCCAAAAATAGCAATCACAATTGGTATTGGTGCCAGAATTCTGCCACCGCATGCCATGTTTTGAGCGCTGCTTGACTAATTCAGGCTGCTCTAAATAGAACCAGGGTGCATCTCAGGTAATTCAGGTGCTGTTATTCCTATGATGCTCATAGTATTAAGTCATCTGACGGGTAATCTGAATGTTGTCAATGCTCAAAATGGCAGTGCTCTCATTTATATTTAGGTTTTATTTCATATTTCACCGTTATAATAGCCCTGAACATTTCCAAGTTTAAAACAGTTTCCATAATGTAGATACTATACATATAAGATATCAAAACCACTGGATATATACCTTCATTATCAATTAAAAAAAAAGAGTGCAGCATGTAATTGATTCATTTATTTCCCTATGTCTCTCCAAAATGGACCATTTCATAAAGAGGACGCCTTAATGGGCTTTAAACGAACCTTCATGTCTAGTTAAGGGCATCTACAAATTCATAATTGTCCTCCTCTAGGGTAAGTCTACAGAAGGGAGATTTTGGAGGGTCACTCGGTTTTAAGTTCTAGAGTTCTAGAACTGGACCAAGAAGTGCCTTCCTGAGAGCAATACATTTGGCTCAAGAGCACCCACTTGCGATCACCCACATGCATTGCACCCAGCAGACTTGCTCCATTGGCACTGTTGTGCACATTGTCACCTCCCTGCAATGCTGCTCATTTCCACTACATGCAAAATCGCATTTACTTTTCAATTTTCCAGCACATAAGTGGACAAGTTTAAATGCCACCTGCAAAGTAGCTTTAACAGGAGGCACTTACAATGTATTCCTTTGGAATCCGCTTCCTTTTGCCAGGGGATCATTTCAGACAGATTCCATAGAAGTCCATGGCTTTAACGGCAGCATGAAAGTCCATGCTGGTGTTAAACGCGCTTCCATTGGTATGGTGGAGCGTGACATTGAGGCAGACGTGCTATGTTTGCCCTGCAACCACCACTCAGCCATGTACTTGGAAAATACTTGGACAATTCAGCCCCTTGACTTTATAGATCAGGGTTGATCAACTCCAGTCCTCCAGGGTTTTCAGGATTCTCCTCATTAATATTTGCAAGAAGAAATGTGCATACAGTTAAACTCATTGTATGAAAATGTATCTCATAAATATTAAAGAAGGGTATCTGAAAAATCCAACATGTTTCCGGCCTTTGAGGCCTAGAGTTGGACAACCTGGCTATACATGTAGTCTGATGGTTGCGTGAGACACATGATCTATTTCTTAGAACTGTTATTTAGGAGAAGAATTTGAGATTTGATATCACTAGATAACTTCATACTCGGGCCATAGGAGAGTGTTGCAAGTGGCCTGAGAGGCACTACACACCACATCAATGTCTTTCCTACAGCCATAATCCTTTCATCTAGCTGTCCATACATGCAGTGGCTGGATTTGGGGAAAGAAGCATGTTCTCAGTAAGGTTACTTAGGAGCATGCGTAACACCCTCCATTCCCATGGATAGTCTGTTTTTCAGATCCAGGGCTTGAACATTGCATTATTAGCTGCGGGATCAGAGCAAGGGCCTTTAATCCAGTCTTAGGCGCTGTTAATGCCTGATATTACCTGTTTATGTGGTCCCCACAGCTACACCACGAGCGATAGAAAAGCTGGCGGTGGGCTGCCACTGATGCTAAAGAGGGTAGGACATGAAAGGGGGACACATTGAGGGATAGCGCGCGGAGCACAAGGCACAGGAAATCGCAGAACAACCTGAACATGAGCAGTTGAGGCGGTGCAGCAAAGACCAAACCAGCAAGTACAGATGGGACGAGCACAAGGGCAACAAACATATATCACTTGAAATGGGGGGGGGCACTTACCTGGGACTAGCTGCTGCTTGGCCATATGGAAAACCATGGAGACTAGATCATTTACACAATACATTTAAGGGTAGGAGGGCCACCTGGGTTACAATGGAAAAATGTAGGCGTAGCAGAAAGACAACTGGGAGAAGCTTGCTAATGAATGTAAAACCAGACCCAGCCACTGGGGTAGTTGCTCACAATTAATGGAGAGTAATGAGAAAAGGTGGTTGGTGGTGCCCCAAATCAAAGATTTGACTCTGAAGTAGACCAGCACGATAGACTAAATCCTCCATGTTCAGCCATATGATTGGCTCAGATGAAATCCACAGGATCTAATATCTTTCAATGGATCCGGTAAAAGCTTTTTTTTAATGAAAATACCAATTTCTTTTTCCAAAATGTAAATAAATTTCATTTTCCTTTGTAAAGACTTGAATTGACTGAGCCCCCATTCTGAGCTCAATGCAAAAACAGATAACCCCCACCCCCTCGTAAAAGGGGGCCAGTAGGCAACCAGTTATATTTCTGATTTCTTAAGCCACGCGTACCAAAGTGCACCAACTTAGTCTTGCATTACTTCCTCAATAATCTATTAATAACAAGTAATTGTGAGCGGCAAGCAATTTTGATTACAGTCCATATAGAGATAAGTGCAGTTAGAATGAATAAACCATAAAATCAGCACCGGGCAACTCTGCCCGCTTCTGCTAAACATTAGTCCAAACCTACTAAATACAGAATACATCATAGCGGAGCCAGTGGGAAACCTTCCCTAACCCATGGAATACCATCCATTTTCGGGTTTATGGCAACATCATCTCCATCTTACTTGCACACTGGTCCTCTTCTGAAGCAAAATCAGAATGCCATCCTAATTTGAATCAATCTAGTATTCTGTGTTGCTCTGATCTCCAAAGCAAACCCCTCATGGTCGCATAATGCTTCTGTTCCGGCATTATTAATACCAGTGGTTCTTTAACTACTTAATATTGAATTGACCCCCTTCATCAACAACTCCCTGAGAGCAGAAAAAGGCTGTGATAACTCCCCTGCCGAAGGAAGTGCATCTGGGAGCATCGGACACAGCCAATGTCAGACCTAGAATCTACTCCTGACTTCATATTCAATGGCATGCTGGGTCTTGCCATCGTCCGAACTCAAACCACGTAGGTTTTTGCCCAGGCATGAACACTGAACACATAGTGACATCTGTCATGGAAGACACTGGGTGGATGGTAGATGAAGGCTGTGCTGACAGGTTGTCCTCTTGGATCTCTCTGCCACCCTTGACCCTGTTTAGCATTCTGTCTTGGTTGCTTGCCTCATGAGATTTGGGAACTCAAGCAGTATATTCGGCTGGGCCTCTTCATTCCTCTCCAGCTGTACTGGACAATAACCCTCGGTACGTATGAAGCTTTGCATCATCTGGTCCCAAGTGAGGTTGCACCATTATTTCATCCCCTTTTGGCCAACCATCACCTGCAACCACATAGCCAGAAGATACCCAGATCCTGCTACGATTTCAGAAGACAAAGGCCTCCCCACCACGGCCAACTTTAAGCAAAGTGTTTGGCACTAAGCAATTGGAAGTATCCCTTAAAATGTCATGCTGCAATACAAGGCATAACAATTTGTTATCTATCTCATGACAATTGGAGCAGCAGAATGTGGCTGGTTTCATTCAGACCTCCAACTAAACTGACTAGTTCAAAAACCTGGTGGGCACATGTATTGCCCGGCAGCTAAAACACACTTCATTATTTTTCCTTTACCATCAGGTTACACTAGTAAAGGCCTATCAGGCTCATTATGGGTTTGCCGGTAACCGGTTGATAATTCTGGAGGATTACCGGCAAACTCGCCTTACCGTTCCGGTATTACTGGGATATGATGGGTGCTGGCAAAGGCAGTAAGCTCCCATTGCATGGAGTCCCATGGTACTTCATGGAATGGTTTGCCACAATTGCTGACAAAAGTACTACAGGTGCCAGTGATTGTGGCAATTATGTGCCAGTAGGGGCCTGAACTACCTCCAGGTCAGGCATGCCGGTGGATCAGAGACACTATTGGCAAACCTGGAGCGCGTCGGTCCGGTAAATTTACTGGAGCTGGTATTACCAGCCTTTTTTCAGTTTTTTTACCAGACAGGCACACTAAATGTCTAATAAAGACAGGAATTCCGTTATTTTATCTGTCTAGGGCTTCCTGTCGGTATAATAAAAATACATCAGCACTACCAGAACACCACTTCCAGGATGCTGCTTAAGCACCCCATATAAGTTCATACTTCCTCAGCCCACAAAAAACTCCATTGGCTGCCAAAAGCACATATGCATTTTGGGGACTTGTGATGAGCCAACAAAGCCTTTAGCCCAGAAATTATTTAAATAGAATTCTGCCCTTGCGTCCCAAGCCATAAGCTTAGTTAGGTCAAGAAATAAAGAACTATTACAAATTCCAAAACTCTGCCATGGGAAATGGGGCTAGAGGTTCTCAGCGGCACACAGACATCAGTTCTTTGGAGTCCCCTTAGACAGTTCCTTAGTATCATGAAAGACATATTCTGTTTTGCAGAGACCTGAAAACTATTTTTACACTCTGATGTACTGTTCTCTGTGCCATCCAGAAATGTGCCTTAAGAGATGCCCAGACCAATTAACTCCATGGTGCCACTTCAAGGGTTAATACTTGCATTCCATAAATAATACATAAAACCAGTGTGATAGGCTTCCTCAGCTTGTCCAGTTATTGCCAAAATGTGTGCATATGCGTGATGTCAAAAACATTAGAGAGGTCCAAGAAGGCTTTGTAAACATGGCACTCTGGCTCTTTCGCATGTTAGCATAGCCCGCAAGAAACAGCAGTACATTGTAGAGTAAAATAGCCCTTTCCCAAAAGCTGGCTTGGAATACTGGCTTGGAATTCCTACCACCTCCTCTAGCTTTGTAAGTAGTCATTTTAAATAGTTAAAAACTAAATAATAATGATCGAGCTTATTGGGCAGCGGTTCTCCATTCCCCCCCCCCCCCAGTCTCGCTTTTTATATAAGGGTTCTGTTATGCATAGAGACGAGAAGTGAAGTTGATACTGCAATTATGGACCCCTCCCCGATCAGGATATCAGCACATTACAAAATGGTCAGACCGTTAGAAAAATATATGATTTAAAGAACATCAGGGCCTACAGCTTTTCTGCTTTTGAGAATACCAATCACCTGTATTAATTACAGAAGGCAAGACATTGGAAGGGACTCATTACAATTACACCCCTGTATAAAATCACCTATTTGTTCAAAGACACATTAAAAGCCTATCTCCTCACCTCTGAGTTATCCTCTTAACCGGCTTTTCATTTGATCAAGAGCTAAAATGTATCAGTTACCTCTAACCTGTTTCTGTCCCTGAATTTCTCTGCTTCCACTCTAAAACTTCAGCCATCATGGTCACATCTCTAGCATAGCTGGCCGGACAACCTACCTGCATTTAGAAATATCTCATTTCTAACGTCTTTGAAAGTACTTGGATTGACATATTCATTGTTTGTAAAGTACTGCCCAACATATTATCATGGTGATGTACAATAAATAACATATTAGTACCGTGGTTACAGACCATCGGCCTCATTAGGACCCAGGCGGTAAGGGGTTTACGGCGGCGTAAACAGCGCCGACCCTTACCGCCTGATTCCGAGGTCCCTTAGCGCCATGGAGGTTTTAACACCTGCAGGTGTTAAAATCCATGGCGCTAAGGGACCTTGTTGTTAATTACGCCACCGTAATTTACGGTGGCATAATTAACGCCTTCCCCACTCCCATTATGCCCTATGGGGCAAAAATGGGAATGGGGAAGGGTAAATGGGTTAATGGGGACTTACCGCCCCACTCACCTCGGAATGGGGCGGTAAGTCCGCCAACCACCATGGCGTAAACATAGTTTACGCCATGGTGGTAAAGGTACGACCCAGGCGGTAACTTACCGCCTGGGTCGTAATGAGGCCCCATGACTTTAATTGGGGACAGGACGTCATCATTATCCAGACACTCCCCTAAACTCAGGGTACTTTTAGAGGACATCACCGGAGAGCCTGATACGTTCTCTGGCAGCAAATTATTTGTAAAAGCTGAATCATTGGCTTCTAAGTCAATCACCACTACATCCGAACCTGCCCTCTGTTGTAGATCAGGCAAGTTACGTACAACACCGGAAGCCGGCATTGACTTGATGATTGTTACATCAGTGGGGGGGCCTTCCCCTGTTTTCCTTCTACCCCACTCCTCAACAGATTCCTCAATACCACCTGCTATGTTATCAAACCGGGAGCCACTTTGTATAGGGGCTCGAATTTCCTTTCTTACTGGCCCCACATCCGACATATCCTGAGTTGATGTTATTGTCTTGGCTCTAAACACTGACAAAGGTCGCTACAGAATTGTCGGATGTCTCTGTTTCCCAATGCCCCCTGAACGCAATCACCTCGTCTGGGCGTAGAGCATGCAAGGGGCAGAAGTCTATGTTTGGTTGGGCCCGGATCCTTCCCTTACACAAAGGGCTTCTTACCGGCATTCCAGTTTTAAGTGTTTGTATTATCATTTTCTAAACACTGCTCGTCTCGCTCGCTCACCGTGAACAAGCCTACGTTCCTAATGAAGAGAGTCTGTTTCTTCCACACGTGAAACCTGGGGGGAACCTCTGGGGCTCTAGTCCTCGCCGCCTCGGCGGAGAGGCAAAGCGGTACTTTACACAGTACTTGCCCATGTGATAGCTCGCAGTATGCGTGCATGAACAATTTATGGGTAAGTACTGCAGTTGAACGGGAGCCAATCCCTGGAGCTCCAAGGCGGGACTAGCAATCCCAACCAATCACTAGGGGGAGAAAAGCACGGCGTCAATAGGCATCAATACGGTGATTCTTAGAAACAAATCCACTCTTGAAAGTCGTGTAAGCAATATGCCAATAAAGTCACCTTTTTCACCAAAACAACAGCACAGCAGCAAAGTCCACGAAGGCTCCTCACAGTCACTGGCAGTAGAGCAGCAGGATCCCACAGCAAAGCACTACTTTACACGGTGCTTGCCCGTGTACACGTGCGCTGTGCGTGTGCGTGCACAATTTATGGGGAAGTACTGCAGTTGAACGGAAGCCAATCCCTGGAGCTCCAAGGCGGGACTAGCAATCCCAACCAATCACTTTTCCACCAAGCACAGTAGCAAAGTCCACGAAGGCTCCTCACAGTCACTGGCAGTAGAGCAGCAGGATCCCGTGGCAAAGCAGTACTTTACACGGTACTTGCCCGTTGAAAGACAGCACATATTATTATCCATTATTAAGGAATTGGTGATCAGACCACTGACATTCACATTCCCCAGCATTTTCTTTATGTTGGCTAACCATCCAATTTTATCAGCACCTTTTTTTCCCAATAGATACATTAGTATTTCCTGTGTGTGCCCTGCCCTCGAGTTAGACCAGCCACGCAGCCATAACATACTTGGCTCTAAAGCCAATGAATCTGCGAGAAAGGGCAGACCTGTCCCTCTATGTGATGCAAAATTTGGAGCTGACATGGGTAAATCCATAAGCGATTTCACAAAACAGTTTTCCTCTTTTTGCAGTACACTATTATCCCCATACCCCCAGATCGCAGCAACGGATGTGATCATCCCTACAATGCATGCATTATAGATCTTTTTTACAATACAACACAGTTGCTGCTTGTGCTGTTTTATGAATCTGTAGATACCACCAACAGGTTTTTTCATAACTATTTATTTATTTATGTATTTATAGAGTCCACCAGGCCCAGTGGCAACCAGGCACATCACTTAGTTTCAACATGAAAAAGGCAGACAGAGCATTTATAATATACAAAAGTTACAGATATATACAAGGCAGTTACACAGTAAACAACATAGCTAAACCTACATACAAAAAGGTAGGGCAGGTTGTTAGTGCCTGGGAGGAGATGGGCCAGCGGCGGGGGGAGGGGTCTTGGGTGGACAACCACGCTTTGGCCAAGTGTTTGAATCTAAGGAAGGACGGCTCTGCTCTAAGAGCATTGGGGAGCGTGTTCCATAATTTAGCTGCCATTACTGGGAAGCTGGTTCCGCCTGATCTTTGAAGGTTGAAACGTGGTATAACGAGGCAGTTGGTCTGCGCCATTCTGCGGGGTCTGTTTGAGTTGTGGCGGGCAAATCTGTTGGCCAGGTAGCAAGGTACTTGGTTGTAGAGGCATTTGTGAGCAAGGGCCAGAGTTTTCAGTGAGATACGTTGTGGGACTGAGAGCCATCGTATGTTACGTCTGGGGTCAGAGATGTGTCGGTGCCTGGGGATATTAAGAGCTGCTCTGATAGCATTATTTTGGACAATTTGTAACTTATTTAAGTTACTGTGGTTGGTACCCAAGTAGAGGGCGTTACAATAATCAATTCTGGACAGCACAAGAGTCCTGGCCAAAGTAACACAATTGGTTGTAGAGAGAAAAGGGCAGCTGGCTGTGATAAGCTTGCAGGTATATGCAGCTGGCGAGGAGACTGCATTAGTTTGTCTGACCAAGGATAGGGTAGAGTCGATATAAATCCCTAGAGTTTTGGTGTCCTTGGCAGTCATGATGAAATTGCCATCGATGGTGAAGGATTTGAATGCAGGGTCAAGTTTGGTAAGTTTTTGGGGCGACCCAAGAATGAGGGGCTCTGTATTTTCGTCATTTAGTCCATGTTGCGCCATCCAGGCGTGGATTACTTGGTAGATGGTATTCACGGAGAGAGAGTCGGCAAAGTAATCTCCTGAGATCGGGATAAATATCTGGGTGTCGTCAGCATAATTGGTGTATGTGACACCCAGATAATCGAAGATATTGAATAGAGGTTTTGTGAACACGTTATACAACGTGGGGGAGACACAAGATCTTTGTGGCACACCGCAAGTAACAGGTGAGGACGGGGCAGCTGCTAGTGGAGAAAAGATATGCATCAATCTATTATCCAGGAAAGAGCTAATCCAGGCTGTGGCTTTGTCGGAAAAGTGTGCAGCTGATTTAAGGTGTTGACAGAGTATTTGGTGATTGACGAGATCAAAGGCCGCAGAGAGGTCGAGGAGGAGTAGTAGAGAGAGTTTGCCCTTGTCTTTTAGGTCTTTGATCTGAGTTTTAAGATCGATAAGGGCAGTTTCAGTGCTGTGACGCGGTCGAAACCCAGATTGCCTTAGTCCCAAGAGTTTATTGGATTCAAGGTAATCTTGAATTTGTAGGTATGCAGCTCGGTCAAGGATTTTTAGTAGAAACGGGACCGTGGTGATGGGCCTATAATTGGTGGTTATGCTGGCGTCCAACGTTGTTTTTTTCAAGAGCGGGATGACCCAAGCATCCTTCAGGTTGTCAGGTATGATCCCAGTGCTGAAGGAGGAATTAATGAGTGTGGTGATAAATGGAGCTAGCTCATGAGCTGCTTCCTTGATGATAGGCACGGGGCAGAGATCCCCTTGGCAATTAGAGGGTTTAAGGCTAGTGGTGATATTTTCCGCTTCAGAAATAGAGAGTGGATAGACGCTGAAAGGAATCAGGGAATCAGGGAGAGAGCTGTTTATAATCGGGAGAGGATTAGGTTGCAAGTTGGATTGTAGGCTAGTTTGTTTATTATTATTAGTGCACCAGGTGCTATCTTTAGTGCAAGTATCAGGTGCAGTGACAGGAGTTTCAAGTTCTTTTAGGATTCTGAACAGTTCTTTGGTGTTGGATTTGGCTTGCTCAATGCGTTTGTTATAAGTGTCTTTTTTTGCCTGGAGTATGGCTTCCTTATAGTTTAAAGTTGCTAAAAGGAGGCTAGATTTATTAGCTTTGGAAGGGTTGATTTTCCAGTGTGATTCCGCAATTCGTTTTTCTTTGCGCAGAGTTCTAAGCTGGGGTGTAAACCAGGAATTAAGGTGGGCTCAGGGTTTAGGTTTTCTCAATTTATATGGGGCAATGAGGTCAAGGGCTTTTAGCATTGAGTGGTTGAAGGTGTCAACCAGGCCAGTGGGGTCAGAGCATGTGAGTGCCTGATCATTAAGGACTGGTAGGATGAGAGGAAGAAGTCTGCCGCAGATTATGTCGTGCTTATTGCATGTGGCAATGGCAGGTACAACAGATGGAGTGGAGCTAATAGATTTGGCGAGGATCTTAAAGGTAATTAAGTTGTGGTCAGTCCACGCACAGAGTTGGTTAGATATGACATTGATCAGGCAATTGAGGTCAGCTAGACAATCAAGGATTCTGCCCTTGGAGTGTGTGGGTAGGTTAATGTGCTGTGTAAAGCCTGCGTTTGTGAGCATGTTGTCGATCATCAGGGCAGCAGCGTCATTAGGGTCGGAGAGGCCGAGGTTAAAGTGGCCTAGTAAAGTAATTTGCGAGTTAGTTTTAGTGTTGGCTATGAGAATGTTGGAGAGGTCTTCAGCGAAAGTGGTTAGTGGCCCTGGTGGCCCTGTAGAGTAGATGAAATGAGATGGTGTGGTTGGGGGTGAGGGCTAATTTGGCTGTTAGCGCTTCCATGGAAGAGAATTGGTGCACACCGGAGAGGTGGAAGTTTAGAGAGTTTTTATGGATGATGGCAATGCCACCACCTTTGGAGTGATTGGTATTGCGGTCGTGTCTGATAATGTTGTAACCTGTAGGGATGGTAAGAGAGAGTAATGGGCTAGAGGCTGCGAGAAGCCAGGTTTCAGTGATGGCCATGAAGTCTAGGTCGTGAGTTAGGATGAGGTCTGCCAAATAGGACCTGTTTCAAGATATGTGCATTCCCGGTGAAATTCTCATTGAAATGAACCCCACGATAATCAAATTGGTTCACTCTTGGGATCACCAACTCATCACACCAATTATGAGAAATGTGCATGATCTTTTTTTCCCCATACATCACAGCTGATTTGTTAGTATTAACATGCAAGCCCAAATCACTCATGTAAGCAGAACATTTATTGACCAAGATCTGCAATGCTCTTGGGGTCTGTGCAATCAGAAATGTGTTGTTAGCATAACTTAAAGCTGGGATTAACATATTACCCAGCCTAGGTACATCAGTATTGCACTCCAACAGGTTTCCCAAGAGATTATTAATATACAGGGAGACACCCCTGTCTAACCCCTGATCTAATCAAGAACCAAGTTGCACAATGGCCCACACTACCACATCGAATAGGTATCAGGTAATATTATCGCCACCAAAAATATCGCCGTACATATGGTCGTTGGGAACGGCCATAGGCAATATTTTTGGTGGGGATAATTTATGGGGTAAATGGATGGGGGGCTTGCGGGGGTATCCCTCGCTCCCTTTTAATTATATGTGGGTTGCGGGGGTGACCCCCGCAGGTTCCATGGGGTAATATCGCCGCAAAAATATGGCAAAATTTTTGTACGCCAATATTTTTGCAGCGATATTATCACATGGAACCATTGAATACAGGTCTCAGTTTCTCTTTGCAAGACATCCAAGATATCCAAGATGGCAACTTGGCAATTATATGACCTGAGCACATGCCATAGTTTCTTCCAATTAACTTTGTTGAAAGCAGTGCCCAGGTCCATAAATGCAAGATAGATTGGTTCTTGTTTAATGTTCAAGGAATGGGCAATTATGAAGTACAAATTTAGACATTGCTCCATTGTCCCCAATTTGGGCCTAAACCCCAATTGAATCAGGGATAGAATCTCATAGTGTGGGACCCAATCTTCCAGTTTAAAAAGTAGACACTTTCCAAACATTTTAAAACAAGTGTTCAGGAGGGATATTGGCCAATATCGCGCGCCTCAGCAAGTGGCCTCTCAAGTGGCCTGTTTCGCCTGGGATCTCTACTCAACTCTCTGCATGATTGTTTCTTCGTCTTCAGGAAGATAGAATACTATGTTTGTGCAATCACGTGACAAGAACTTGGTGATTATATATTAAGAAAACCTTTTCTATGTATAGAAAGAATATATTTATAATAATAACATAGATACTTATCTGTTGTTATAGGCCACGCCCACAGAAGGGGAGGACACCATAAAAATACGAGGCCGCGCGCCATCAGCGCGCGCGCCTCAGCAAGTGGCCTCTCAAGTGGCCTGTTTCACCTGTTTAGCCTGTGGGGCTGTGGGTTAGGTAAGAAACTTTGGAGTTTTTGAATGCTAGTTCTCTATTTAAGTACAAACATAGTGATAGCCACTGCCTAGCTGAATGTAAGAAGTGGCTTAAGAAGTGGTGTTGAGACAAAAATGAGTGTAAAAAAAGCGGTGATAAGTAAGCAACATTTAACAATAGCGCCGCCTACAAAGCAAATGACCACTAGGATGAGTGTAGCCCGTGCTGCTGCTGCGAGTCACTTAGGCTCACCGTACTTAACTGACGAGCTTATTGAATGCGCAATTTAGTGTTCTTTAGAACAAAGAATGGATAGACCAGCCCAAGAGCTGGGAACTAACACTGAACTAATTGAAAGTTCGCAATCATTGTTTGTAGAAGATGGTGATACAAATAGCTTCCAACTGAACGTTGACCCGGGAAATAATATTGAAAAAATGGCTAATGGAAATAGGGAGTATGTTGATACACCCCAAGTTTTTCACACTATTGATAATTCCTTGTTGGAGATGTCACAACACATAGATAAAAATATGTTGGATGATTTAGAGAAAGCGAACCATACTGACACAATACAGACCACAAGTAACGAAACACAAACGCAAGTATTAATACTAGCTGAATTGAAATCCCAAACAAATCTCTTAAAAGAAATGGTAATGGCATTTATAGCATTACCGGACTTCATCAACGAATTAATGAACAAGGCACGACGTGAGGTAACAGATAAAACGCAAAACTCGATATCTATCAATAAAGAAGTATATACTGGAATTGAAGGCATAGACAGAGAAGTCAATAATGGTAATGAAACAAATTGTAAGGTGACAAAATCTAATGTATCGACTATTAAGATACCCTTACAAAATGAAGACAATGGCAAGACATCAGAGCCCAACATGGAGGTAATTGTAATAGAAACCAGCGAATCGATAGAAGCTGTTAGTAACAATCCTACCACTGTAACTGAAATAAGTGATGATGACAACTCTATGTTTGTAGAAAAAACTTCAAAAAGGAAAGAAAAAAAGCAAAGGAAAAAACAGGCCAAAGCTGCGAAAGCAAACCACACATCCTCAAGAAAATTCTTGAGAAATATGGACATACGTAAGGCATGGCCTGATTGTCAGGCAACAGACAAACGTAAGAAAGATCAGGAAAAAAATACACCTAGTGACAAGTCAAAGAAATAGAGATTGTCAGCAATACTGGAAATGATGGTATTGCTGAATCTAGTTACAGTGAAGGATCTTCCTTGCTCTCAGAGGTTCTGAAAAATAAAGTAACATCGGAAAGGATTGATAGTAATCTTAGAGCCGTAGAGAGAGGACTCCAAGATATCTTTGACATATTTAAAAACCCAGATGCTCCATCGAGGCCTAATACACCTGTGTTAATGAAGAATCCTGAGTTGTTAGCCAGCAAACCATTGTTGAACTCCAATACACTGCAAGAATCGAAAGAGATATTAGCCTCATTAGCTCACCCGAAGGAGTCACAAGAAATGAAACAACTAAAGGTACCATTTGATGACCCCAAGGAGCATACGTTGAAATATAAGCAACTAAGCAGTGATGCAATAAGTTTAGTCATAGAAAACTTATTGAAACAAAAATATCAAGATCCAAATAGCTCGCTGCATGTCTCAAACACTTTGCCAAAGGGAAATACTCAAAAAAGGAATGGAAGAAATTTACCCCCCGAAGATGGAGCAATAGGTGAGAATAATTCGATCACTCAAGAACAAGCGAGATCGATAAAATTGCAGAATAAGATAGACACTGACTCAGCGAAGGCTACCCTTGATACAAATAAAGCCATCCAATTAAATAAAACAGACTTAAGTACATTGGTGGAGGAATTAATACATCAAAAATGTAATGAATCTAATCGCCAATTACCAAAAACTGATGATCTAATGCAAGATAAAGATCCACAGCTTAATAACAGGAATCATCAGTATTTAGACTATAAAAAGGAGGGGTTGTTATCAGGTGTCACACATGACTCGAATCATTGGAATAAAGAGTATAAGGTATCATCCATACCCAATTTAAAAAGACTGGCTTTTTCAAATGAACCGAGTATAATAATTTACTATGTGTTTGACGAGGGTGGCCCACGATCTCTCAATAGATCTTACCTGCTATCTTTATTTGGGGAGATACCAGAATTAAGTCTAATAACAACTTCAGATAACCAGCTTGTGGATTTCATACACAACGAAAGGTATGATTATGTCAGATTAATCATAACATCTCCATTAGTGAGAGCTCTAATACTGAAGGAGGCAGGTGCTCTACAGAAAAGGGGTTTTGATGTACAAGAGTATCAAGAATGTACACAAGGGGATGATGGTTTAAGAAAACAAGAGTTTAGCAGACAAGAAGCAGCAGGACATGGCACAGACAGACTGGGAATACAATCATTATCGACAAAAATGCAAGATAGCATACTAACAGACATTGCTAGGTCTCAGTTGATTGACATGCAGGAATTGAGGTCACTTGCCATATCGCTGCGAGACTCCATAGAGAATCGGAAATCGGCAAAAATATCACTTTGACAAAAGGACCCCATTTAGTTTAGTTTCCTGGAACACAAGGGGTTACTCACATATTGTGGCAAATAAAAATATTGTGAGTCAACTGGAAGAATTTGACTTTGTGTTATTACAGGAAACATGGGCAACTAACAACTTGCTGTGGGATGGGTACGGAATTATCAACTGTAAAGCGATCGAAGGAACAATAGGTCGACCTAGTGGGGGATTGATCTTGGCGTACAAATCGGATACTAATATTACTATGATAACTAATCAACAAATATCAGAAAGCATAATAATTGGCACATTTAAAATACGAGCAATTCAAATGGAAATAGATATTTTGATAGTAAACATATATTGGAATGTAGCCAGCCACTCAAATGATCAGCTGATTGAGGTCTTGGAGTTGTTAAATGTTAGAATCATGGCCTGGTTAGAGCTCTACCCTATGGGTGCACTTGTATTGGCAGGTGATTTGAATGCAGATTGTGACTTAGGAAATTCAGATACCACATGGAGACTTACATCTATAAACCCCAACTCGGTAGTAGCCCTCAGTAAACGATATAGAGGCAGTCTCTGGATTGATTTTGCATCAAGTTGGGGCTTGCAACTTATACATAACGCACAGCCAACCTGGAAATCCAGAGGACTGAGCTCTATTTTAGATTACATAATAGCCAGTAATCACTTTTTTTTAAATAACTGTGAAATGAAAGTGCAAAGCTGTAAGGAAAGTGATCATGCAATGATATCAATACAGATGCCTTGGAACAAAAAAAAAATGTGAATGGAGAAGATTGGGATATGCATATAGAAATAAATACAGCAGGTAACAGAGTAAAATGGACACCAAATAACCTCGAAAAGGTAAACTTTTTGCTAATACAGGATTATATGTTTTTCCCGATGGAATGGAAAATGTCTACTTACTCTGGTGAGGTTTTTAAGGATTATATACAAGAAACACTGGAGAAATGTAATGTAAAGAAAACATATGAACAAATACCTGTAACCAAAAATGCTCATGTCTTTGACATTGATATCAAAAAAAGAAAGGCGCAATTGCGTAAAGAGGTGCGTAGCCTAAAAAAATTAAAGGGTAACACAGATGAAATCACCCAAAAAATTAAGCAATGCAACCAGAAATAGAAAAATTGGATAATATCATATCGCTCATACATGGCACAAAAAGACGGCGAAGCCATGTTGGCAGCCATCAAGGATTGCAATACAAGGAAAACTTGGGCATTGATTAATGGCACTGAAATTACGCAAATGCAACTTTCTTTAAACCCGATTGCAGGAGATGTATGGGTAACCTATTTTGAAGACTTATATATGAGCTCAGAGGTTCAAATGATGGATAACTATAAGTGTAATCAGACATGGTATTTGGATATCTCTGTAAAGAAGATTGCGATGTATATAAAAAAAGTTAAATCCTCAACCACTCCGGGCCCAAATAATTTATCCAATATTACCTTAAAATATAATATTGATTTATGGGCTAACATTCTACATTGCTTGTTTAAAGAGATTATAGAAACCAAACAAATCCCAACCTCCTGGAAGATGGCATATGTAATCTTAATTTTTAAGAAGGGAAATTGTTTAAGCCCTCTAAACTATCGACCCATAATGATATCAGATGTGGAATCAAACATTTTCACAGCTATGGTATTGGAAGAAATCAATATCTGGATCGAGAATAACAATATACTAGATCCAAGACAAATAGGCTTTAGACAAGCCATGGGAACTGAAATAGGAGGCTTGATAGTAGCCAGTCTACAAGCTAAGGCCAAAGTAAAATATATTCATGCACTGTACATAGCATCAATGGACCTTTCCATGGCGTTTGATAAAGTAGATAGAGGAATGTTATGGAGAACCCTGGATAACCTGGGAATGGAAAAAGGTCTACTAGAACTAATAATTATGCTATATTCCGATACGGTATTGAAAGTGCGCTTAAATAATAGAGGCAAATTATCACAACAAATAAAAGCAAATAATGGCTTAAGACAGGGTTGTAGACTATCAGCGACTTTATTCAATCTCTATGTCTCTCAGATAGGAAAAATTATGGATGTGAGTGGCCTGGTCTCACCAAAGATAGGCAAGCTCACCATAAAATGGATAGCATATGCAGACGACTTCTTGTTATTTGATGGCACGAAAGTAGGTCTACAGAGGATGATGAACACATTTGTAAATTTTATACAAGAAAGGAAACTGATGGTAAACCCAAACAAAACTGTGATTTTTCATACTGGTGTGAAATCTTTAAAACAAGATTCTTTGGTAATGTTTTGTGATGGTGTAAAAATAAAAAACCAAGCTGTCCTCAGATATCTAGGATATACCTATACGAGTAAATACACACTTAGCTATATGATAAAGGAGCTTAAAAGGAAGGCTGTGGGTATTGCTAATCAAATGATGGTAATTGAAAAGAAATATGGCAAGTTCACATTAAGCGCATGTATTCTTTTTTATCGCACTAAAGCCATTCCAAGACTGACTTATGGTCTTGAACTTTGTTCAAATAATCTGATACCACATTTGAAAACCGTTGAAGCTTGTATATGGCGTAAAGTTTTGAGACATCTACCAAAATGTCTACCAATAGAAGCAATAAGATATGAATTGGGCCTAACGTCACTGAAAAGTATTGTATATCGGAAAAAGATGCTATTATTGCGAAAATGTATCCTTGGTAAAAATAATACAATGTATCAATGTTTAGGAAATTACCTAGAGGGTGTTTTCATGAAAAAACTAAAAGAAATATGTGATTTGAAACTACGGGATCTAGGCCTTACAAACGAGACCCTACTGAAAAATCCCCAGAAGGTAAAAGAATTAATAAAAGCTTATGATTGGCTAGAGAACAACGTGGTGATATTAAATTCAACACTATCTCATCAAGTGATATCCTTTTGGAAATGGTATGCAGTTCTGGAAAAAATACTTAATGAAATATCCCTCTAGATCTTTCCGCAATTTTACGATGAGATTTAGATTCAATGTACTGAATACCTATGAAATACAGAGTATCAGAACGAATAATGATGTGACTTTTAAAACCTGTAGATACTGTGAAATATCAGGAACGAAAGAAACGCTAATACATCTGTTACTGATATGCCCTAGTTTATTGAAACCACGAATAGAATACTTTTCCAAGTTTTTAAATGATACTTCAAATGTTAATAGGGAAAATTTATGGTATGAGATGATGCATGGAAACCCAACGATACTGAAAATACGCATCAGTGAATTTCTGAGAATAGTATGCAATGTTTCCTGAAACCTGAGTTCAATCTAGATTATCATAATAATTTCATAAATAGCTGAGTACACCTAGATATCATGACAAATGTTGCCATCTAAAAAGCTTTTAAAAGTATAAAAAGAAAAAATGAAATGATTAGATGTTTAAGGTTTTAAATGTGGTATAGTTTCTAGTATACTATTATGTTCTAAAAAATAGATTTAAGGTTGGTATTGTTTTGATTTGAAAGTTGTGTTTTAGTAACTTGTAAATGATTGCTTTTAAGGAGACGGATATTTAATGTTGATTTTGTATTGATTTGAAAGTTGTGTTTTAGTAACTTGTAAATGATTGATTCTTAATGAAAAATGTATTTAATGTTGGTTTTGAATTGTTTAGAAAATTGTGTTTTAGAAAATCAAAAATGACCAACTCTTAAGGAAAAACTGTATTTTATACTAGTATTGAATTGATTAAAAATTTGTGTTTTAGAAACTTGTAAATGATTGATTCTTATGAAAAAGAAAAAAGATTTTGTAAAGGTTTGTAAAAAAACCAAAAACAATAAAGATAATAATAATAAATGGGAACGATAATATCTCTTAACCATTCCCTTGGTATGGATTTTGAACTCAATATCGCGTTAAACAGGATTGTTAGAATTGGGTCCCACATTTCACTATTATCTTGATAGAACTCAACCGATATCCCATCACTACCGTGAGCACAATTACGTTTTGCACTTGAAATACCTTTAAGCACCTCTTCAAGTGATAAAAGCAATTCACCATGTGCATTATCCACATGCCTCAGTTTTGACGGAGAAACACGCTTCACATTATTCTCCCCTCTTTGAGCTTGGTATACTTTGCTAAAGTGGTCTACCCATATATCATCTTGGATACTAGACTCCAAACTGGCTAATTGCTCTACATATATATGCTGCAGCTATAGACTTCTTTCCAAAAATGTTGTGGGTCATTAATTTTGCTTGCTATATTCAGCCTATACCAGTCTTGATTATCCAATGTTATCCTCCATTTTCAAATATGTTCTTAGTAGTTGGCTAGAACCTGAACAATCTCACTCTTAGGGATATCAAAATGTTTGAGTAAACTTAAAGGAATGGTTTGGTCAAAAAATTGTATTGTCCCTACGGGTCGGCCATGTGTTTTTAAGCCTAAGTCGCTCGATTTTAGAAAGATTTCCCATGGACCTTACCCGAGTTTTCATCCATTAAACACACGCGAAAATAGGCATCAGGGAGCTGCCATTTTGTGATAATCCTATCATTTCCCCCATCGCCCTGGCTGACCTGCTTTTGCGGCACTAAATCATATCCCCCACCCCTGAGCCTGACATTATCAAAACATTCATATTCCCCGCCTCTCTCCGTGACGTTTCTGTGCTGCGTAGGCAAACGCACCCAGTCGTCTTCTACGCGACTTCACACAGAACCCGGAAACCAACACAGATCAGCTCACAACACAGCGCGCCACAATTCGGAATATGAAACTGTACTTTAAAATCAAACAGAAACACAGTAAATTTGTGTATCGCTCACCTGATTCCCGTAGAGGCGCCGGTCTTGACTGGGCGTATACCGTATCTTCAAAGGTGATGTGTAACACACGGCTGGCTCTTTGGGCTGGACCTCTGTGCGCTGTATGTCTGACTCGAAGGGTAAGATGTCTGCAGATAGAAAATATGGGATTAAGGAACTGGGTTATTGAATGTCTCTCTCTTCTTCCCTTTCTCTTCTCCTGTAGAACCCCAAAGGTTAACGCTCTCACCTTAGGTAAGTGAACGCTGTGCTCTCCATCTGCCTCGGGGCAGGGTGCTGTAACCAGTTTCTTCACTGGATAAGGGGAGCAGGCCTCTTGACTTCAGAGGACTGCTGTCCGTCGTTTACTGCATGAACTGTAAGTTTCGAGTAATTCTAATGTCTTTAAAGTCTTTAGTAATGATGTCTCTTGTTTTGCAGGGTTCCGGCGATGGCGGATGACGGGCTGAAGTGAGTTGAAGATGGAGCCCGTGTGATGAATAGAAGCGCCTGGAAGCACGTAAGTAAGCGCTTGTTGCCTGCTTCACGATGCGCTCTAACTGTCTTTTTATTTTGCAGGTACAAGTTCGGAGCGGCTGCAGGGTGCCGGAATACCCACTGGGTTAGATGTGGAAAGGAGTAATGGCACGTGAGTATTAAAGTTCCCCAATGTCTTTAAACGCACCTTGTTTTGTCTTTCAGATGCGGGATGCAGCGCCGAAGGCCTCCGGAGCGTGCGAAGAGTTGGTAAGCTTTTGTCTTTCAGATGCCGGAATGCAGTGTGAAGACCTCCGGAGCGCACGAAGAGTAGGTAAGCCTTTGTCTTTCCGATGCCGGAATGCAGCGCGAGGCGTTGGTGACAGCCGATGGACCAGGTAAGTGAAGAGCTGTCACTGAAGAACGTAATGCTAACCTGTTCTTTCTTGTCTTTATAGGTGTTGCTGAAGACTGGATTCAGGATGGTAAGCCTTTTTCCTTAGGCCCAGGATCAGATGCAGAAGACACGATGAGCGTTCTGCTGCAGAGGATGCAGAATAACGCAAAGCAAGATTCATCCTTCGGGTGTGGTTTAAATAGCCTCCTGTAGTGCTTAGGTGTCTCCTTCCACAGCCACGCCTAGGTAAGAAAAGAGTTCCTGCTTTCCAGAAGAGTTCCAGTGTTCTGAATCTAGGGAGTGGCTCCTGCCCCACCCAACAGGAAAAGTAGTTCCAAACAGAAGAGGATCAGAGGCTCAACTGGCAGGCAAGTAAGCAGCATGGTCTGCTGCAGGTAAGTCCACCCAAGCATTATGAGCTTCCAGCGCTGGGACTGGGCATATTTATGAGCCTGGTGCCACTGGCGCCAGGACTGAGTCCAAAAGGTCCCAATTGGGACTGGTTGGCACTCGGAACCTGGGTTATGGATCTGCTTCCAAGGGAGTTGGGAAAACCCTGACCTTTTGGAAGCAGAGATCATGACAGTACCCCCCCTCAAGGCCCCTCCCAAACCGGGCTTCTCCGGGGGTTTTGGCTTGTCAGGAAATGTTCGGTGAAATCTTTTGATTAGGCGAGGAGCGTGGACATATTCAGCAGGTTCCCAGGATCTCTCTTGGGGGCCGTAGCCTTTCCAGTCAATTAGGTAAAATAGTTTAGATTTGGAGATCTTGGAGTCCAGAATGCTTTTGACTTCAAACTCGAGTTCTCCATCAACTAGGATAGGTTTTGGAGATTTAGTTAGTCGGGTTTGAGGTTGCACGGGTTTTAATAGAGAGACGTGGAAGACCGGATGTATCTTCATGTGCGGGGGCAAGTCCAACTTGACTGCTACTGGGTTTACTATGGTAGTGATGGAATAGGGACCAAGGTATCTTGGGTTGAATGTGCGTGGCCCTTTTAGAGGTAGATATTTGGTGGATAACCAGACTTGATCCCCTACTTGATATTGAGGGGCTTCCTTCCAATGTTGATCTGCTCCTTTCTTGTATTGTTCTTTAGCCCTTTGAAGGTGAGAAACAGCTTCCTTAAAGGCTTGGGTGATTGTAGAATGCAGGTAGTCTACTGCTGGTGTTTCAAGATCTTGGAGGGGATCCAACTCCGAGGTTCGAGGGTGACTGCCGTACAAAAGAAAAAACGGGGTTTTCCCAGTTCCCGAATGGACAGAGTTATTGTAGGCATATTCGGCTATCCAAAGGATGTCTTTCCAAGTTTTTTCAGTTTGTTGCAGCATGCAGCGTAAATACTGTTCCAGAGTTTGATTGGTCCTCTCGGTTTGTCCGTCGGTCTGAGGGTGGTGACTGGTCGATAGTCTCACATCAATTTGAGCCGACCGACAGCAACTTCGCCAAAAATGAGAAATAAATTGACTACCTCGATCCGAAATTAGAACGGAAGGAAAACCGTGCAGTCGGACGATGTTTTCGAGAAATTCTCGGGCCAGAGTTGCTGCTGTTGGCAAGCCTTTGAGCGGAATGAAATGCACCATCTTGGAGAATAAGTCCACGATTACTAGAATCGTATTGTATCCGGAGCATGGAGGTAGATCGGTGATGAAGTCCATAGAAAGCGTATGCCAAGGGCGAGGTGGGATATCAATAGGGCGTAAGAGGCCTGCTGGTCTTTCCTTTTGACTCTTGTTTTGGGCGCATACTCCACAGGACATTATAAAGTGTCTGATATCTTTTTTCCAAGACGGCCACCAGAAGTAGCGCTTGATCTTTTCTGAGGTCTTGGCCATACCGGGATGTCCTTCCATTAAAGAATCGTGATAACAAGAGATTACTTTTTTCTGTAAATCTGTGCTGGGTAGGTATAATCGTTCTTGGAAATACAATAAGTTGTCCTTTACTGCAAAGTCCTTTCCCTGCAGATGCCAATTCTGTATGTCTGCTGGAGTTACAAGTTGCCTGGCTTTATCCTTAACTTCCTCTATGGATTCTGTGGCGATTACACCCAGAATTCTTTGTTCGGGAATGATTGGTACAGGTTTAGGGTTGATCAAGTGTTCTTCCACTCCCATCCGAGAAAGGGCATCAGCTTTACCGTTCTTTGTACCAGGTCGATAGGTAATTATGAAGTCAAACTCGGCAAAGAATAATGCCCAACGGAGTTGTCTAGAGGATTGGGCTTTTGCGGTTTTCAAATATTGCAGGTTTCGGTGATCCGTAATCACAGTAACGGTGTGTCGGGCCCCCAGCAGATAATGCCGCCAAGCCTTAAAGGCAGACTTGATAGCCAGAAGTTCCTTGTCAGTAATCGTGTAATTGATTTCAGGAGGCGAGAATTTGCGGGACCAAAATGCCACGGGATGCAACTGATTGGTTACCGGGTCCTTTTGTGATAGAACTGCCCCCATGGCAAGGCTTGAAGCATCAGTTTCCACGATGTAGGGGAGTTCGGGGCGAGGGTGTTTTAAGATTGGTGCAGAGATACATTTAGTCTTCAAATCCTGGAAAGCTTGTTCCGCCTCGGTAGACCATTCAAAACGTTTGTTTTTCTTTAACAAGGCGGTGATGGGCTGGACTATTCGAGAGAATTCGGGGATAAACCTGCGGTAAAAGTTAGCGAAGCCTAACATGCTTTGCACACCTTTTACGGAGGATGGTGATGGCCATTTGAGAACTGCATCGACCTTCTTTGAATCCATACGCACTCCGCCAGGTGATAATATGAATCCCAAGAATTAAACTTCAGTCACGTTGAAAACACATTTTTCCAATTTAGCGAAAAGTTTGTGTTGACGCAATCTTTCGAGGACCATTTTCACGTGTTTCCGATGTTCAGATTCCGATGAAGAATAAACGAGGATGTCGTCAATGTAAACAACAACACACACATCTATGAGCTCTCTGAGGACATTGTTCATAAAATATTGAAAGGCGGCCGGGGCATTGCAAAGTCCGAAGGGCATGACCTGATATTCAAATAGCCCATACTTGGTGCGGAAGGCCGTCTTCCATTCATCGCCCTCTTTTACTCGTATCAAGTGGGAAAGCTCCTCTAAGATCCAGCTTTGTATATATGCATGCTTTTCTGACTTGGTCCAGGAGTTCAGGGATCAAAGGTAACGGATATCTATTCTTAACGGTGATCTGGTTCAGTGAGCGATAATCTATACAAGTTCTAAGGTCTCCTTCCTTTTTTGGAACGAAGAACAAAGCTGAAGAAGCAGGGGACTTGGAAGGACGAATAAACCCATTTGCCAGGTATTGATCCAGGTATTGTCGAAGGTGAAGGTTCTCAGGCTCGGTGAGGGCATACATTCTACTACAAGGAGGAGTAGATCCAGGTATCAGGTCTATCTGGCAGTCATAAGACCTATGAGGAGGTAGAGAGTTAGCCTGATCCTTCCGGAAAACATCTTGGTATTCTAGGTATTCGGGAGGTAACTGGGGAGTCTCTGAAGAAATTGCTGCCAGTGCAACACCAGGTGGAGGGTGACAAGTAGAGACACATTCTGGAAACTGGACCGTTCTTGCTCGCCAATCGATCAGAGGATTGTGTTTCTCTAGCCAAGGTATTCCTAGAATAATCTGAAACTGAGGGGCCTTGATCACATCGAACACGATCTTCTCATGGCGTCCATCTTGACTTACTAGCGTCACCTCTTGAGTGGTATGCGTTACTGGCCCGGAGGCTATCTCCGTACCATCCACCGTAGTAATGACGTCCTTTACAGCCTTGGGACAAAGAGTTAGATTCATCCTCAAAACCATTTCATGATCCACATAATTGCCGATGGCACCGCTGTCGACGTAAGCTTCAATTGCATGTAATCGATCCGGATTATCAGGGCTAATGAGGACCATAGGTATCACGAAATGCGAGGTCACGGAACTGGTTTTCACGCTCGGCAAGAGGACCTCTATTCTTGTCGGGCGAGGTCGTTTCCCTGCTCAGAGTTTGTAACTTTGGTAACTGCAGCTCCTACTGCCTTCTTGGCAGGTTTCACCGGACAGTCTCGAAGAAAGTGCCCTGAGTTTCCGCAATAGAGGCATAATTGCAACTGTTTTCTCCTTTCCCGCTCCATTTGTGTTAGAGGACCTTTCAGACCCCCTATTTGCATGGGTTCCCCGGAGTCTACTCCTTTGGAAGGAGTTGGCGGTTTGGAAAATACTCTAGCATCAAACTTGGAACGATCGGCCTTCCTGTTCTGCAGTCTGTGATCTATTTGAACGACTAAGTCTATATAGTCCGAACAATCTTGTGGGGGATTCACTACTTGGGCTAACACATCTTTGAGCTCTCCACGTAGACCTCTATAAAACAGCGTAATCCTTTTGTCCTCAGGCCATTGAGTTTCCACTATCAGTCTGTTGAAAGACGCAATATAAGCCAAAAGGTCTTGATTACCTTGTCGCAACGAAAGAAGCTCATTGTCCAAGGCCTGCCCCTGTGAATGTCTTGCGAACAGTTTTTCCATACTGAGCTGAAAAGCTTGAAAATCATGGAGGACCGGATCATCTTGATTTACTAGAGGGATCGACCAGTCTGCCGCATTGCCACTAAGGTACGAAAGCACGAAAGCTACTTTAGCTTGATCAGTTGGAAAGGCTGCTGGCCGGCATAAGAAATGCAACCGGCACTGATTGATAAATACTGCAAACCTCTTTGGGTCACCAGAAAATCGTTCGGGCGGAGCCAGAGGTACATTCCCAGGTAGGTTGATCTGCACTGGATTCATAGAGGATGTAAAAGGAAGATTTCCCCCAGATGCGGGTAACGGGGTCTGTCCGGCTTGTGACTGTAGCAATTGTCTAGCGAGATCATCTGTTCGCTCCTTGGAAATAATCAGTTCCCTTCTTAGAGCGTTCGTTTCCTGACGGGCTGCATGCACTTCTGCCCTTAGTTCCCCAAGTAACTGGACTAGCTGGTCGGTATCCGAGGTTTCCATAGCGCCTGGACGGGAGTTTTGTGGTAGGCTTTGCGTTCTGTAACGCTCACCTGATTCCCGTAGAGGCGCCGGTCTTGACTGGGCGTATACCGTATCTTCAAAGGTGATGTGTAACACACGGCTGGCTCTTTGGGCTGGACCTCTGTGCGCTGTATGTCTGACTCGAAGGGTAAGATGTCTGCAGATAGAAAATATGGGATTAAGGAACTGGGTTATTGAATGTCTCTCTCTTCTTCACTTTCTCTTCTCCTGTAGAACCCCAAAGGTTAACGCTCTCACCTTAGGTAAGTGAACGCTGTGCTCTCCATCTGCCTCGGGGCAGGGTGCTGTAACCAGTTTCTTCACTGGATAAGGGGAGCAGGCCTCTTGACTTCAGAGGACTGCTGTCCGTCGTTTACTGCACGAACGGTAAGTTTCGAGTAATTCTAATGTCTTTAAAGTCTTTAGTAATGATGTCTCTTGTTTTGCAGGGTTCCGGCGATGGCGGATGACGGGCTGAAGTGAGTTGAAGATGGAGCCCGTGTGATGAATAGAAGCGCCTGGAAGCACGTAAGTAAGCGCTTGTTGCCTGCTTCACGATGCGCTCTAACTGTCTTTTTATTTTGCAGGTACAAGTTCGGAGCGGCTGCAGGGTGCCGGAATACCCACTAGGTTAGATGTGGAAAGGAGTAATGGCACGTGAGTATTAAAGTTCCCCAATGTCTTTAAACGCACCTTGTTTTGTCTTTCAGATGCGGGATGCAGCGCCGAAGGCCTCCGGAGCGTGCAAAGAGTTGGTAAGCTTTTGTCTTTCAGATGCCGGAATGCAGTGTGAAGACCTCCGGAGCGCACGAAGAGTAGGTAAGCCTTTGTCTTTCAGATGCCGGAATGCAGCGCGAGGCGTTGGTGACAGCCGATGGACCAGGTAAGTGAAGAGCTGTCACTGAAGACCGTAATGCTAACCTGTTCTTTCTTGTCTTTATAGGTGTTGCTGAAGACTGGATTCAGGATGGTAAGCCTTTTTCCTTAGGCCCAGGATCAGATGCAGAAGACACGATGAGCGTTCTGCTGCAGAGGATGCAGAATAACGCAAAGCAAGATTCATCCATCGGGTGTGGTTTAAATAGCCTCCTGCAGTGCTTAGGTGTCTCCTTCCACAGCCACGCCTAGGTAAGAAAAGAGTTCCTGCTTTCCAGAAGAGTTCCAGTGTTCTGAATCTATGGAGTGGCTCCTGCCCCACCCAACAGGAAAAGTAGTTCCAAACAGAAGAGGATCAGAGGCTCAACTGGCAGGCAAGTAAGCAGCATGGTCTGCTGCAGGTAACTCCACCCAAGCATTATGAGCCCGGCGCTTCCAGCGCTGGGACTGGGCATATTTATGGCCTGGTGCCACTGGCGCCAGGACTGGGTCCAAAAGGTCCCAATTGGGACTGGTTGGCACTCGGAACCTGGGTTATGGATCTGCTTCCAAGGGAGTTGGGAAAACCCTGACCTTTTGGAAGCAGAGATCATGACAATTTGGTAAAGTACATTTATTTGACATTAAATGTTTATAGAATATTCAGCAATTGCCATATGAACTCCGAAAGTCATTTATTTTCTTTTATCTCTATCCGCAAATCCGTAAAAGTTTATCGTGAGTCACGCGCTGTTCCTTTATGGTACACAGGGTGTTGGTTTTCGTTCAAAGAAGCACTTTTGTCGCACGTTGAGCCGCAAGGCTGTTCCATCAAGTAGGTACTAGGCCAGCGTAAAGGTTGATATGTTGCTTCTCGCCGCTAGTACCGCGTAAGGGCATATGGGCCCTTGGCGATCGTCCCATAAGATCATCAGGATTGTGCAGTTGTTTACATTCAGCTGCAGCTGGCGGTTAAAAAAACCATCTGCCGGTGTCTGAAACTGGTGGCAGTGGCAAAAGGGAAGGATATACCTGTTTTGAAAACATAAAATTTATAATTAGTCTCGCCAGCCGATCTTTATTAATATTATTCATTTTATTTATTACGGCCAAGCTGAAACTATTTGCTTTCAAGGATAGTGCAATGGAGTATGTTCGGCTCTAAAATCAATGCGAAAACTAACGAAATAAATCGAGGTTAGTACACAATGAGAAACGACTTTTTGTCTACATGCGTGTGGAATGTGGACCTGCATGCCCATGTGCCCGCTACAAGGACAATCCCACAAACGTTTTCAAAGCTCTTCATTCATTCATTTATTCATGCATCCATTCATTAATTCTTCATTCCGGTATAAAAGCGTCTAAAGAGTTACTTACATCATATTTGCAATTTCCATTGTGTCTCTGCGTAATGCAGTCCGTAAATCCCACTGTGCTCTTGACAACGATTTTTCGTATACTGAACTAACATGAAACTCGGTCTAGTTTCAGAATTTTCTGCCTTATCATCTCTTACGTTATTGCACCCCCCCTTCAAATGAAGTTCTTTCGGCATGGTGCCTGTTTCTCAAGGTAAAAAAACAATAGAACCTTATACTGCCAGTGCGAGTTGTGGGCCTCTTCAGGGCACGAGCTGAAAATCAAAGCCGCTGACCTTCACTAGAAATGAGCTTACATTCTTTCTTTGCAACATCCCGTAGTAAAGCCATCTGTGAGAACTTGAAGTTTCGAATCCATCTATGTAGTGCGCCTCAATGTGCAAATGCAAACTGGCTTCTCTCCCATCTGCAATGGCTCGCTTGGCGCGTTCTAATGCCCCCAATTTTGTCCTCGTTGTCTGCGAGCTTTGAAGCCCCAAAGAACCATAACTATTGAGACTTTTAATTTTTTGGGGAAGGTCAGGGAAAGTATAAAGTACCCGAGGAGTTGAGTTGAAAGTGAGATTTATTGTTTGTTTGTTTTATTATTTGCAATATGCAAGCCTCCCCTCGGTTAACAGTGCCCAGCATTTAGAAGAGATTGTGAAAATTAGTTACATCAACAAAAATATATGCATACACATATAGACAAGGTCAGCAATATGAGTTGAATAGAGAGACAATTCAAAGATGACTCCCAGTTTGTTCGGCACCCATGATGGTGAAGGTAGGGGTTAGGGTTAGCGTACTTTGTATGCACACTGTACAATAACATTTATTTACAAAAAGACAATCTTATTACAATTATTTAAACCGGGATTTGTACTTCACAACCAGCTCTCCTTTGGGTGGACATGGCACAGTGGCAATGTTGGGTGGCAATGAATCAGTGCTCTGCACAGAAACATTCAAAAATCCATATCTGTGCTTCTCTAATACAGCAACAATAAGGCTTTTGACAAAGTCGAACTCCATTTCCTCATAGACTGATTTGATCACCCATTGCTTACTTCTTTTTGAAAAGGCCTTAGTGTAGCGAGGCATCCTTACATTACCCTTAGTCCTAGATTGTTCACGGCCGAGATTCTCGTTATGGGCCAAGACCACTAGTAGAGTCCTATATCTCATGCCCTGAATGCTGAAATGCAAGCGCTTTGGCCTGTACTTTAGGCACATATTGTGGAACACCTCCAAACCTGCTGTGTGACAGAATTCTGTCAGTCCCCTCAAATCTCTTGATAAAGTTTTATCGAAAACAATCTTCTCAATGGCTTTGTGTGTCGGTGAAGATGGATTCAACCATTTCTTCTTCCGTGCCTCCACTGGGGACAAAGGGCCATGTTCACATTGGTAGAAATGTATGTTTTCTGAACAGCGGTGCACGTTGGTACAGTGGTGCATCAGTGACTGCCATTTTTCAAGTAGTATTTTAACTGACCCTTCACAAGTTTTGGAGCTCCACCAAAGATGGTTGCTGATAGACTGGGACCACTCTGAAATACTTTCCAAACCTTTTTTTTCCCTGCAGCCTAGATTTTCTCATTGATTGATTTAGCAAGATGCCATACGTCAAATTGATGTTTAATATGTGGGAACTGCTCTCTCATTGTCAATTGAAACGTGTCTGTCCGTGGCTATGAGGTCGATGTGCATTCCCCTCGATTGCAGATATTCCACTGATTTTATAAATCCTAGTTTCTCCATGGCCACTGAGGATGTACATTGTGTTACCTGCACGACCACCGAACTCACAATTTTCTTACTATCCATGCCCTGAAAGTGGTAGGTGCAGTACTTGGCAGAAAATCCAGGGCTGTCGCACTGTCCATCGCAAGCTAGCCTGGATCGTTTGCCTTCGAATGTACTTGCTAGAGACAATTGTTCAATTTTCCAAGCATCACTAATGGCCGGAAACAGATAATCATGTTGGTATTTGTAGTACTGCGTTTTTTAAATGAAATGGAGTCCCACAAACTGAAAGAAAGACTTTAACTTTCTAAAACTGGAGCCACTAAAAAGTGATGCAGCTGCACACAGTAGATTGCCTGCAGGCAGTTTCCCCAGCATCGGTTGTGCAGACCATGAGAACGTATGATGTAATCTACAGGCGGCATGTATTGTGACGTTACTGCCTTGTTTTTGACGAGTTCCATGAATCAATGGCTTCCCACATACTTTCCCTCTGATGGAATGCCCACATTTCAACATACTTATAATATCCATCAAACAACTGTCGAATACTATGTATTTGTCCTCTTTCATTAGACTGTCATCCTGCGTCAAAGTTGTTTCGGCCTGTGACGTTGAGAACATATCACCACATTTGAAATAAATATCGCTGCTATCAAGTTCTGATTCGTCGGTGAATGCTGCTGCTGGTTCATTCTCTGTCATTTCAACATCTGCTACTTCAACATTGATGGGAGAACACAACAATGTCGACGGCTTTTTTGGTGGCAATTTTTTGGCGGGTGTAGATTGTGTGAATTGATCTGCGACTACTTCAGAGCTATCTTCAATACATCCAGTATCATGTTGTTGCGGTGGTGCGGTCGTACTGTAGCAATGGTCCAATACAACTTTGCCGGATTCTCCGGACACATTCATTTCATTTTCTGTACATTGGACATGAGCATCCCGAGTCTCAACACGCCGCGTCTGAATTAATAGTTTCTCCATAGCCCCCATAGTGTAAATGGTCTGGCAAGCAACATCTCTCATTCGCTTCACTGTCTGTGTATGTATAGTTCGTAGATCCACGGGTAACTAGAGGACATATTGGAAAAGGGATGTTCAGTTTAAACACAAGATAAAGTATAGTACAATTGACTTGAAAAAAACATAAAATAGTCCGCAGCACAAAAAAAATTCTACAGTTATGAACTGTTTCTAACTAACCTTATTTTTGTTTCTTTTCTTTGCAACTTTTTTGACTCGACCTTCAACATCTGCACGCTGTTGCTCTGATACGTATCCGCATGTCTCCCCTTCCTCTTGCGCTGCAACGACTATATTTTCTATATCCGCTTAGACAGCACGGAATGAGGCTCCATCGACTCCCTGAAACATAGTATTTTCATTACTGTGTATCAAAATATTGTTAGCATAAAACACACATGAGGATGAACACACAGGTACATCTCAATAGCCAAACACGATTTAAACATTGTGTGGAACAATCAAACGACAAGTATTCGAGCTCTGATGACCTAGTTCGATGGAGCTGTCAGTATCCATACCTCTGGCTCTGCATGGACTGCCACGAATGATTGTATTGAAGAGGAGGCATCAGCAACTCCCTGAAACACAGTACTTGCGTTAGTATGGTTTTCAATATTGTAAACATAACACACACTTGGGTTCGATGGCACAGGTACATCTAAAGAGATAACCACAAATGTTGCATTGTCTAAAAGAATCAAGGAATATTTAAATATGATCAGATTTAATCTACTTATTTCTCCGATTTCTTTACATCTGCATCATCTAAATGGGATCTTGTGATTGTAGTGGAAGCTCCATCGTCTCCCTGAAACACAGTACTTGCGTTAATAAGGAAGAAAGTATAGCAAATGGAATCACGTTATATGATCACGCTCGATGGAGCTGTCAGTATCCATACCTCGTGCTGCTGAAGAATATCTAAGGCTGTTGTCAATGTGGTGCGCACTTCCGAAAGCTGTTGCGCCGATTCGTATCCGCATGGTCCCGCTTCCACTGGAATTACTTGAATGTCAGGCTCTGCATCAAGTGCGTGGGTTGACGATTCAACAACTGCCTGAAACATAGTATTTGCATTAGTAAGGATTACAATATTGAAAACACAACACACGCTTGGGGTCGACCGCACAGGTACATATCAACGGCTAACCACGAATGGTGTAGAACAATCAAACGACAAGTGTTCCAGTCCTGATGATCACGGTCGATGGAGCTGTCAGTATCCATAACTCATGCTGCAGAAGAACATCTAGGGCTGTTGTCAATGTGGTGGATGCTTCAGCATTTCCCTGAAAGACAGTACTTGCATTAGTATGGATAACACTAATTATAACTGAAAACAAACACCAGGGGACGACAACTAAGGTGTATATCAATTGGAAAGCACTAACCAAACAATTGGTAAAATAATCACACGATACATAAAAACTATTACTTGACATGCATCAAATAAGTCTGTAGCGGAATAGCCAAGTATGATTACCTGATACGCGCTAGAAGTGGTTGATAACTGCAAGCATGTGACGGAAGTAGAATGTTCTTGCTTCAGATTCAAGGGATAGTCAAGAAGTTGTAAAGGTAAATTATTGTTTGATAATGAAATGCCAATATTTAAAATTGCCTTGTAAGGAGACAGAATACTTGAGTAATGCTCAATATAGCACAGTTGCCTGTGCCCATATATAGATTTCGTTTGTGGGTTATGAAATCTAAAAATAAAATATTGATAAATGTCATTATTCAAAAAGGTATACACTCATATCAATGTCGAAAGTATTACAAATTGAAAACAACACCTAAAATATCAATGAATCCATTCGGCTACCTACACACTACCGCAAGGCCTAAAGCTAAACATGGACACTTGACTCACAAGTGGCGGATTATGGACGAATAGAGTGGGAATAGCGTTTGCGAGCAATTTTCGTGTTGATCACCGTTTATTCTTCTTTGTTACCCAAGATGTGGTGTACATGTTCGAGGGAAAGTGCCGGCTGCAGATGCGGTATCGATCACCCCTCTTGTCCTCAAAGACTTGTTGGACTCTGCTTTCCAGCTCATCCAGTGGATATCCGCAATGTCTGACCCATTCTCTTATTCGATCAACAGTTTTCGGGAATACATGCATTGTAGTGCCTTCAGATTTAGCATGGGTCTTCGAAGGGCAACCACTAATCGAACAGGCAGGCATTGTTGAAAATTCTGAAAATTAAATATCAAGATTATTATAAAACCTTGATGAATAAAAATGTCATAAAAAGTAAATTAACCATACCATGCTCAAGGCAAGGTTTGTTTTGGTCGCCGGAACTATACCAGTTCATCATGCGCGGCTTAGTATTTGCATAAGTTACAGACATTTTTTAAATTATGTGACTAAACTCTGAACATGTGACTCGTCCCTTGGATGTTCTGTCTTGAACGAAAAGGAAACATGCTTACATTATAGACTGGACCCCCGAAGGATGCCATTCGATGACAATTGACACAGATGAAAATAAATAGATCTATCGATAGCATAACAATTGAAACTCAATTCAATAGCAATGAGACCAATGACCACAGCTCTATTGGGTACTGTAATAGCAAATAGATTGAAATGTAAAAATGACCGAAATATGACTAGGATACATGGCCTTTCCTTGACCAACAAACAGTTGGATTCAGCAGGTCGAGCAGTATGTTGCAGGAGAACAGGTAGATGATCACAGGTAGCACACTGACGATTTTGCTCGAAGCGGTCACAGATAGCACGGCGACAAGCAGATTAGCATAGATCTCAGTGCTTCTCAGGTAGAAGGTTCAGGAGTTGACTTGCAAAGCACAAAGATGTTCTCATGAGACATATCAGTGGTTTATAAAGTATTAGAAACAGGGGTGTGTTTGTGAATGAATGATGTGTATATGTCGTGGTATTATGTTTATTGCAGGGGTGCGGCCTGCCTCGGGGGAGGCCTGCCTGGAGACACGGGGTCTGAGGAGGCCATGTGAGCGATGGCCCCTGGGCGTGGGATACCTTTTGAAGTGTACATGCTGTTTGGCACCTTGGCCGTTTGCGCCCGTGACAGCCCCCCATGCCAGCGCTCATCCCCGGGTGCAAACCGCCTTTGGTAGAGGGGGTGGGATGGATGGGTCTGGGGTATGCAGGCAAGTGTGTGGGAGCGAGGGGCCATCAGGCCCCTCTCATCCTTTACTTCTCAGTAGAAACTCGTACCAAGTGCCTCCAGTAGTGGGTTCGTCCCTTGCCCTTATGTGATGTTAACTTTGGATGACATTTGCGTAGATGGGAACACTGAGCAGGACACGAGGCATCCATTTTTGTACCCCCTTTCCACTCCATCTTGGTGACCAGGCCTCACTGCGATAGTACAGCGCGCAGAGCACATGGCCCACACCCTCGTTCCCACTCTGACTGGAAAACTCCAGAGGTATTTGCAACAGCTAATAAATGTAACACATCACTCTTCCTCTGAGATCACGGTCCTGCATGTGAACCGACCACAAAAGTGATGGGTGGAAGGTTTTGAATGAATCTAAACCACTGGAAATTGCTCTGGGCAACCTTCCACACCACCGTTTTTTAGCCCGTCTGCGCCATTGTAAAAGGGGACTAGCCATGTGCAAATCAGTCAGCAGCTGCCGCCACCGAAGGTAGCAGCCCAGCCCGAACTGCTAGGCCAGGTCCCCTCTGCACAGAAAACCAAACAACCCCAGACATGTTTCGGCCTTGTTGGACCTCCTCAGTGAGGTGCAGCCTGGTTCCCTGTGGCGCAGCGAGCAAGGGACCCACGTCTGGGCATACCCTCTCTCACAAGGAGAAACAAACTAACCACAAAAGTGATGGGTGGAAGATTTTGAATGAATCTAAACCACTGGCAATTGCTCTGGGCAACCTTCCACACCACCGTTTTTTAGCCCGTCTGCGCCATTGCAAAAGGGCACTAGCCATGTGCAAATCAGTCAGCAGCTGCCGCCACCGAAGCTAGCAGCCCAGCCCGAACTGCTAGGCCAGGTCCCCTCTGCACAGAAAACCAAGCAACCCCAGACATGTTTCGGCCTTGTTGCACCACCTCAGTGAGGTGCAGCATGGTTCCCTGTGGCGCAGCGAGCAAGGGACCCACGTCTGGGCATACCCTCTCTCACAAGGAGAAACAAACTGACCACAAAAGGGATGGGTGGAAGGTTTCGAATGAATCTAAACCACTGGCAATTGCTCTGGGCAACCTTCCACACCACCGTTTTTTAGCCCGTCTGCGCCATTGCAAAATGGGACTAACCATGTGCAAATCAGTCAGCAGCTGCCGCCACCAAAGGTAGCAGCCCATCCCGAACTGCTAGGCCAGGTCCCCTCTGCACAGAAAACCAAGCAACCGGCCTAAACCAAGCACATAGCTTGTTCATCTCCACAAACGTGTCCTTGCCCACGCACCCTCACCACTGGAAACTTACTGCCATTCTGACCCTGTGTCCCTGCAAGGTATTCTCTTCATGTGCCAGACCACTGACCACGCCATGATGCCCACCTAGCAGATCCCCAACTAACATTAGACCCCTACTGCAGTATATTGTTGCCTATCAATAACAAATGCCACATACCGGAGATTCTTGTGAGCACAGACCCACACTTCAAACAGTGTATTATAGTGGTCAAGACCCTTGACCTAAGGCCTGTATAATCCAATGTTAATTGATAGTATAGATATATGTGCGACTTTTATAGAGACATAACCGACTGAAAGACTTTGAACAAGTGTTATTTAGTGCATGCATTATTGATAATATATCATGTTAGCTTAGATAGTGACCACCCTGCTTCACAGCGACCTGAACTTCACCCATTCCGAGCACAGATGTCTGACGTCCATTCTTGAATGGAGACACACTTGATTCATTTAAAAAATCGAAACAACCGTTGTTAAAATATATGTGGTGTTTTATTTTGTATCTTATTTTGATGACACAAAAATACAAGACTTTAAACATTGTACAGTTCAGGTTGCAGCACAGCGATAGAAAATCCCCTGTACTGACCGCTGTCACTCGGGAACGTTGCTCTTATGGCACGCACGGCACAGGCGGGTATCACTCTTCGAACGCGGTGTCCAAGCCTCCCGTGAAGCCACCATGTAAAGGAACGATAGGCCACCAGCCTGTACCACCTGTGAAAAGGAATGAAACAAACTGTTTTTAAATGACCAAGATAAGTTTAATAAACGTTTGTTGTCAATGACAGTTCTTGTGCATTCTGCTCGGACAAAAGCTATCTAGACACTGCACACTATTGAACGTCTTTCGTGCATTACAATGATATGTATATGTAATTTTGGATATAGTAGAAGAACATGAAATAGGAGTGGCATCACAAGCAGAGTATACTTACTCATTACTCGGATTACGAGGACGAACAGTTGCGCAAAGTTCGTGCATAAGCACCATCATTATCCTCAACACGGACCGTGTGAGGCAGGCTGCCCTGAAGTCTGGCAGCTCGGTGATGCATTGTGGTCGTGGCCCGCCTTTCGAAATGTAGGCCACGCATCCCGAGTTTTCACAGCAGCAGCAGATCTCGTCCTCGGTTGGCATTAGCTCGCACCGATTGCATGTGCACCAGGTGGAAACACCGTCCATGCCACTAGGTCCAGGCTCTTCAGCTGTTGAATCGTCCTTCCAACTGCCGTCCGAAGACCCATCGTTTTCGCGTGTTTCCGTTTCCAGTAGTTCCTCCTCGGTATACTCGGGCTCAAACATGTAGGGCATTATTGTAGCCATTGTGTGTTTAGAGCACATAAACGAGTCACAGAATACTCAAAGTAACACAGAGAGAGGAATGGAATCGAAAATCTGCTGCTGTGTGTTGTGAAACGGTCTGTTTATACTTATTGAGGAAAGAGGCTTCCTGCCATTTCCATGGCGACATGTCATTAGCTGAAGTGCAGCGAATGTTGACACGAGATGTGCTTTGGCGTTGTGAAATGGGCGGTACGCGTCTGCTGATGACATGCTCAGGGGCGGGGGATATGATTTAGTGCCGCAAAAGCAGGTCAGCCAGGGCAATGGGGGAAATGATAGGATTATCACAAAATGGCAGCTCCCTGATGCCTGTTTTCGCGTGTGTTTAATGGACAAAAACTCGGGTAAAGTCCATATGAAGTTTTTCTAAAATCGAGCGAATTAGGCTTAAAAACACATGGCCGACCCGTGGGGGCAATAAAAAATGTTGACCGAACCATTCCTTTAATACATTTACCTTGGCCAATCTGCAATCTTTGTCAAACCATCCCACCTTGGGGCCTTTTTGTTTCCTTAGACAAACGGCTCTCCATAAATCCATCTCAGATATTTCCCATCAGCTGCATAAAAGTTTGAACTATTACTACTGGATTATTGGCAGAATATAAAAATGGCTGAAAGAGAACCATGTTATCCTTCATAATATGTGTCCCCAGCACAGCTTTTGTTGAATCATTCCTTGTACTATAATATATTGTTGTGTATTATAACCAGTTATCCTTTTGTACTGTAACTAAGAAACTGCATATTCTTGTAATGCGCCCAGATACCTTCGGGTGAGGAGTGTTCTACGAATAAATAAACAAACAAACAAACATTCAATCTTAGTCTTTTGGTAGCATTACCATCACAAACAATCAATGTTTGCATCACAGAAACCTTTTCCTTCACAAACATTGATAGTCTGAGGCCGTCATAATCTGAGGTCAAGCAGATTTCTGCAAGAAGAAAAAGATAAGACAATAACAGGCTTGATCACACACCTGACGAGAAGCCTGGGGCAGTTACATTCATTGATTATGTTCAGTTGCTGCTGTCATCATGTTTCCATAGTAATCAGTGAAAAAAGTTAATTCTCAATGACAGACATTCCTAACAGTACATGCAGATAAGTACAACCTCTGTCTCTTGTGAGTAACCCCATTCCTCATGTATGTAGTACCACACCAGCTTCCTCGTGTTCACCAGATTAACATGGGACAGACTGTAAATAAATACAGGCACAACAAGAGGGGAGTGAGGGGAGAACAGAAGGAAAGACTTCAGCTCAGTCTGCCAAATAACTCTTTCTTAGAGGCAGCACCAAAAGCCCCATCTGAATAATGGAGCTGGAAGCAGGCAATAGGGGTTTCCCTGTGGTCAGTTCAATGTTCTATGGGAGGACTCACAGCTGGAATATCTCTGCATCAGTATGCCATTGACCCCAGCAGGGGCAGTGTCCAGAGTTGTACCCACCCCAAGAGACTGGAAAGCCCAGCAGAACCTGCAAGAAGGCTTGACGGTTCTAATCTGAGAACGGAGACCCAGGCAGGCCCCATGCACAGAATAGTGGTAACATACCTGAGACCTAAATAATAACAAAATTACTACACCCCTATTCTGCCCTATGCACTGTAACCCCAAGTTTCCTAGATGGGGTGTGTGAACAAAACAATCACTACGGTCCCATTCCTGCTCAAGATCCTAGATCGTGCAGCATACCTGCAGATCCAAGACTACCTTGAATCCAACAATCTCCTGGGGCTAAGACAGTCAGGCTTCCGCCCCAAACATGGCACTGAAACAGCTCTGATTGACCTGAAAACTCAGATGGAGATACTAAAGGACAATGGGAAGTTAGCGCTACTCCTTCTCCTTGACCTCACCGCGGCATTCGATTTGGTTAACCACCAAATATTTTGCCAACATCTCAAATCTGCTGCCCACTTCTCAGACTCTGCCAATGCCTGTATCCACTCCTTCCTAAGCAACAGGTCCATGCGGTTCTTCTCACCCTCAGCATCGGCAGACCCCTCTCCTATTCATTGCATCATCCCTCAAGGCTCCTGTGTATCGCCCACGCTTTACAACGTGTTCACCAAACCCCTTTTCGATGTGCTCGATTATCTGGGTGTCTCCTATACTAACTACGCGGATGACACCCAGATGCTCATTCCCATCACTGGTGATTACACAGCCAATGCCAAATCCTTGAATGATGTCTATCTGGTCATCCAGGCCTGGATGGCTCAACACAAACTATGCCTTAACTATGACAAGACAGAGCTGCTATTACTAGGATCAACTCAACGTCTCAATAAATTAGACCAAGCTTACAAGTCTTTCATCATTGATGGTAATGACATCAAGGTCTCTAAAGACACTAAAACTCTAGGCGTCTACCTAGACTCTACTCTTTCTCTGAACAGACAAATGAATGCAGTAAGGTCGGCATTGGCCTATACATGCAAACTTATCACCACCTGCTGACCTTTTCTGAACCCTCATAACTGCATTAACCTTGCAAGAACACTCATTATGTCCAAAATCGATTACTGTAGTGCCCTCTACTTGGGGACTAGCCAGTCTAACCTCAATAAACTGCAAACTATCCAAAATAATGCCATAAGGGCAGCTCTCAAAATCCCTAGACGGTCTCATATTTCCAACGTCAGATCTGATCTACGCTGGCTCCCGGTAAAACAAAGAATTGCCTTGAACACACTAGCCTTGACTCATAAATGCTTGGACGACAAAGCCCCACCTTACCTCTCCTCTCGTCTTACACTCCACACCTCCTCACGCCCTGCTAGATCAGCTCAAACTCACAGCCCAATCCTGCCCAGATTTAAACTCCAAAAAGCGAGTGGTGTGAGCTTCCCTGTCCTAGCTTCAAAACTCTGGAACACACTGCCTGCCTCCATCAGAACTGAGCCTTTGTTCCAAACTTTCAAGAATAATACCAAATCTTGGCTGTTCATGCAGAACCTATGAAGCTCCTTCACTTAAGATTTGCTACCGACTTGTAATATAATGTAATTGTGTACATACTTTATAATGTACTGTGTAATGTAAATTGTGCATATTGTATATATTGTAACTTGTATCTAAGAATATGCGCCCAGTTGCCCCAGGGCCTGGCTGCGCTTTACAAATAAAATAAACTTCAAACTTCAAACTTGAAGTCCCCACATCAGCATGCAGCACTTTAATTGGGAAGGACAGGGTTACCCATCAGCACCAGCAACCTGTCTATTATGTTGAGGTAGGAGTCTGTGAAAGAGACCATGTGAGAGCAAACCTGAGAGTGGGGATTCACCAGACACAATACACAGAGTAGCGGCAAAGCATAGGTGATATAGAGAAAGCACAGTTCAATTCTCCGCTACTCACGGTGACCTGAAGTTTCCTTGGAGATGGAACCGCAATCCATTCATCCCATGCATCACTTCTTCCTAAGGTCATGGCCAAGGTATGGGCCTCAGTAGCCTCCGGTGCTATTGACTTCCATTCTCAAACCTAGTGCACAGGGAGAGCCACCGGCAGCCGCCAACTACCTGGGCACCCTTGGCACTCCTGTGTTGCCTCATTCTCCCCAGGTCTGGAGCTGCCCTCTGCTACCATAGTCCAAGCCCAGCAGGGAGTGAAGGTGGCAGTCTTAGACCCCCAAAGCCCACCAGCAGGGTCTAAACTCCAAGATGGACAGACAAAAAAACCATCCCACTGCATCGACCCAGAAGCCTGGTCACAAAAACGTTTTGGGGATATGGTTCTGCCAAAAGACGGGTCGACTTTAACAAGTAATTACTTAGATGAGAAACAGGGACAAGGAGGTTATTATCGAAGAATAACAGCGACTTGAACGCGGCTGTTAATCGGTTCCGGAACAAAGTGTCAGTCAAGGACTCTGGTAGTTCTTATTTTGAGGTTTCTTTGTAGTGCAGGTACCATGTAGAACTTTTCATGTGTAGCAAGGTTCTAGGTCCGAACACTGCTGACGCAATTAGTGGCCATTTAATGAAAACTATACCATAAGAAGCAACACCTGTATGTGTACCATTCATTTCAAGCTGTACTGCTTCCTGGTCTTATAGTAATACAATCAGAGTGCATAGAGGACTTCCGGTCAGATTCCCCTATCGCTGGGAAGTGCAGTAATAGCTGTTATCAATAACTAAATGAACGGTATTTAATTTCTCGACCTCAGCTCAACAAACACTGCTGCGATTCGAATCTGTGCCCTGAAGGCTCAACACAGATGTCAGAGATGTGCCCTTAACTCACTGAGCTATCGTAGCGCTAACAAATAATGCATGAAAACTAAAGGCATAGATATCGTAGTGGAAGTCCTGACCATGTATTCCTAAAGTATAACTGCAGGTTAAAAATGTGTTTTCCGTCAGGTTCCTAAAAAGATGCTCTGGCAGGATTTTCAATAACGTTGTGCAAGAGGGAGCATGAAATTGTTACAATAATCTCCCATCCAAAATAAGCTAGGATGGAACACTCTGCATAATGGAAAATACAAGAGAGCAGAACATGCAGTGGTGACAGTAGGAGACTAAAATAAGAGAAGCGCCCGACAGTTACTTCCAACAAGGAGCCATCTTCATAGACCATATGAAATCAAGCGTTCCAATATATTCACAGAACGGACACTGGATCATTGCATTGACAAAGAGATGTGCACATGTCCCTCGCATTTGCAGATGTGTCTATTGCTGTGCATGGCAGACACACTGGTGACTTCATTCAGTTCCATGTGTTAATATCCCCGCAAAGATATCGTCATACAAAAATATCGCCATATTTTTGTGGCGATATTGAGGCATGGACCCTACGGGGGACACCACCGCAACCCCTGCATTATTTTTAAATTTACGGGGACACCCCCGCAACCCCTGTCACCACAAATTATCCCCCAAAAAATATCGCCTATGATGAGACAAACGACCATATATACGGTGATATTTTTGGTGGGGAAAATATGTAGGAATACCCTTCTTGCCCCAGTTAAAAGAGACGCTGCACGACAGATACAACTGAGAAATCTCTTGATTACCCACTTCAACTCGCAATCAGGATCTCATGTTCCACTGACCCGTAAAGTGAATGCATGGCGTAAAAACCTTAAGTAAGGCTTTGACCCTTGGCAATAATGCCACCGCTAATTTTCAAGCATTTGTATGGCAGAGAGGGGGGTCGTAACGCAGCTTGAGTTTCAGACGCTCCCCTACTTTCCACCATAAAGATGCTCCTGCTTCTGTGACATTATGTATTTTTATGCCGGTGCAAATGCCTGAGATCCTTATGGGGTCCGCCTGTCTTATGCACCGGCATAATGCAAGCAAACCACATTGAAATATATTTTACACGCACCCTGCCATGCTCGCATAGCAGGAAGCATTTACAATTCCGATTAAACCGTCCCAACATGCTCGGATGTTGGGCAGGGTTTCATTGTATTTGTGTACACTGCTCATCATGCACACATGGTATGAAATTAAATCCTCCCCAAGAGGGTAATTGTATTTGTGGGCCCCACCTGCCATGTGAGCATGGCAGGCGGAGCTCACAATGAAAAGTAAACGCTGCCTGGAGGTTTATTCACGTTGCACTGTGGAGCGCCAATGTGATGGGTAAAATGTGGTGTACATGCTTGTATACAGCCTCTTGCCCTTTACATTTGCATCCCTCAGTGCAAATGACAAAAAGGTGGCAGGAAGGACCTGCTTATTGTACAGTGTAAACATACTGGGTCCCTTTCTCCAAACGACTTCTTTATGCAACGTGAGCCCGTCATTGTTTATAGCAATTGCTGTGAATTTGCTGTCTACATAACAGAATCCTGTTGGCCTGCATACGGCTAAATATCTAATGCTTCATGAAGGGAGAAGTGGGCGGTCCTCCATGGTATTGAGAAAAGATGCTCGACAGGCCAGACGGGGCAGTTGTGTTAATTTTACAAAGAAATACTGGTTTTTAATTTCACATGTTTACACCTGAGACTGCTTGGGAGACGGAGGGCTGGCAAGATATGTTAACCTTCTTTTATATCAGATGCCCAGAAAGCAAGCAGAAGGAGAGTTCTCCATGAAATTGATCATTCGCACTTCAACCTGGTCTCATTTGCATATAGATGAAGCCGTGTTGTTTCCTATTAATGTCTTCATGTGCATCATTTTATGTTTCCACACTCGGTGGATGACAAAAGGTTCAGTGAAGCCAGTTGAGTGGATGAACTGAGAAAACACAGTGTTCTGTGTGACAGTTCATTCTTCTTCAAAAAATGTTTGTCCTGTCCAATACATAGACAAGAAAAATAATGGACTGCTTTAATATAAGTGATGAACAGCCTACATACTGGGCAATACAAACAGCTTTATACAAGATTACAGGAAAACTTTTTCTTTTACAGAACCCGCAGTAGGCATTGTCATAGTACAGGCTGCATCTCAAAGTTGTCACACAGAAGGAAAATGCACACAGCAAAAATGTTCCCCGGTGACATAGTGGGGTAATTCATTCACTAAAACGTAATATTGCATGCAGCAGTTTAAAGTTGTAACACAGGTGTAAATGTGCTGACTATTGAATACAAACATTATCATAGAACGCACACACACAGACACACCACACACACCCACCACACACACACACACAGACAGACACACACCCTACCATTCCAATATGGTGCCCAAGAAATAATTTATTTATGGAAGATACAATAGCCCAAAGAAAGTCACTGTTTGCATCACATAGCAGTATTTTCTTATGATTTGGAAGACCAATTTTCGCCTTTTTTTAGCCACAATGTAATGTAGAACAAAAGGGCAAAAACACCAATTGGACAATTGGCAGGGAAGCATAGGTACCTCTTAAAACCAACAGTTGACCTCCATCTTCCCAACATAAATACTTTCAATAGATTCTACATCATTGGTTGAATTATAACAAAACTATCACCATGATGCACTCTTTATACATCACAGATCAATTGTTTACATCACGACCCCCATGTCTACATGTACTGCTGCAAGAGCAATTAGGCTTTTTACAGCCAGACCAAAAACTTGAATGGATGTTATGTTATTTTCTGTTACTGAGTCTTGTTGTAGTACAGGTTTTGCCGCTTGCATGTCCATCTGGTGCTTTTCCTGGAAGCAAAGGCCTGTCTTCTGCCTCATGGTTGGTCTCTGAGATGAAGTGAATATGAGGTAGAGTTGATAAGATTAGTGAGTCTAAGATGCGTGTGATTCATGATACATAGAGACTGGGTTGAGGGTGCTATTGCAGATTTTGGTGGGTGTGTCAGATAGAGAAGAGGATTGAGAGTTGGCAAATAGCAACAGAATAAAATTGCAAGTTTTACATAATAAAGCAAAGGTTGCAGACGTCAAACCAGTCACCAGTTTTGAGTGAGTGCCTGTGGCAATACTGTACATCAATTCATTGCAGCACCGAACGCACATCCAGAGTATCCATTGGCAAAGAAGTAGCAGACCCAATCCCAGTACCCATAGGAGTGCCTCAAGGATACTGTCTATCGCCCACCGTGTACAATGCCAATACTAAGCTCCTATTTGCAGCACTAGAAGCCATGGGTGCCATCTACACCAACTTCACTGATGACAACCAGATCCTTATCCCGATCACTGGCAACTATGACCTAGACACTACTAACATCAACAAAATATATGCAATAATACAAAATTGGATGGCTCTCAACAGTCTATGCCTCAACAATGGTAAAACAGAGATTCTAATTATGGGCTCCAAAACCAAAATCAATGCACACCACCCGGACTATACATCAATCAACATTGATGGTACTCCTATTCCAGTCCTCAAACAAGTGAAAACGTTAGGTGTCTACCTAGACGCTAACCTAAACATGACTAAAACGTTAATGCACTATCCACAGCCACCTCACACACATCCAAAGTAACTGCCCTTAGCCGCCAATTCCTCACGCCCAATAAGTGCACCACCGTAGCCAGGGCATTTAAATTGTCCAATTTGGACTACTGCAATGTACTGTTGCTAGGCAACTCAAACAGCAATCTGGCTAAACTACAACTTATGCAAAATAAAGCACTAAGAGCAGCCTTAGGACTCAAAAAATCAGACCACATCTCCAATATCAGAAGGGAGACACACTGGTTACTCATCAAAGCCCGAATCATCTTCAAAGCCCTTTGTGTTATGCCTCGCGAAGAAAGCACCCATATACATCAACAACGCAATAGCCCTTAAATTGACGAATAGAACACTGAGATCAAATAAAAAATCCTCTACTCATGGTCCCGCAATACAAATACTCAAGAGCAGGGGGGAGCAGCTTCCCAGTTATGGCCCCCAAACATTAGAACACACTCCCTCCCAATATCAAAAACAAAACCTACTTCTAGTGCTTCAAAATGTTACACAAAACCTGGCTATTTCACCAAATACTAGGCTATTGTTACACAGTTTTACATTAGCGCGGCCTCCCTTTCCTGACAACCTACCAATGATATGAGTACTGTACCTCTCATGTGTAAATATGTATAATGTAATGACAACTATGCAAGGACAACCACGTCATGAAAGACTTCTTAAAAATGCAATGTATATGCTTATGTATGCTCGACTAATGCCAATCAGGTTCCATGTCATTAATCGCTGGATGTTTTTTTGCGGTTATTTTTACCGCAATTTTTTTTACAAAAAAATCCATAGAATTTTTTATTTACATTTTTTCTGGGGGGGTTACCACCCTAACCCCCCCGTTTTCTGAAAAATGTGAAGGTTTTGTTCCCCAAAAAAATTTGCGGTAAAAAAACCAGCGAAAATACATCCCACGATGAAAGGACGTCGTACCGCCAATCATGTATAACCAAGCTGTCTGTAACCACGCTGTGATACCTCAGGTTCTGGGCGTGTAACAAATGTAATAAATGAATGTAATAAATAAATAGAGTGGCATGGTGTAACACTGTGCAGCAGGAACTAGTTATTCTTTCATTGAGTCAAGACAGGCACCAGCGTAGGAGACCATTAGCGTTATTGGGTTTATTGGGACGAGGTGTGGTGCATGATTCCTGAAAGATCACGGAAGAGCAAAGCCCAAAAGCAATCGGGGCGCTACAACTGACAAACACAAGAACAGCGTATAGCCTATTGCACTGTGTTTAACAGTGTAGTTTCCGGAGTGCTTTCTGATGAGGAGGGATTTTTAATTCATGCATTTCATCTATTATGTGACTATGTTTCATCATTTTACCCTAATATCCATTTCGTTGAATTAGAATTGATGTAACATTTCTTCCCCTGATGGCATCTTGTGCTAGGATTTATACATACAAGATTGACAGGCCAATATTTTTATTATCAGTCTAAGACAAGAGAAAAAACGACTTCAATTCCATACAAATGTTCATAATTGTATAAGAGGCTGTGTGGATATTAGCCAACCAGTCTGCTCTTCAAATATGTATATTAGGTTAGCAGACATGACTATGAAGAGTTGTATGGTTGACCAGGATCCATGAAGACTTTAACAGCTTTTTGAAATGTTATAAGAAGTTGTCTTTGTCCACTTGGTTGATTTGCTTGCATTACCTTTGGCTATGAATTCCTCTTCAGGTTGCATGGGCTTCTGGTGTTTGGCTATTCTTGTAAACTGCCAGGGTTTACATGCTTTTCTGAAGGTGTGGTGGTCTTGAACTGATCGCATTCTAATGGGTGGTGAGTTACATAATTGATGATCTTTTCCCAAATGGTAAGGTGTATTATTGGAATGCATGTTCTAGTGCAAACGCTGTGCACACCTGCAAGCAGGGAAAAGAACGAGCTGTATTTTGTCAACTGGCTGGATGTTACTCAGCAATTAATGAATGTTGTGCTGCCACCAGGGACAGCATCTCTCATAGTTCATTCAAGCATCTGCCAAATTAAACAGTTTAAAACCCAAGTGCCTTTTATTGTCTCCCTAAGAAAATAATAACAATGCATTAATTAAGGCTTCTTAATTAAAGACGCACATTGGTGCAATGCAGAAAACACTGTGTTACTTCCGCACAATTTAAAACCGTTGAAGGAGAAAACAACCTGTCATCAGCAAATCGGTTTGCCTATTCAGGTCTTACTCTAGCTTAAGAATTCCTCATTTAAATGGTCTTCAGCATAATTATTACTGATATGAAAAAACTAGTTACTGGGAATAGTTTGCATAACAAAGACTGTTGTGGTAATGAAGGATACCCAGATGAAATTCCAATTGACCAGCAACAAATGTTTTTTTTTATTGGATTTTGTGAGTGAATATTGTATGTTTTCCTAAAAGCACTGAGCACGTAGCTCAACCTGAACAGGGCAGGTTGCTGCCTTCATCAAGAAAACGATGGGGCTGAGCAGAAAAAAGTCAGATTGGTTCAGCTTATTGTATAATACCAGTAGGCTATGTGGCTGTGACACCGGCCTCTCTTCGGATCATAGTCACACCAATTGATACAGATAAGTAACATGTCATATTTGAAGAGGAGTTTCGGTTTTGCCTCGGAGCGGGGGAAATGTCACCCTGAACATCAGTTACTGGGCATTGATTATTTTCTTATGGTGGCACCATCTTCCATGGGTGGAACTCAGTTACACGGCGTGGTCAGTAGAATTGTGAAAGCAGGAGATGCGGTACTGTTGCCAAAGTGGCCAAGGTTGAGAGATGATCCACTAGGTTGGAAGTGTACTGTTTAAGTGTAATTGACTACATGTGCCTTACTGAGGCAATGAGCCCCTCAATGGTGGGCCAATACCGCCCCTGGGGCATTACAGTGGGCGGTATTGGCCCGTCGTCAAGGGGCTTATTGCCATTAGTACCACTAATACAATTTTTTTCTGTTCCGAAACGCTGTTGCGTTTCGGAACAAAAAAAAGTCTAATAAAATGGCCGTTTTCCCTTTCCATGGCGGCCATCGGGAGCGGATGCGATGGGAACAGAAGTGTTCCCAGCGCGTTCACTCCCAATAAAAGAAAAAAAAAAAGGTACGTGTGGTTGGGAGGGTGGGGAGGGGACAGTTTGCAGGGGATGGGGGTCGAGGAAAGAAAAAACATACCTGAGTGCCTGGCGGGGGACGAAGGCAGCCTTCAGCCGTGGGGAGGCTCGGAGCGAGGATATCCCTGTTTCAAGCCTCCTCATTGGCTAAGGGGCTGCCACGACTTCCGCTGGGAACAAACGCAGGCACGTACATGCGTCCACGGGTTTACTACCGTAGTATGGATTGGAAACAAGCCAATCACGTTAGGTGTATCCCGTGGATGCACATACACCAGGTAGTAATGTCTAATGCATTATTCCCCAACAAATCTAGACTGGCTCGGCGACAATATCTCTGGATAGGGATACTTGCCAGTTTACTTGCTCGTTTCTCTACAGCTGTAAAGCATTTAATATAGCTCTGCTTCTGTCTTGTATGAAGTTTGGATTTATTTGCAGTTCTGATACCTGCAAATGCCAGATTTCTAGTGAGCCCGGCTGGCTTAACTCAATCGTTTTCTGCCAAGAAAGGGCCGCCCCTTTAGTGGTCACGAGGTGACTAGTAATATTTGGATACATTATTATGCATTTCATCTTTTGTAGTTTGTTGTTGACTGAAAGTCCTCATGCTATTTTCTGCTGATCCTATATAGTTTGCAGACCCACATGTATTTATATATATATTTGAATATGATTGCACTTCAGTATATGGTTCTATGCAGTTTTGGGGGAGTAAAGTGGTAATTTACTTCAACAAAATTACTTCAACTGGGGGAATATTATATATGTATTTTAAGGGTTAGAAGGTATAGGTGGGTTGGGCCCTCTTCCACTGTGCTACCCCCTCCATCCCACAACAGCCCCAACCCACCGATACCCCCCAGTTTCCTTCTTCTCCAACACCTCATACCTCTGGAGTGACCCCAGACCCCCGATCCATATAGTGCACTTTCCAATGTTTTGCAGAAGTAAATTACTACGTGGTTATTTACTTCAACAAACTTACTTCAACAAATACCACCTTCCACTGTGCTACTCCCTCCATCCCAAAACACCCGCAACCCACCTATACCACCTAACCCTTAAAATACATATATCATTTTCCACTAGTGGTTGCTGTGGGATGTATTGACCAACTTTTGCACTGCTATGCTGCATCACTCTGTTATGATGGTGCCAGAAAGAGCAAAATGGCCGCAAAACCCTTGTGCGCGCCAAAACCCCTGAAAATCGTGCTTTTGCACGCACAAAAAGATGGCTGCCCAATCTGCCACGCATGTTGTCGGTGGTGGAACAGAGCAAAACTACTGAAATGTGTCACTGGGCTCCACAACAATTGAAAGTGGAGTGCAGAAGGAAAAAGCAATGCTTTGCTAAATGAAACTCCAAGATTGCTTTAAATCTCTTTTCCTTTGTAGCTGAAACTTCAGAATACCGGTACAAAACACCTTTCAAAAAATTCAAAATTCTTACTGGGTGCGACAATTCACTTAGTTATGAAATCATTGTGAACTTACAAGGTCCTGAAAGGCTGAAAGCATAGAGAGATTTTCACAGCAAAAGTGGCCTGTCTGTGGATCTGTCAAAAATATCTGTGCAGCAGAGGGCTGCTGTGATGACAGCTGTCAGGGGCCTGCCTGATTAAACTTTAACATGTATAAACTGAAAGTCAAATGTTTGCAATCTATGAGGCCTGTTACTGATAGTAACCCATATAGTATAGTAATTGTTTGATCCCATGGTTTAAAATCTTGAATGAGAATTCTAGCTGTATTTGATACAACAAGTTTGTTTTGTGCTAAGGAAAAGGCTACAGAATTTAACAATTAATTTAAACCTGGCTGGAGGTGCAGAACTTGAATAGCAGGTTTCTCACAGAAGGAAGGTCTTTCCCCCCAGCAGGAAATCATGCAGAGGCGTTAATTACAGGGTAGGAAAGAACCTTGTCTACAGAGGCAAATGGAACAATGACAAGCTGCAACTCAGGAAATTCGAAGTGTGAAGACAGTTGTAAATGGCCTCTGCAAGGAACAAACATGGGGGATGGCTCCTGGGCTTCCAGGGAGAGACCAAGGGGTGGAGCCAAACAACCATTTGTTGCTTAACATGGACAAAGAACATAGTATAAAAAAGACTGATAACTTACTAGTCAGAATTGTGAAAAATATAAAAATAACAAAGTTGTTAATGTAATTTCTGACTGCACGGGTGAAGAGGCGCCAGAACTATGTGACATGTTCTGGACAGCAATGGCAAGAAATGTGATTTTACTCAAAATGTATTTCTGATAGAATTGTGAAACTTTATACACTTATTCCCATGTTAAACACGCACACTTGTAGAACATTTCTTAAAAATTGGACATTGTGTTCCTAGTGAAAAGGGCAAAATTCTGTGAAAAGCGGAGACAAGATCCCAAAGCTACAGGGTTTTGAGGAATAGCTGCTATGTAAAATATCTCATATGTATATGTGATTTGTATGGAGGTTGCACATGTGGAAATATGTATTTTGCCAAAAGTAAATTTTGTGTTCCAGAGGCTAGGGGTGGATTCTCAGCCTCATAAAATCACACCATAAAGATAACACTCTGTTTCTCTCCTCCTATCAAGACAGAGAGTAGACTCTAACCCAATCACTGTTCAAAGGGGCAAGCTTAGGCTAGACTGGCCCACACACCCCCATTATGATGTCATTTCATAGCATAAATAGAGAAAGCTCACCACACATAAGGATAGACAGATTCACTCACTATACTGATGCTGGCAGAGCACCCTGCTGCTGAACGCTACACCTTCCTTGCTCCAGACTCCAGAAACTAAGCAAAGCAAAAAGACCTCAAATTCGAGAACAGAACCCCACAAGCCTAATGGGAAGCATATAATACAACCGGGCTGAGCTGTTACTGCTTGCCTGCTGAAAATAAATATCCTCAGAACCAAGAAGGGCAGATCCGATCCAGTCTTTAGCCGTGCCATGCCCAGAATGCCTTGCTGACCCTGCCCAGTCCGATGTGCCAAACATGTAGTGACAACATTTCAACTACTACTTGTAGCTAACTTCACAGCTTTCCATCGCACTTAAAACCAATTCAATGCGATTCTTCAGTTATCGCGAATATTGCGCAGTGAAAAGTTTGCTGCAAATTTTCATTTTGGGAAATTTTTACACGTGTAAAACAGCTTTTCAATTGCTCCCGACTTGAATTTTAAGATTTCAAATGTTTTCTTGGGATTAAATCATTGTGTTTGTGTGCAACTATCCAAAGAGGCTCCCATAAGAATTTATAACTATTTCAGCAATTTTGACCATATTTGGTGTTTTTGTCCAATCCATTCTAAATATAACTTTAAAAGCCATTTTGACAGCTTGATAGTCATTTCCGTTTCTCTTGTGTTTGAAAGGGGGAAAGTGGGATTGATATTCTGTTTGAATTCTGCCATTCCTGAATACCTGCTCTCTCCTCCTATCTCTTTACATTACCTATTGGGGGTTGAGGTGTGTGCAGGGGGAACCTATAACCGCAGTGCTATCTGATCTGAACCAACTCAAAAGTATTATTTTCTGTGCTGAATTGTTTTGCTCTCCACTTACTCCTTGTGTATTAAAGATAGTATTCAGTGTTACCTCACCCCATTGGTGATTGTTGTGTCCCTCTTAAGACATATTGTGATTACATTTTAAAAACATGAATAAATATTTACCTTTGCAAACCAGCCTGATTCCTGGTTCAGTGTGACCGAGGGGCGGGGGGTTCCAGGAGAAGCACGTGATATGAGTGGTCTATCGTTCAGAATAAAGAACTTTTAGACAAAAATAAATAAGGATTTCAGTTGTGCACTACTTGCTAGGTGTTGACTTGGGTGTGTGCCGGATTGAAATCACTAACATTACCCCTTCCACTGTGCTACTCCTCCATCCCACAACACCCCCAACCAACCTATACCCCCTAACCCTTAAAATCCATGTAAAATTCTCCCCCAGTTGAAGTCATTTTGTTGAAGTAAATTACCACTTAGTACTTCTCAATACATCACAAAGTGCACTATGTGGATTGGGGGGTCACTCCAGAGGTATCAGGTGGGGGAGACGAAGGAATGAATATACAAACCAGACCTGTGGCTCTCAAAGTTATGCAGAAATTATACAAGAGGGTTATTGGAAGAGAACAAGGCCCACCGCATTCAAAGGGAAATATTGCAGTTGTCCGCTTGGTTGCGTTGAGGCCTTTGCTTAAATTCTACCATGATCGCAGACCGTGTCAACATACCTGTGTAATGAGTAACGTTTTCAATGCTTTTTGGAATCTGTATCGTTTTCCCTCATGTGTCAGCGCAAAGGTAGTTCCAGCACTCAGGACCCAAAGTCGGAAGAAGGTTGCCACCCAGACCATGCCATTTTGGGATGCTTTGATGCATCATGTAAGTCGACGATGAATGATAAGTCCAAGACTGTTAGTGTGGCTTAAAGTAATCCATCGAGAGGTTTGGGCTTTTGCACCAGAAGTCTGTCTTCAAAACATAGGACAATTACATTCTCTGTTGAGGACCCAATGGAGGACCACTCAGCAACCACATTGAGCACCAAGCCTTTTTAAAATCTGGTTTCCAAAATGCCTTAATCACTTGCACATCTAACACTGGTTGGATCATACCTGCCTCAAAGTACCACACTAAACCAGCCTCCAATATATTTCTGCCGAGGAGGATTAGAACCGCCAAATAGCAAACCACAATGGACCTTAGAGAGGTAAACGACTTTACCCAAAGCCCCTTTGTAAGCCATGTGGAATGCCTGAACTGCCGACCCCACACTCTAATTTTCCACTTTCCTCGCTTTTATTGCCTTTCAACAGAAGCTCACGTGGTCTCCTGTTTTCCTGCGGTTGTGGCAGAGTGAGACCACCTAAGGGCGGCCACTTAGGGGGTCGGTTATTGCTCCTTACTGCTACTGGCATAGAACATTAACAGATGCCAGACTATCCAGGCAAACAAACTTAGATTATTAAAAGCAGGCGTTTTCTCAAAATACAAACATGTAGTGACAAAAGTGTTCAAAGCTGAAACAGCTCTGTCTCTCCAACAAATGCAGCGTTACTTATGCTACCTCTTATGTATTTATTTATTTATTTGTTAGGCCTCGAAAGCCCACAGGCATCGGGGCACCACAAAAAGATAAGTACTTAGGACAGAGAACACGACATAATGAGACAGGACGCTTGGCAAGCCAAGACAAAAAAGGGGGCTGTCACTTAACTAGGGTTGCCAATTTTCATTTGAACAAGAAAGTTTTCAATGTTTATTATGAACTGAGATCAGCAGGATATCTACAGAAGGGAAATGCATGTGTATGCCATTGTGGTGTGGAGGAGAAAATAATATAATGTCTGAATTTGTGGACCAGAGGTGCCCAGGGGCAGGTGGGCGTATTTTATCCAGGTGTGATGGAACCTTTGCCATAAAGCTATAGTCCAAACTGCTGGAAGTCTTGCTGATCCTTCCCGTTACTGCATTCTTATCACATACGATAAGGATAGGAGTTTGGCGGTATTACCAAAGGAAATACCGCAAAACTGGTAAGGATGGCAGCCCAAGGATGACTTACAAAGATATCACAGTCACACAAGATCAATTGACCAAAAACAGGGATGAGTCCCTCAGTACAGTTACAAAGGGTAAAAATAGTCCACACTGTAAACATGATCATTCATTATTCAATAGCTAGTTATTTCAGAAAAAAAGGAACGTGAATTAGCCATGATGTCACGTCTAGTATCTCGAAACTCAATGTACACTGTTACACAGTGGTCGAAGTGTGCGAACAGAAGTAGTGGAACTATGTTCCCTGCTGGCCTGCACCAGCTCCCCACAAACCCTGTCTCCACGTCCCCTCCCATGCACAATACAAACCACCAAACACATGCACCTGCTGTCTAAGGGAACATTTAGTGCAGTGCAGTTTTAACTTCTTCCTGCACATTTATCTCAAAATGAAACATTTCCGGAACAGTTTATTTTTAAAATAAAAGTATAGGAACAATACAACCTAATTTTAAAAAGCAGAGGAGCACCACTCCCAACCGCTCGGCTGCCGCTCACTTCAACCACTGCTGTTACGTGAAGTTATGAACTCGAGTAATGATTTACAAAAGGTTAGTGTGTGCTTTGGGTTTTTTATACAGGTTTGAAAAATATTGGTGTTATGAAGCGTAAACAGTCGGCGAGTGAAAAAAGGAGAAACCTTATGAAGCGTGGCCTCTTTTTACCCTTTGTAACTATATTTGACCCCCACCACGGCTGTCCACAGGGGCACCCCTGAGTTGTTATTCTTGTGCCTGGGCGGAGTGCAGAACAGCACATTAGATAAATAAATGAGAGATGGCCCCTCTTCTCTCCTCTTGGGGGGCATTTTAATATATGTTGCTCGTCCTCAAAAGAAAACCATGCAATCTCAGTGTTCTCGCTTTTATAATTACTTGGCGCAAATGTATTCTGGAGCCTTGACAATAGGATCACTTTGAAATATGAACATCTTCTGAGTGATTCATTAAACCCACATGCAGGCTTAGTGATTGTAATCTGGCCTGAGATACACAACCTGCTGTACAATCTCTTTCTTGTGCAGCATTTTTCAAAATGATCAGTAACTTTGCACACTTTCTTTTTTATTATACTGTCTTTTGTCATAGGTCTTTGGAATGCACATTGGGGGTCATTGTATTTAATAAAACTAGCACAAATGATAAAAGTGCAGTTTAATAGCTATTTTTATTTGTGCTGATTTTAGAAATGCATATGTCACTTTATTCTGAAAGTTTACCTGGGCATTTTAGCAGGGCTGGGCAGCAGTGCAAATCTGGCAAGACCCCTAGCATGCATTAGTGTTGTGAGATGTATGACTGTCTGTCAGCACCCATGTACATTCTGTGAGCTGTGGTTGATTTTATAGCTAATCAAAAGGGGTTGCATAGCTCACCTACGGTTCTGCGTGAGCCTCTGGATCCCTCGTGGACTGTCCCACGCCTCTTCCTACCGCAATCACGTCTGCTACTTCTGCAATGCTGCACAGACGTGTTTCGGGAAAAAGGGCTAGGGTTTGGATGTGAAGATAACTGTATCTCAGACGGCAGCAATGTACCCGATAAACATGAAGGATTGGAGATAACTATAGATACGGGACTGCCCTACCCAAACCCAGGTTGTAAACCTTATGAAGCCTGGACTCATCGTAAGACTTTTAGGCTTGCAGTTGCAGTTGCTGACCAGTTACTTCACTGTTCCAGGCCTTCTGTGACCAGTTGAGGGTCTCATATTTGTGGATTGTCTCTAGTCTTGCCTTCTTCCTTGTCCAAGAATGGGGTTCAGGCTTTATATAGTGTCTTTCTCTTTCTTCTCCAGGTGCAGGTGCTGTATTACTGCCCAGGCCACATGAGGCAGAAGAGAATCCCCTGATGGGTAAGTAGGCATGTGTGTTGCTCAGGTGGCCAGAAACGGTTCTTCTTGCGGGCACAAAGCCGGCTATGTTGCTGGCGCTAACTGACTGGCTTCCTTTGACTCCCAGGAGCTGCAGGGTACCTGCAGCGGTTTTCAGGGAGCTAGAGAACAAAGGCAGTGGTTTTCAGAAAGGTAGAGAGCAAAGGAAGTGGCTTTCAGGGAGCTAGCAGAGGTTCCGGAGAGCCAGTTAAGTGTTACTCATGTCTGATAGGCGTCTTTGGGAGGGGACGCACGGTGTGCGCTCTTGCTGCTGATGCAAGCTGCAATCCTGAAAACAAAGAACGGGTGTGGAGCCAGAGCGTGGTTTATAAAGCCCTGAGTTCACATTCCCCTGTTGGCTAGAGCCTTCACAAAGGCTTAGGAACTGTGGAACTAGTGCTGGCCATCTTGAGGGAACAGCTAGTTTGGTTCTTGGTGGTGGCCATCTTGGAATGGACTGTTTTAAGCCTGTCATGCATTAATATGGTCCACCCTCCCTTTACCTGCGGTGTTAGTGGGTTCTCAGGTCCTGTGAGCATGACAGGAGGCCTCAAATAAAGAAAATAAGAAAAGCCTTCTAAGTAGAGCAATGGAAATGATATGCACCGACTTTGGCATTTACCAGAGATTGCTACCTTTTGTTTGCTGTCAAGATTATAAAGTATGTCTGTCAAACTGAAAATCACACTGGGAAGACCCAAGAATGAGAATCAGGCACAAGAGAGACATGGTTTGGGTCAAATACCTTTATTAAAATAAAATGGGGTGGGGAAATGCCTCTCTGTCCCAGCTCTAAGAGGTGTTTCCCTATCTAAAACCAAAATTAAGCATCTGTCAATTTCAGAATGTTCAAAGTAAAACCATTCCATGTCCAAGGTTCAATTCTGGCCCTCACATTTCAACAACATTAACTCTAAGGTGAAAATGGTAATGTCTTTGGCCTTGAGTGGTTTATAAATATTCAAAAAGGAAATATGTAACTCCAACTGAAATGTTCCAGAAGGACAGAGTTCCTTGTTGCACAGGGTGGTTCCCTTCTCCTGGATTTCTCATCACTCTGTTGTATATTCAATAATATCAGTTCCTTATGTTTCACTTGATCAACAGCACAACTGATATACAGAAATATTTTGCTGTTAGTCTGTATCCTGTTAGGATGCCTGATGTGCTCTCCTGGCAGTTGTTTCTATCCTCTTTAATATATTTCCACAGTCTTTGGCTAGTCCTGATGTATCCATATGAGGACTTCCTTGAATAATGTATAATACACACTGTTCAATGTGATGATGCCTGGTGTGCTTTCCTGCCAGGGCTTTTCTTATAAAACCATGCTTTCAACTTGAATTGGTCTGGTATACTCTCCTGCCAGGGCTGTTCTTACATCAACATGCTTTCAACTTGCATCTACCTCCAGGGATGTGTTTGTGTGGGCTGTGCACACACTTACAATGTTATCATATGTATTCTTTCACTTTTAATCTGCCTGGTATACTCTCCTACCAGGACTTCACTCATAAGTCTACTGCATACACTCACAAACGTCACAGTTTCTCATTATTATTCTACTGTGCCTCTTTAAGAAGTGTTCATTTGTTCGATCTCTCTCACATACACCCCTCAAGTTTGTTAGGTTTTGAAAGAGCTGCCAATATGCCCAGGTGTCCCCTCTTCCCTTGGGTGGACTCACTGATTTTAGCTGGTGTATGTGGTTTCTCTCATGGCAAGCTAGCAGTGGTCTTTTCGGGGTTTTGTTCCCTCCCACCTCCACTGCTTCCCCTCTTCTCTGTCTCCCCTGGCCTCTGCGAACTAGTTTCACATTCCTCTGGGCTTCGGTGGCATGGAGGCTGCATTTGAGTACCTGCGAAGGCATAGAGGTCTTCTGCTTGCTTCTGGCATTCTCGCACAGTGCTCCCTCTTAGAGTGTGCTCCACAGACACCGCTCCAGCCCTCAGTCAGCATGGAGAGAAGCAGTGTTTTCCAGCCAGCATCGTTGAGACTCTGTCAGTTGATCTGCCAGTTTAAATCTCGAAGCATCAGATTTGTTCCTGTAACAACTAGAGCGCAGTGTGGGCTCCTGGCTTCCAGTAATCTTCATTACTCCATTCATATTTTTTGTCAGAGTGCTCTCGTTTTTAGGGAAAAGTTGCTGTCTGATGTCTTGTTTGCAAAGTCTGCAAAGACATTTTCAGTGATCTTAAAAAGCAATTCAGTTCTTGAAGACTTGTTTGCAGGTCTTTAAAAGATGTTTTCCGGAATCTTGAAAGGTAAGTCAGATTTGAAGGACTTAGATCCTGAGCCTGGAAAGGTGTTTTCAGGAGTCTTGATAGGCAAGTCAGATTTTAAAGACTTGTATACAGATCCTCTGAAAGTGTCTCCAGTGCCTTTCATAGGTGCGTGAGGGGAGCTATGACAGTATGCGATTAAGGCATGGGGAATGGCAGGGGTACCCTCAAAAGAACAAGAGCTATACCATGTCTCATTCAATGACGTCATAAAACCCTCCCATGCATTGCCTACCCCCATGTGATCCTCTAACATATAGCCACCCCCAGGGTCAGGATCAGGGAATGGCTGCCATTCCCTGGCCACATGGGGAGAGGCTACCACTGGGAAAATAATGTTGACACCATCAGATTCATCACAGCACCCACCTTTTGTAAATATATTGAAAATGACTTTTGGACAGCCTTTATTTCAAAGAATGACCCATCCCACATTTGAAAGGCAAGCCCTAAACTGAAGTAGTTATTTCTCAGGGTATACAGGAAGCCATGAAATGAAAAGCTTCAAGGCATAGATTTCGTTACGTTGATATGAAGATGTTGTCCTTACAGCAAAGTTGTATTCCCAGTCAAAACAAGATGAATCAATATATAATGTGCTCTTATACTCTGCTATGTTAGCAATTCATTTCAAACTATATTGTGTTAAACCTTAAGAAACAGACTGTACAAATTACTGTGTTTTTTTTACAGTGCCATGCATATTGAAAAGAGAGGTCAGTATTACAAAAATAGAGAAATTAATAGTAGTATGCTTTAATTCTCAATTCTAGGGCATGCTGAAGAGCCCACAGAGCTCGCGTCTGGTTGAAACCTGTTAGAAGATTGGTACATGTCATGGTCAGGCCAGATGGATGTTAGGATACCCGAAAGTATCCCCCATTGTATGCAAGGCAGGAATTCAAAGTATATACACTTGATAAATAGACTTCATTAATTAATTAATGGAAAGAGATTTTGGCTTCAAAGAAGACATTTCACACATATCTGTTTCCCTAACATTGTACAAGTTGCATTAACTCAAAAGGTCAGATGAGAAGGTGATTGGCATTCGGATGCACTGCACTAACCATCTGCCTTGGATTAGTCCAGGTGAAAGGTCATTGAGAATACGCACACCAAGATAATTTTACTTTGCATACTGGTAACATGGAATGGGACTATTTAGGCCGGATATCTTCTCTGCACTCTGGTGGAGAACAGCTTCAATTACACACCAAAGAAATAAAATCATTTACAATGAAGAAAACAATTACCTAAAAGGTATAATCATGAAATTAAGAGGTGCATCACAATTCAAAATCCTATTTATCCCAGAGTTGGAAAGTTTGCAGATAAGGGTATCACAAGTATTAATACAAATTATATTTTTTCACATTTCAAATAGCCTGTAAATTTTAAACAAGTGTAAAATCGTTAAATGTTATCGAACACTATTAATTAATATCTCTCAATGTTTGCCCCAAGGAGCAGAATCTAAAAACATAACATTCATCCATCCCGCATATTTTAGGTACAAATGAATGTATAAAAAAGAAATGAGCATTCCTTCAAAGACAGCAAACTCCCTCCCACCTTTTCTAGTTAGGAGGTCGGAAATCCTCACCTCCAACATCCCTGGGGTGGGGTCAGAGGGAAATATAATGGCATACACATAACAGAGAGATTATGATGGAATATTGGGCAAAGAATAATGATAAAGGGAATGAGCTGAATGCTGGAGAGCAAAAGAGCAGATCTGTCCAGTGAGAGAAGGATGCCAAAACACTCCCGAAAAGTAGGCCACAACGGCCCACAGAGGGAAGACCAGTTAGACCGGGATGTGTTGCTGTGCCCACTCTTATTAGTATGTTCATACACAGTCTCATTGTCCTAATGTTGGTCTTTTAAAATCTCACTATAATTAAGGTTTCATTTAGGTATGCTACAATTAGCATCACTGGAACATAAATAGAATATGTCTGTACCAGAAGTCACATATAAAATAGAATTGGACCTTTCAAAAATAGAAGTGGAAATTAAGAAAATTACTTCAATAGAAATTAAAAAAAAACAACTACAGGAGTTACAACCGGAGATCTCGGAATTCAAACAGTTTACTACGGCCAAGACGATTAAAAGACTACAGAAAGAGCTCAGTAATTTTGAGAATGATAACGTCTTGCCCTATGTACAAGCAGGTTATCTGAGGGACTTTGGACAATCATTGACAGGACAAACAAAGACTAAACGGGTCCTTTTCTGCAATGCCTGCTATATCAAGAGTGACGATAGTGATCCTACTGAGGCAGCAGTTGAAGGACCCACGAATATTAGATTTCATGCTAATAGAGGACAGAGCCCCTCACGTAGGGAACAAGGCATTAGGAATTGAGGCAGTGGTAACATGCCATTTTTTTACATCAGAGCCAGTACCAAGTGGAGTGGGAATTCGAACCGAGACAGACTCGGAGCTGGACATGCTCATAGTGAATATTTCGAATTACACCCACAAAGGTTTAGGATATGTCACCACAAAACACTGTGACCCATTTGAATTCCGTGTTCAGTTCAAATAATTCATGAAAAAACTACATATAAAAGAGTTCTTTGCTGAGGAAGATTCCAATTTTCTAGAGAACTCTACGGGTCTCAGGGGACCGTCTACATCTGTCCTTGTTTATATTCATTTTGAGAAAATAGTTCCTACTGAGGTGGCCAGATTGGAATAGACCCATTGTTAGTCTTTTTGTAACCTTAGTTAGGAAGAGAAACCTGCCCTGTAGGGTTTGGCTAATAAGTAGAATATCATAATAAATCGTGCAGACATAGGAGGAACAATTTTCATTCAATATTATGAAGATTATGTTGCTATTTGCCATTGTCAACTGCAAGATTTGAACAGCTATGGATGACTACAAATGGACACCACTGAGAACTTGAAACAGTGTATCAGGATTAAGGTCCAGAAGACAGCGGAAAGAAAGTGGATAAGAAAACAAGAATCTGACTTCTTAATCAGCAACAATCCTAATATACCCTAATTCTATTGGCTGCCAAAAATCCATAAGAATCTGCAACAACATCTGGGACACCTCTTTCAAAATTTGCCAAACATTATTTCAATCCATTGGTTAAAACATGCGATCATATGTTTAAGATACGAGTGAGGCAATTGGTATTTTTGAGAATTTGGAATTCAATCCACAGGAACATCTATTGATAGGAATGGACATTGTTTCTCTGTAGATGAGAATACCCCAACAGGCAACTTTGGGGTGATTGAAGAGGTGTTATGGAGCAGGACTGATGCAGTTCCAGTTCCAAAATGTAGTGTGTGGAACTGGCTCTCACTCAAAATTATTTTGAGATTATGGGTACTTTTTTTCATCAGGTGGAAGGTACCGCCATGTGTGCCACAGTGGCACCCAGTCTTGCAAAACTATATGTTGAAAGTTTTGAGAAGGCAATGCTATATCCATAGAGTAATCAATATGGCTGAAATAGCATGATATGGAAGTGATATATCGATGATGTGATTGTCATTTTGAAAAGCACACAAGAGGAAGCAGAAGCTTTCATTGAATGGCTGAATGTAAAAAAAAATACATTTGAAATTCACACATAACTGAAGCAATGATCATCTCCATTTCCTTGATGTCACGCTCTATCATCAGGATGGTTGTCTTCTCATCAAACCATTCCACAAAAGTACTGATAAAATTTCACTGCTTCACTATTCAAGTCATCACATGAAACATCTCTGTGAAAACTTGCCTTTCAGCCAATTTCTCATGGTAAAAAGAAATAGTAGTACCAAGAAATCATTTGAATGTGAGGCCAACAGTCTCACCAATGAATTTGCTGGAGAGGGGATACCCCAAAAAGCATGCCCGAAAATCATCCAAAAAGGTGTACAATGACAACGAGGAGGCACAGTTGGCACAACGGTAGAAGGAATATACAGCTCCCCAGTTGATATGCATTGCAACTGTTACAGATTTGAGCTGGTGCATCAAAAGCATCATATGCACACATTGGAGAATCTTCCATAATGAAGGGGAGGAGAATAACAGACCAATTTTTACATATAAAATAATTTTATCAATTGGCAACATGGGCAGTAAAAATAAATTGATGAAGAAAAAACAATTGTATATACCTTTACCCTAAATGTGGGGCTTTTCATGTATCATGGGACACCCCCCATGTGGTACATGCAGTGTATGAAACTTGACAAAAATTCCACAGTGGTGGACCTATGATTAAATAAGCCATGCGTGCTAGTAGACTTCACAAATTGCAATACGGAACTGGCTGTCTATATGATCAGGTGTCTGTTTGATCGTTAGTACTTCGGAAACACCAACAGAAAAGTCAAGACACATAAACTGTCTAAAAAATAAAATCAAAACAGCCCCTTTGGTCAAGCATTTTAATTAAATGAATCATGCATTTGAAGATTTCACATGGACTGTGATACACAAAAATACATGGCGACACGAAGAAAGAGAAAGACAGCAGATTGATTAAGGCCGAATAAAAGCTCTTTTTTCTGAGAAAAAGCCACATCAGGGGTTTAAATGAAGAGGTAGAATAAAATAATGTGAGGTACTAATATCAGAGATCAATGTACTGTACTTTATTGAATTTTCCAATGCCACTATTTGTATAGTGACATATTCAAGATGTCTGCCAGAAGAGACCATACTCTGCATTGGTTCATGTGTCGTTTGAAATTGTGGAAGGACACGGTGTGCCAGGAATGTATGATTACTCCTCTGACACATCTCAGCAAGGGCATAAAAGCAACATGGCCGGGGCTGTCACTTTTGAAGCTGGACATTTTCTTTAATCCCAGAGGACGGACACGCAGCAACTTTAAATTAGTTTTTCTTTTGTTACATGCATTATAGTAACAGGAAGAACTAGCAAAGAGGTTAAGATGGCTGCTTTATAAAACAACATTGAGAAACCACAATAGTAGAAGGACTAAGTATTTCTGTATGGGAGCACTTTTGTGAACTAGAGTAAAATTCAAACACGGAGGTTCGAGATGAGGAGCAGAATCCTAAACAATGTGGAGTCTAAAATGATTAGGCATTGTGATAACCCCTGAGAACTGTTGGCTATGAGGTGTGCCAGTGCATATTCAGTGTTTTTCAGGTTTGAAATAAGCAACAGAAAGAGACTTTGTTTTACACTGAGTGCATTTTGAGTGAATTGCTGGTCAGTTTCACTTCATAATTCTTTTCACATTTTTGAGCATGAAAGAAATTAAATGCTTGCTGGCTGGTTGGTGTGGCTTCCTAATTTCAGAGTCATAAGAGCACAGGTGTTTGTGCTTTTTTCGAGATGCAGGATGAACACTTGCAAATTATATACACCTTGTTTGTGATATATTCTCCCATCCGAATGTATCAAGGTAAATAGGGGATGGTCGAGGGAGGTGGGGTTGGGAATACATTCTGACTTCCAAAGGCAATAATTGCGATTTTCTGGGTTGTGTTGCAGATTTGGGTATTCATCATTCATGGTTCGCTCAGAAAATACATTTTGGTCCGCTTTGAATTCAATTGTGGAAAAACTATTAATAGCCCCTGACGAATGTTCGCATTTCTCGAACTTGAAACTGAAACATGTTGTTATGTCGGGCTCAGTTGCACACAATGATGTGTGCATACAATAAATACACCCATGGTTTAGGTAGTAGAGCGTTTTTTCCTGGATTTGTCTGACAAAGTGTATTTTTCACTGTTTGCATTTTTTCACTGTTTATCATTTTTAGAAATAAGAGAAATAATGTGTGGTCACTTCATGTGTGTGTAAATGGGAGGAGTGAGTGAGATGCAAATGATTTGGGCATACACATTTTTGGAGGTGAACACTACTCTTTATTTTGTGCAATTAGATGTAAATCATTCTGTGACATACCACTGATGCTAGTGTATTTTTTATTGATTGTATTCTTGGATGGAAGCCTTAACGAGGAATTGTGAATAGTGGTTGATGTTATTTATTAAGTATTTTTGTATTTCAGTTTAGGTATACATTAGACATATAATAAAGTTGATTTCATATGAGCTATGATGATATTTCGATACTGCACACATTGGAATGATCCAGGCCTTTTCGTGGTTTGTTGTACCCGATATGTGCCAGGCTGGCCAGAAAAGCTGAGAGTGTATGATCCATTTTCTTTTTTATGTTCTAGCTGTCAATGTGCTATAAGTGTGTCAGTGTGCTATATTTGAAATTAATTCTAGGGACTTTGAAGTGCGGTGCATATCGGATGCTTTAGATTTTTTGAGATCAATGACAGGCAAAAATGTGATCTTTGAGGTCCCTAAATATATACACAGAGCCTGGCCTATAAGGAAGAGAGTGCTGAGTAATTAAGGAAGGATGATGAAAAAGCTAACGTGGAGGCTTGTGACCAAATTAACTACAATGTTTGGGCCTAATTAACTGACCTTTGGAACATGTAACGTATTATTTAATTGCAACTGTGAGATACAGTAATTGAATGAACTAAGCATTGTGATTGTATAATATGTATTTATATGCATGTATTTTTAGCCAATGTTTTAATTTTTTAAATGTATCGTTTTTAAGGGCTGTGCCCGAAATAAAGTTATATTGATTGATTGAAAAATACAAGTTTAATTCATCTCACATATTTTAGGGAGAATTTGGAGTATAAATACAAAATTAGTATTTCTTAAAAAAAGAGCAAACTCCCTCCCATCTTGTCTTGTCAGGCGACTGGAAATTAACACATCAGGGGTAGGGTTAGAGGGAAATATAATGACATACACATAGGACAGAGAGATTAGGATGGAATGTTGGGCTAAGAAGACAAAGCAGATGAACGAACTGGACCATGGAAAGACTGAAGAGTGAATGGGCAGATATGTCCATTGAGAGAAGGAGTCCAGGACAGCCCAGAAAATGAGGCCACAACAGCCCATAGCAATAACCAGTCTGCGCTTGGGGGATTGATGTCCAAGTAAGTCACCTGAATCGAGGGTTTGCTGTCGGAATGACATCCGGCTGACTGGGTTCCCTGATGGCTCTGGCAAAACTAGAAGTTTCATCTAGAGAGGTAAATCACTTTTAATCTCCACATTGTCCAATTTGATCAGAGTAAAATCTGGGAAGATAAAAGGACTGCAAATGCAGGAGGATATGTGATCACTGCACCATGCCATAATGGAGGACGGGATTTCCTTAGTGGAAATTATGGGCGGTGCAGCGATCACATAGAACCCCATTCTCCAGTGACAAATTCATAGTTCTAATATCCTCTTACCCACCCTACCCACTTCCCTACTTCCTACTTACCTTTACGGCGGCACACTTTTGTGTGTGCCGCCAACTCCCATCTATTCCCTGTGTCAATTCCTCCCATTTATGTCGCAGGGTCCTTGATTATTTTGTCATTTGTTTTTTACTTTCTTGTCCCCTGCTTACCATGTAATGGAAGTGGGGAACACCTCCAACAACCTCTGCTCCACTTGGTCACTGTAATGGGAGTCATGTTTTGTTTTGCAAAGCAAAGGCGCAGTAATAGGATCAATTAAACTATATGGTCAACGTTTTTGGAGTGATACAGAAAATGGTACACCTCCGACCGAGAAAGATATAGAGGCAGAAGCCTATATATATGCATTTTGTCTCTGCCACACTTTTTGGCTTAATTTTTGTGAATATAAACGTGATGTTTTTAAACCTATTTTACTAATAAACAGAAAATGTAAACCAGTAAGGAGAAGGAGGTAATATATATATATATGTTACATGGCCACGGTAGAGGCCATGTAGTTATGGTTAAGTTGCTGTTTCCATAGGAAGAGCACTTTTTGGGCGGCTTATAACTTCGCCCCCTCTGGACGAAACCTCACCAAACCTCGCAAAAAGAGTATGTGGCCCACTCTGAATTTTTTTGCAAAGTTTGGTGAGGATTTGTCCAGGAGGAGGAAAGTTATAGGGGGGGTCCCAACATTTCTGTTTTTTCCCATAGACTGAATGGGAAAAAAATGTTGCTCACGCCTACGGCCCAAACCGCTGGACGGATTTTCACCAAATTTGGACCAGGAGCAGCAGCTTGGTCCCGAAAGCATGCTTTTGCAAATTTGGTGAAAATCCGTCCAGTAGTTTTGTTTTAAATGACCAAAAAGTAGGTAAAAAACAATTAGTGATATCTGTGTTCGCTTCGCGGACACACTTCCCTGTTCGCTCTGCAGACAGGACGGTGATTGGGCAAGCAGCTTGCGTGATGTCCGCGGACATCTGACGTGCTCTCTCATTGGATGCGGTGAAAGCGTGCAGTGCGTCTGGCTTCAGAGATGCCCGCCATCTTTCTTTCCCGCATGAAAGGCTTTGTCAGGTCAGCAGGAGCGTGTCGGTCTCCTGTTCCTCCCGCCCCCCGCTCATGCTCCGTTTGTCCTTTCTGTCCCCCCCACCCCCGCTCATGCCCCGTGTGTCCTTCCTGTCCCCCCCATCCCCACTCATTCTTCGTGTCTCCCCTGTTCCTCCAGCCCCCTGCTCACGCCATCGCACACGGTGGCCAGTGGAGGGCCGAGGAGTAGGATCTGCCGCACGAACTCATGTCTGTGTTTTTGTTTGTCTTCTGACATACAAACCCCCCACCCCCCGCTCATGCCCCGTGTGTCTCTCTCCCTCCCCCCACCCCCGCTCATGCCCCGTGTGTCTCTCCCCTCCCCCCACCCGCCGCTCATGCCCGTGTGTCTCTCTCCCTCCCCCCACCCCCCGCTCATGCCCCGTGTGTCTCTCTCCCTCCCCCCACCCCCCGCTCATGCCCCGTGTGTCTCTCCCCTCCCCCTGCTCATGCCCGTGTGTCTCTCTCCCTCCCCCTCACCCCCCGCTCATGCCCCGTGTGTCTCTCTCTCTCCCCCCACCCCCCGCTCATGCCCCGTGTGTCTCTCACCTCCCCCCGCTCATGGCCCGTGTGTCTCTCTCGCTCCCCACCACCCCCTGCTCATGCCCCATGTGTCTCTCTCCCTCCCCCCACCCCCCGCTCATGCCCCGTGTGTCTCTCCTCTCCCCCCGCTCATGCCCTGTGTGTCTCTCCCCTCCCCCCATCCCCCGCTCACGCCCCGTGTGTCTCTCCCCTTCCCCCCACCCCCTGCTCATGCCCTGTGTGTCTCTCCCCTCCCCCCCACCCCCCGCTCATGCCCCGTGTGTCTCTCCCCTTCCCCCACACCCCGCTCATGCCCCGTGTCTCTCCTGTTGTCCCCCGCTCATGCCCTGTGTCTGTCTCCTGTTGCCCCCACCCCCGCTCATGCCCCGTGTCTGTCTCCTGTTGCCCCCCACCCCCGCTCATGCCCCGTGTCTGTCTCCCCCACCCCCCGTTCATGCCCCGTGTTTGTCTTCTGTTCCCCCCGCTCATGCCCCGTATCTGTCTCCTGTTCCCCTCATGCCCCGTGTCTGTCTCCTGTCTCCTGTTGCCCCCCACGCCCCCCGCTCATGCCTCGTGTCTGTCTCCTGTTCTCCCCAGCCCCCACTCATGCCCCATGTCTGTGTCCTGTTCCCCCCACCCCGCTCATGCCCCGTGTCAGTCTCCTGTTGCCCCCCACCCTACCCCGCTCATGCCCCATGTCTGTCTCCATTTCCCCCCACCCGCTCATGCCCCGTGTCTGTCTCCTGTTCCCCCCACCCGCTCATGCCCCGTGTCTCTCTCTTGTTGCCCCCCACCCCCCCGTTCATGCCCCGTGTCTGTCTCCTGTTCTCCCCACCCCCCGCTCATGCCCCGTGTCTGTCTCCTGTTCCTCCCACCCCCCGCTCAGGCCCCGTGTCTGTCTCCTGTTGCCCCCCACCCCCTGCTCATGCCCCGTGTCTGTTCTCCCCACCACCCATTCATGTCCTGTGTCTGTTGTTCCCCCCACCCCCCGCTCATGCCCGTGTCTGTCTCCTGTTCCCCCACCCCTTGCTCATGCCCCGTGTCTCTCCTGTTGCCCCCACCCCCCGCTCATGCCCCGTGTCTGTCTCCTGTTGCCCCCCACACCGGACTCATGCCCCGTGTCTGTCTCCTGTTCTCCCCACCCCCGCTCATGCCCCGTGTCTGTCTCCTGTTGACCCCCAACCCCCGCTCATGCCCTGTATCTGTCTCCTGTTGCCCCCCACCCCCCGCTCATGCCCCGTGTCTGTCTCCTGTTGCCCCGCTCCCCCCGCTCATGCCCCGTGTCTGTCTCCTGTTGTTCCACCACTCCCCGCTCATGCCCTGTGTCTGTCTCCTGTTCCCCCCACCCCCTGCTCATGCCCCGTGTCTCTCTCCTGTTGCCCCCCACCCCCCGCTCATGCCCCGTGTCTGTCTCCTGTACCCCCCACCCCCCGCTCAGCCCCGTGTCTGTCTCCTGTTCCCCCCACCCGCTCATGCCCCGTGTTTCTCTCCTGTTGCCCCCCCGCTCATGCCCCGTGTCTGTCTCCTGTTCCCCCCACCCGCTCATGCCCTTGTCTCTCTCCTGTTGCCTACCCCACTCATGCCCCGTGTCTGTCTCCTGTACCCCCCCACCCCCTGCTCATGCCCCGTGTCTATCTCCTGTTGCCCCCCACCCCCTGCTCATGCCCCGTGTCTGTCTCCTGTTCTCCCCACCCCCCGCTCATGCCCCGTATATGTCTCCTGTTCCCCCCACCCCCTGCTCATGCCCCGTGTTTTTTCTCCCTCCCCCCTACCCCCCCACTCATGCCCCATGTGTCTCGCCCCGCCACCCCCCGCTCATGCCCCGTGTGTCTCTCTCCCTCTCCCCCACCCCCGCTCATGCCCTGTGTGTCTCTCTGCCTCCCCCCACCCCCCGCTCATGCCCCGTGTGTCTCTCTCCCTCCCCCCACCCCCCCCTCATGCCCCGTGTGTCTCTCTCCCCTCCCCCCACCCCCCACTCATGCCCCGTGTGTCTCTCCCTCCCACCCCCCGCTCATGCCCCGTGTGTCTCTCTCCTTCCCCCCACCCCCCGCTCATGCCCCATGTGTCTCTCTCCCTCCCCCCACCCCCTGCTCATGCCCCATGTATCTCTCTCCCTCCCCCCACCCCCACTCATGCCACGTGTGTCTCTCCCCTCCACCCCCCGCTTATGCCTTGTGTGTCTCTCCCCCATCCCCTGTGTGTCTCTCCCCTCCCCCCACCACCGCTCATGCCCCGTGTGTCTCTCCCCTTCCCCGCTCATGCCCCGTGTGTCTCTCCCCTCCCCCCGCCCCCTGCTCATACCCCGTGTGTCTCTCCCCTTCCCCCCACCCCCCGCTCATGCCCCGTGTGTCTCTCCCCTCCCCCCCACCCCCCGCTCATGCCCCATGTGTCTCTCGCCTCCCCCCACCCCCCGCTCATGCCCCGTGTGTCTCTCTCCCTCCCCCCCACCCCCGCTCATGCCCCGTGTGTCTCTCTCTCTCCCCCCACCCCCCACTCATGCCCCGTGTGTCTCTCACCTCCCCCCGCTCATGGCCCGTGTGTCTCTCTCGCTCCCCACCACCCCCTGCTCATGCCCCGTGTGTCTCTCTCCCTCCCCCCACCCCCCGCTCATGCCCCTTGTGTCTCTCCTCTCCCCCCGCTCATGCCCTGTGTGTCTCTCCCCTCCCCCCCACCAATGACAGGCAAAAATGTGATCTTTGAGGTCCCTAAATATATACACAGAGCCTGGCCTATAAGGAAGAGAGTGCTGAGTAATTAAGGAAGGATGATGAAAAAGCTAACGTGGAGGCTTGTGACCAAATTAACTACAATGTTTGGGCCTAATTAACTGACCTTTGGAACATGTAACGTATTATTTAATTGCAACTGTGAGATACAGTAATTGAATGAACTAAGCATTGTGATTGTATAATATGTATTTATATGCATGTATTTTTAGGCAATGTTTTAATTTTTTAAATGTATCGTTTTTAAGGGCTGTGCCCGAAATAAAGTTATATTGATTGATTGAAAAATACAAGTTTAATTCATCTCGCATATTTTAGGGAGAATTTGGAGTATAAATACAAAATTAGTATTTCTTAAAAAAAGAGCAAACTCCCTCCCATCTTGTCTCTCTCCCTCCCCCCACCCCCCGCTCATGCCCCGCGTGTCTCTCTCCCCTCCCCCCCACCCCTCGCTCATGCCCCGTGTGTCTCACCCCCCCACCCCCCGCTCATACCCTGTGTGTCTCTCTACCTCCCCCCCACCCCCCGCTCATGCCCTGTGTGTCTCTCTCCCTCCCGCACCCCCTGCTTATGCCCCATGTGTCTCTCTTCCTCCCTCCCACCCCCCGCTCATGCCCCGTGTGTCTCTCTCCCTCCCCCCACCCCCTGCTCATGCCCCGTGTGTCTCTCTCCCTTCCCCCCACCCCCCGCTCATGCCCCATGTGTCTCTCTCACTCCCCCCACCCCCCGCTCATGCCCTGTGTGTCTCTCCTCTCCCCCCGCTCATGCCCCGTGTGTCTCTCTCCCTCCCTCCACCCCCCGCTCATGCCCCTTGTGTCTCTCTCCCCTCCCCCCACCCCCGCTCATGCCCCTTGTGTCTCTCCCCCCCACCCCCCGCTCATGCCCCGTGTGTCTCTCTCCTTCCCCCCACCCCCTGCTCATGCCCCATGTGTCTCTCTCCCTCCCCCCCACCCCCTTCTCATGCCCCGTGTGTCTCTCTCCCTCCCCCCACCCCCGCTTATGCCACGTGTGTCTCGCCCCTCCACCCCCCGCTCATGCCCTGTGTGTCTCTCCCTTCCACCCCCTGTGTGTCTCTCCCCTCCACCCACCCCCCGCTCATGCCCCGTGTGTCTCTCCCCTCCCCCCGCTCATGCCCCATGTGTCTCTCCCCTCCCCCCGCCCCCCGCTCATGCCCCGTGTGTCTCTCTCCTTCCCCCCACCCCCCGCTCATGCCCCGTGTGTCTCTCCCCTTCCCCCACACCCCGCTCATGCCCCGTGTCTCTCCTGTTGTCCCCCTCTCATGCCCTGTGTCTATCTCCTGTTGCCCCCACCCCCGCTCATGCCCCGTGTCTGTCTCCTGTTGCCCCCCACCCCCGCTCATGCCCCGTGTCTGTCTCCCCCACCCCCCGTTCATGCCCCGTGTTTGTCTTCTGTTCCCCCCGCTCATGCCCCGTATCTGTCTCCTGTTCCCCTCATGCCCCGTGTCTGTCTCCTGTCTCCTGTTGCCCCCCATGCCCCCCGCTCATGCCCCGTGTCTGTCTCCTGTTCTCCACAGCCCCCACTCATGCCCCATGTCTGTGTCCTGTTCCCCCCACCCCGCTCATGCCCCGTGTCAGTCTCCTGTTGCCCCCCACCCTACCCCGCTCATGCCCCATGTCTGTCTCCATTTCCCCCCACCCGCTCATGCCCCGTGTCTGTCTCCTGTTCCCCCCACCCGCTCATGCCCCGTGTCTCTCTCTTGTTGCCCCCACCCCCCGTTCATGCCCCGTGTCTGTCTCCTGTACTCCCCGCTCATGCCCCGTGTCTGTCTCCTGTTCCTCCCATCCCCTGCTCAGGCCCCGTGTCTGTCTCCTGTTGCCCCCCACCCCCTGCTCATGCCCCGTGTCTGTTCTCCCCACCACCATCTCATGCCCTGTGTCTGTTGTTCCCCCCACCCCCCGCTCATGCCCCGTGTCTGTCTCCTGTTCCCCCCACCCCTTGCTCATGCCCCATGTCTGTCTCCTGTTCCCCCCACCCCCCGCTCATGCCCCGTGTCTCTCCTGTTGCCCCCACCCCCGGCTCATGCCCCGTGTCTGTCTCCTGTTGCCCCCCACTCATGCCCCGTGTCTGTCTCCTGTTCTCCCCACCCCTGCTCATGCCCCGTGTCTGTTTCCTGTTCCCCCCACCCCCCGCTCATGCCCCGTGTCTGTCTCCTGTTTCCCCCCAACCCCCGCTCATGCCCTGTATCTGTCTCCTGTTGCCCCCCACCCCCCGCTCATGCCCCGTGTCTGTCTCCTGTTGCCCCCCTCCCCCCGCTCATGCCCCGTGTCTGTCTCCTGTTGTTCCACCACTCCCCGCTCATGCCCCGTGTCTGTCTCCTGTTCCCCCCACCCCCCGCTCATGCCCCGTGTCTCTCTCCTGTTGCCCCCCACCCCCCGCTCATGCCCCGTGTCTGTCTCCTGTACCCCCCACCCCCCGCTCATGCCCCGTGTCTGTCTCCTGTTCCCCCCACCCGCTCATGCCCCGTGTCTCTCTCCTGTTGCCCCCCCGCTCATGCCCCGTGTCTGTCCCCTATTCCTCCCACCCGCTCATGCCCTGTGTCTCTCTCCTGTTGCCCACCCCGCTCATGCCCCGTGTCTGTCTCCTGTACCCCCCCCACCCTCCGCTCATGCCCCGTGTCTATCTCCTGTTGCCCCCCACCCCCTGCTCATGCCCCATGTCTGTCTCCTGTTCTCCCCACCCCCCGCTCATGCCCCGTATATGTCTCCTGTTCCCCCACCCCCTGCTCATGCCCCGTGTTTTTTTCTCCCTCCCCCCACCCCCCCGCTCATGCCCCATGTGTCTCGCCCCGCCACCCCCCGCTCATGCCCCGTGTGTCTCTCTCCCTCTCCCCCACCCCCGCTCATGCCCTGTGTGTCTCTATCCCTCCCCCCACCCCCCGCTCATGCCCCGTGTGTCTCTCTCCCTCCCCCCACCCCCGCTCATGCCCCGTGTGTCTCTCTCCCCTCCCCCCACCCCCCACTCATGCCCCGTGTGTCTCTCCCCCCCACCCCCCGCTCACGCCCCGTGTGTCTCTCTCCTTCCGCCCACCCCCCGCTCATGCCCCATGTGTCTCTCTCCCTCCCCCCACCCCCTGCCCCATGTATCTCTCTCCCTCCCCCTGCCCCCACTCATGCCACGTGTGTCTCTCCCCTCCACCCCGCTAATGCCTTGTGTGTCTCTCCCCCCATCCCCTGTGTGTCTCTCCCCTCCCCCCACCACCGCTCATGCCCCGTGTGTCTCTCCCCTCCCCCCCGCTCATGCCCCGTGTGTCTCTCCCCTCTCCCCCGCCCCCTGCTCATTGCTCATACCCCGTGTGTCTCTCCCCTTCCCCCCAACCCCTGCTCATGCCCCGTGTGTCTCTCCCCTTCCCCCACCCCCCGCTCAAGCCCCGTGTCTCTCCTGTTGCCCCCCGCTCATGCCCTGTGTCTGTCCCCTGTTGCCCCCCACCCCCGCTCATGCCCCGTGTCTGTCTCCTGTTCTCCCCAACCCCGCTCATGCCCCGTGTCTGTCTCCTGTTGCCCCCACCCCCGCTCATGCCCCGTGTCTGTCTCCCCCACCCCCCGTTCATGCCCCGTGTCTGTCTTCTGTTCCCCCCGCTCATGCCCCGTATCTGTCTCCTGTTCCCCTCATGCCCCGTGTCTGTCTCCTGTCTCCTGTCTCCTGTTGCCCCCCACGCCCCCCGCTCATGCCCCATGTCTGTCTCCTGTTCTCCCCACCCCCCACTCATGCCCCATGTCTGTGTCCTGTTCCCTCCACCCCCCGCTCATGCCCCGTGTCTGTCTCCTGTTGCGCCCCAACCTCCCCCGCTCATGCCCCGTGTCTGTCTCCTGTTCCCCCACCCGCTCATGCCCCGTGTCTCTCTCTTGTTGCCCCCCACCCCCCCGTTCATGCCCCGTGTCTGTCTTCCGTTCTCCCCACCCCCGCTCATGCCCCGTGTCTGTCTCCTGTTCCTCCCACCCCCCGCTCAGGCCCCGTGTCTGTCTCCTGTTGCCCCCCACCCCCCGCTCATGCCCCGTGTCTGTTCTCCCCACCACCCGCTCATGCCCCGTGTCTGTTGTTCCCCCCACCCCCCGCTCATGCCCCGTGTCTGTCTCCTGTTCCCCCCATCCCCGCTCATGCCCCTTGCCTCTCCTGTTGCCCCCCACCCCCCGCTCATGCCCCGTGTCTGTCTCCTGTTGCCCCCCACCCCCCACTCATGCCCCGTGTCTGTCTCCTGTTCTCCCCACCCCCGCTCATGCCCCGTGTCTGTTTCCTGATCCCCCACCCCCCGCTCATGCCCCGTGTCTGTCTCCTGTTGCCCCCCAACCCCCGCTCATGCCCTGTGTCTTTCTCCTGTTGCCCCCCCGCTCATGCCCCATGTCTGTCTCCTGTTGTTCCACCACCCCCCCGCTCATGCCCGTGTCTGTCTCCTGTTCCCCCACCCCCCGCTCATGCCCCGTGTCTCTCTCCTGTTGCCCCCCACCCCCCGCTCATGCCCGTGTCTGTCTCCTGTACCCCCCACCCCCCGCTCATGCCCCGTGTCTCTCTCCTGTTGCCCCCCCGCTCATGCCCTGTGTCTGTCTCCTGTTCCCCCCACCTGCTCATGCCCCGTGTCTCTCTCCTGTTGCCCACCCCGCTCATGCCCCGTGTCTGTCTCCTGTACCCCCCCACCCCCCGCTCATGCCCCGTGTCTATCTCCTGTTGCCCCCCACCCCCTGCTCATGCCCCGTGTCTGTCTCCTGTTCTCCCCACCCCCCGCTCATGCCCCGTATATGTCTCCTGTTCCCCCCACCCCCCGCTCATGCCCCGTGTCTGCCTCCTGTTCTCCCCACCCCCCTGCTCATGTCCAGTGTCTGTCTCCTGTTCTCCCCACCCCCCCGCTCATGCCCCATGTCTCTCTCTAGTTGGCCCCACCCCCGCTCATGCCCGTGTCTGTCTCCTGTTGCCCCCCACCCCCCGCTAATGCCCTGTGTCTCTCTGTTGTTCCCCCCACCCCCCGCTCATGCCCCGTGTTGCACTTTTTGGGCGGCTTATAACTTCGCTTGCCCTGGACGAATCCTCACCAAACTTTGCAAAAAAAGTATTTGGGTCACTCTGAATTGTTTGATGAGGATTCGTCCAGAGAGGGCAAGGTTATAGGGGGGGTCCCAAAACTTTTTTTTTTCCCATAGACTGAATGGGAAAAAAAATTTGCTCGCGTCTACAGCCCAACCACTGGATGGATTTTCAACAAATTTGGACCAGGAGCAGCGCCTTGGTCCTGAAAGCGTGCCTTTGCAAATTTGGTGAAAATCCGTCCAGTAGTTTTTTTTTAAAACAACCAAATAGTAGGTAAATAAAAATTAGTGATATCTGTGTTCGGTCCGCGGACACACTTCCCTGTTCGCTCCGCGGACAGTGTCCTGATTGGCCAATCGGCTTGCGTGATGTCCACGGACATGCAACGTTTTCGCTGATTGGACGTCGTGGAGCGTGAAGCGCGTCAGATTTTCGGTAGCGCCCGCCATCTTGGATTCGCGGAACGTCCGCGGACAGCGCGGTGAAACTTTGTTCAAAATTTGTATTTAGTAGAGTGTGTTGGTGTGTAGAAGTGTTTGGGGAGGGTGAGAGTGTATGAGATAGGATGAAAGTTGTGTTTTTTTATGTGTCAGACGTCTTTTTGTGTTCGATTTGTCTGCGGACATCACAGGTGTTCTGAAATGTTCTAAATAAACTGAATGGGGGGTGTTCTGAGGACGCTGTCCGTTTTGTTCGTTTTCAAGTTGAATGTGTTCTAAGAACACTCGCGGTGTCCTGAAATGTTCGCAAATACACAAAATGGCGGTGTTCTGAAGACGTTGTCGAACACTCGCTGTGTCCTGAAATGTTCGCAAATATGAATGGGGGGTTGTGGCTGGCAAGTTGAATGTGTTCTCAGAACACTCGCGGTGTACTGAAATGTTCGCAAATAAACAAAATGGGGGGGTCCTGAGGACGCTGTCCGTATTGTTCTCTGTCAAGTTGAATGTGTTCTAAGAACACTCGCGGTGTCCTGAAATGTTCGCAAATAAACAAGATGGTGGTGTTCTGAAGACGCTTCTAAGAACACTCACGGTGTCCTGAAATGTTCGCAAATAAACAAAATGGGGGTGTCCTGAGGACGCTGTCCGTATTGTTCTCTGTCAAGTTGAATCTGTTCTAAGAACACTCGCGGTGTCCTGAAATGTTTGGAAATACACAACATGGGGGTGTTCTGAAGACGTTGTCGAACACTCGCTGTGTCCTGAAATTTTCGCAAATATGAATGGGGGTTGTGGCTGGCAAGTTGAATGTGTTCTAAGAACACTTGCGGTGTCCTTAAATGTTCGCAAATAAACAAAATAGGGGTGTTCTGAAGACGTTTCTAAGAACACTCGTGGTGTCCGGGGAATGTTTGTAGGGGGTGTCCTGAGGACGCTGTCCGTATTGTTCGTTGTCAAGTTGAATGTGTTCTAAGAACACTCGCGGTGTCCTGAAATGTTCGCAAATATGAAAGGGGGGTTGTGGCTGGCAAGTTGAATGTGTTCTAAGAACACTCGCGGTGTCCTGAAATGTTCGCAAATAAACAAAATGGGGGTGTCCTGAGGACGCTGTCCGTATTGTTCTCTGTCAAGTTGAATGTGTTCTAAGAACACTTGCGGTGTCCTGAAATGTTTGCAAATAAACAAGATGGTGGTGTTCTGAAGATGCTTCTAAGAACACTTGCGGTGTCCTGAAATGTTCGCAAATAAACAAAATGGGGGTGTCCTGAGGACGCTGTCCGTATTGTTCTCTGTCAAGTTGAATGTCTTCTAAGAACACTCGCGGTGTCCTGAAATGTTCGCAAATAAACAAAATGGGGGTGTTCTGAAGACGTTTCTAAGAACACTCGTGGTGTCCTGGAATGTTCATAGGGGGTGTCCTGAAGGCGTATTCTGTATTGTTCACTGGCAAGTTGAATGTGTTCTAAGAACACTTGCGGTGTCCTGAAATGTTCTCAAATAAACAAAATGGGGGTGTCCTGAGGACGCTGTCCGTATTGTTCTTTGTCAATTTGAATGTGTTCTAAGAACTCTCGCGTTGTTCTGAAATGTTCGTAGGGGGTGTCCTGAAGATGCTGTTCGTATTGTTCGATGGCAAGTTGAATGTGTTCTTAGAACACTCGCGGTGTCCTGAAATGTTCGCAAATAAACGAAATGGGGGTGTTCTGAGGACACTGTCCGTATTGTTCATTGTCAAGTTGAAAGTGTTCTAAGAACTATCGCGTTGTTCTGAAATGTTCATAGGGGGTGTCCTGAAAACGCTGTCCGTATTGTTCGCTGGCAAGTTGAAAGTGTTCTAAGAACACTCATAATGTCAGCGCACATTAAAAGTTTCCATAGACCATAGTTGAAATGTTTGACTCTATGGATGTGATATGCTGCGGTGGTTGTGGCCATGGCATAGAGTCTTGGGTGCATGGTCATTTGGCCATGCACCCAAGACTCTATGCCCTGGCCACAACCATCGCAGCATATCACATTCATATTTGCTTATAACTTTGGGTGAAAAACAAATGTATAAGGAACAAAGGTATTAGGTACTATGGATGTGATATGCTGCGATGGTTCTCCTTATTATTGTATACTTACTGTTTGGTCTAGTAACCGGAGTACATGTATTTCTTGTTAATTTCTGTGATAAAAGAAAATAGCATGTTAGTATTAGTATTTTGTAATGACTTATTACATTGTATAATCAACATACTTTTTTTTTTTTTTTTGGACCCTCATATTTAGTAGATTACAAATCAGAGTACTGTGCAATTTGCCCAGTTTCTGTATTTGTTGCTAAAATCATTGGGTCTGTGGGAGACAAAAAAAATCCATGTTGGATTAAAAAAAAACCTTTTTCTGTTATGCTACAGTTTACTTGTTTGTTTGTTTTCAGTGTTCACTTGTTTCTGGCTAATGCTTTATAATTTGGCTTGTTGCATTTTTTTGGAGCAGTAACATATTATTTGTTTGTTTGGATATTATAACATTTTGGAGCAGTTAGATAACAATTGGCGTATTCTAACTGTCTATTTTTTTGATATATTTTAGTGGTATTGATTTATCTATTTGGATATTGTTAAATTTTGGGAACGTTAGATACCAATTGGCATATTCTAACTGTGTATGTTTTGGTCTAATTTAGTGGTATTCATTTTTCTGATTAGTTTTTGTAGAATCTTTGAGCAGTTAGATAGCTTTTGGAGTATTCTAACAGTTTATATTTTTTTAACACAAGTTTACTTAGGGTTTAAATACAGTTTAGTTATCAAATTTTGATTTTAAGAACATCAAATAAGCGTTTGTAAGATTTGCTGGTAATCTCTGCTTTAGAGTAATGGTACTATCATTACATTCAAACCATCCTCATTTCTTTTTTATATATGCAGTGTAGTGCCCTGAATTGGTTGTGGCTCCTGCGTGGTAGATTATACCTATTGTTGTGAAGATTTTCTTACCAAGTGATATTTGACATGTGTGAATCCAGTCAGCTTGCAGTTGTTTTTGGTACCATCTGCATTGTAACGTAGAAGCATTAGTAATATGTATTTACTATGTGTTTGTATTACTAACGTGGAGTGATTATCTGAATTGCAGGTAGAGCATAATCTACCATGGTTTGCATTTTGTACAAGTCGCTGAAATGGAATGGATTCACAATTCGGTATTGATATATATATGAAGCGTTCATTGGGGATTTCTTCTTGTGTCACATTGTTGCAGAGAGTGTATGTATGTTTCCACATGTATGAAATCTGAAATATTTCATTTATAGGTATATTTTTGTTTTCCAGTACTTGTAGTAAGTACATTAGAAATGCTTGGGAATCTTCCTGTGAGTTTATAGTGAATTACACCATTCCAGCACAGTAGTCTAATTGTTGTCTTATTCCATAAACACTACACGTGTTGTCAGGATTGTTTGCTGCATTTTTGTGAAGTACTAACATTTGCAAACACAATGGGTTTGTACTGTGTAAGTAAATGTTGTCAACAATTGGTGGTAATTGAAATAGAATATTCATTGCTACATTTGCGTAGCAACTTACACCAACCATATTTGAGAATTTAAATGGTCTAGGTAGTTCTTTATCTAACTGCTTTTTTTGGAGTTTGTCTTCCTTCTTTAAACAAGTACCTGGTTTACTTTCCCTAATTGATTCTTTTTTGCTTGTGGTACTTGATGAAGTATTAGTTTCTTTTACTCTCTTTGGAGGATTGGCAGTGACATCCTTTTGCATTTCTTTTTGATTTATTTTTCTTTTATAACGTTTTACTTTTTGTGGAACAGAATATGTGTTTAGGTGGGGGGTGTATAGTGAGCGAAGTCTATCGTATTCTAAAATACAAGGAATATCAGCGTTTATTTTACTTGCATCAAAGTTGATTAGAAATAGACCGTCAAGTGTACGTAAGCGTGATAGTGCTACGTTGCTCATGCCTTCTTTAAAGACTGTGTTACCAATATCTATTATTGCTTTGTCTAGGGTAAGACCTTGTGATTTATGAATCGTGACTGCGTATGCAAGAGATAGAGAAAATTGTTCTCTGCGTACATAGATATCTTTGAAGAGAAGGAATCTAGCTGTTGAGCATCCTATCCTTTTTACTTCTGAAAGTTTGTCAAAGAGTATATTGACAAACTGAATTTTGTTGTCGCGTGGGTATGTTTGAAAGCCAACATCTGTACCCAGTGCTCCATTAACTAGTCCTTGGTCCCCGTCAAGGTTACGTTTAAGCATTACTCTGCAATTTAAGGATACTTTTAATATCTTTTCTAAACCTGCTGTGTTTGAGATTGATTTTTCTAAACTATTTAGGGGCCGATTCATGGAACCAACGTGCGCCGAAAATCTAGGCGCAAGCATGCGCAAGCATGCGCAAGCGGAAAAAAACAGGCGCACGCGCGATTCATGGAAGTCCCTGCGCGTGTTCACCGCGGGATGTGCGCCAAACCCGTGCATGGCGCACAAGTCACTGCAACATCGCGAAAGGCGTGCGCGACGGTGCGCGACGCGCACAGTGAAAGCGCACAACCTCAGCGCACACAGCAGAAAGTGGGCGGGACATGGGGCGTAACGCGCGGAATGGGGAACAACACGCGAAAATAAGGGCGTAACTGGGGATGCACTGCACGGAAGCAGAGGTAACGCCCACACGCACACGAACCACACGTATTCATGGAATGGAATAGGGCAAACCCACGCACAGCCAAAGCCGCGCACAAGCTGAAACACGTCCGCCACACGAAGGCAGGCGGTAGAGTCCCAGCGCATCAAAAAAGTGGCGGCGCGGGAAGTAAAATACGCGATTGAGCGGGGTACGTGTATTTCGGGTGTGTGCGGGAAGTGACACATGCGATTTGGCCGGGTACGTGGATTCCAGGGGTGCGCGGGAAGTTCCACACGCGATTTGGCCGGGTACGTGGATTTCAGGGGTGCGCGGGAAGTTCCACACGCGATTTGGCCGGGTACGTGGATTTCAGGGGTGCGCGGGAAGTTCCACACGCGATTTGGCCGGGTACGTGGATTCCAGGGGTGCGCGGGAAGTTCCACACGCGATTTGGCCGGGTACGTGTATTTCGGGGGTGCGCGGGAAGTTCCACACGCGATTTGGCCGGGTACGTGGATTCCAGGGGTGCGCGGGAAGTTCCACACGCGATTTGGCCGGGTACGTGGATTTCAGGGGTGCGCGGGAAGTTCCACACGCGAGTTGGCCGGGTACGTGGTTTCAGGGGTGCGCGGGAAGTTCCACACGCGATTGAGCGGGGTACGTGTATTTCGGGGGTGCGCGGGAAGTGACACACGCGATTTGGCCGGGTACGTGGATTCCAGGGGTGCGCGGGAAGTTCCACACGCGATTTGGCCGGGTACGTGGATTTCAGGAGTGCGCGGGAAGTTCCACACGCGATTTGGCCGGGTACGTGGATTCCAGGGGTGCGCGGGAAGTTCCACACGCGATTTGGCCGGGTACGTGGATTTCAGGAGTGCGCGGGAAGTTCCACACGCGATTTGGCCGGGTACGTGGATTCCAGGGGTGCGCGGGAAGTTCCACACGCGATTTGGCCGGGTACGTGGATTTCAGGGGTGCGCGGGAAGTTCCACACGCGAGTTGGCCGGGTACGTGGATTTCAGGGGTGCGCGGGAAGTTCCACACGCGATTGAGCGGGGTACGTGTATTCCGGGGGTGCGCGGGGAGCAGCACACGTGAATTGCACGTGTGGGTCCTCCCAGGTGTACCCTCTACACCCTCCACGGCCCCTGCAGGTGGCTCACACCACAGGGGCCTACCCAGCACATGTCCTGCAGGCACCCCATCCACCATGGCCATGCCCACCAGCCAACCCACATATCAACTAGCACTACTGCCCACCAACGCATGTCCCCCTGCACCCCCAGCCACCAGGGGCAGCCTCCAGCAGGCCCCCACCCATGTCTCCCCCCACCCCCACCCCCCACCAGTGCAGGGGCACCCTCCACCAGACCCCCACTCATGTCACCCATCACCCCCACCCACCAGCAGTGCAGGGCACCCTCCACCAGGCCCCCACACATGTCTCCCACCACCCCCACCCCCCAGCAGTGCAGGGGCACCCTCCACCAGGCCCCCACACATGTCCCCCTGCACCCTCACCCCCCAGCATCCAGGGGCACCCTCCACCAGACCCCCACTCATGTCACCCATCACCCCCACCCACCAGCAGTGCAGGGCACCCTCCACCAGGCCCCCACACATGTCTCCCACCACCCCCACCCCCCAGCAGTGCAGGGGCACCCTCCACCTGGCACCCACCCATGTCTCCCACCACCCCCACCCCCCAGCAGTGCAGGGGCACCCTCCACCAGGCCCCCACACATGTCCCCCTGCACCCTCACCCCCCAGCATCCAGGGGCACCCTCCACCAGACCCCCACTCATGTCACCCATCACCCCCACCCACCAGCAGTGCAGGGCACCCTCCACCAGGCCCCCACACATGTCCCCCTGCACCCTCACCCCCCAGCATCCAGGGGCACCCTCCACCAGACCCCCACTCATGTCTCCCACCACCCCCAACCCCCAGCCACCAGGGGCAGCCTCCAGCAGGCCCCCACCCATGTCCAACTCATGTTCCCCACCCAACATGTCATCACAGTCCAGATCCCTGGTCTCTATGGTCAGCCCCCAAATGCAAAACACCCACCCGAGTATTGCATCCACCCACTCATATTCTGCAATTACATCACAGAACACCAATTGCAAGTTCCAAAACAAACACATGTCCCTCACATACACCCAATGGGTGTCAGTGATTCTCTAAACACATAACATGAAATGCATGAAAACAATGAGACACCACACATTGAAGTGCAACAAATAAATAATGTATTAAAGGAAAGATGAATAGAAACAAAAATGAAGAAACAGAAATGTGAATGGAAAAAAATGAAAAGACGCATGTCCGTCCAAAATAAAAAAAAAATTAAAGAATATAGAAATCCAAAGTAATGTAGTACAAAGTCAATGTCCACCAAACAAAATCCAATGTGAAAAAAAAATTATAAGCCATTGATCCATGGATAATGTCAAAAAAGAAAGTATGTACAAGTCCACAACTATGTACAATGCAAGAAGCCAGGGTCCATCATCCCAACAAAATAAAGGAAACCTAACTAACTACACTAACTAATAAAAAAAACTATATACAAAAATGTGGCCAATGTCCAAAAGGTCCAAATGAAATAAAAACAAAAATGAAACTTAACACTAACTACATAACTATGTACAAGGGCAGCGGGCTAGTTCCACGGCTCACTTCTGGATGTGCCGGGCCAGGGCATCATCGAACTCCTCCTCAATGTCCCGGAGGCGGTCCTCCTCCATGGCCCCGAGGGTCCGCAGGGCCGTCGACGTGTCCACCTCCAAAGCCCTGCGGATTGCCTCGAGGCACTCGACCCGCCTCAGGGCCCTCTGCATGGAGTTCTCCGCCCTGACCATTGAGAGCCGTGCCTCTTCCGCCCGCTGCCGCTCCGCATCTATGGCGTGGCCCAACCGCTGCCACACGGAAGACACTTTTTGTCCTGGGTCCTCCTGCCCTCCGGCCGATGCCTGCCCCTCCGATGTCGAAGGCCCCGAGCCTTCATGGCTCCCACCATGGTGCTGCTGCTGCTGTGCCTCTGCCCCTGCACTGCCTCCTGCTGCCTGCACATCCTCCGCCGGCTGGGGTGCAGTCGTTGACGTGGCCACCCCTGCTGGACGTCCGACTCCCGACTGCGGCAGGGATGCCTCCTCCACCAGCCTGGCCGCACCGTCAGAGGCAGCTCCACAGGGCACCCAGGTGACTGATGGGTGGGAAGATGGCACAGAGGACGACTGGCGCGTAGGGGGTCCAGCTGAGGAGGGGGTCGTGGCAAGCCCCATCAGACGGAGGAATCCGGCCTGGGTGACCTGTCCCAGCAGGCTGACGTGGTCAACGAGCCATTCGAGATGATGTGCAGTCTCTTCATGAAAAGACTGCAGGTCACCTCGCATGGCCCGTTGACGCAACGCCACTCCAGCCAGGACAGGCTCAACCCGGGCCTGGATAGCCACGTCCGCAGGCAGAGGAAGGCCAGTTGACGTCAGCTCATCCCCTGCCTGAAAACTGGTCTGGACATGGGCATCCCTGTTGGTGCAAGATGATGCAGGGACAGGATCAGGGACAGGATTGCACACAGGCACCTCCGCGGCGGCCTGTGCTGCCTCCTGTCCCTGGTCCTGCACTGCACCACTAGCACCAGTGGGATCCCCACCCCCAGACCCCGTCTCCGGTGCTTGCACGGCCTCCTCCTCCACCAAACCCCCCACCAACCTGGATGACTCTGTGCCATCTTCCCCCGTTGGGCCCTGTGGGGTCCCAGCTGCCCCTTCTGCTGCCGAGGAGTCCAACTGCAACCTCCGCCTCTTGGACCTCCCCCCGGCAGCTGCGGCCTGGGACGCGGCACCGGACTCCTCACTCCCCGACGAGATGACAACCTGGGAGGGGAGCCGGGCCTTGCGTCTCCGGCTGGCGGTGGGATCCCCGCCGCTGTGCTCCACAGCACCTTCTCCGCCCTCTTCATCAGTTGACGCTGCAGACAGGGAGAAAAAAAACACAGGCATCAGGGCACTGTACAATGGACACATACACACATGACAGTTGTACATGAGTGGCATTGGCAAACCTCAGACATGTCATCACAATCCCCAACACACATGTCATTACAACTTGCACACACGAGCCATACCACAGCCATGTTGCAACTGCCAACACCATCCATACACATACAACAGCATCAGCAGCCAAAGGTGAGCCAGACATCACATGCAACACAGGAAGTGCACCACACATGTATACACCAACCACCACACTTGCATGCATGTGTACACCTCTGCTAAGTGTCGCAGTGATCAGACGGGCATCCATGTCACATCTGCCAATCAGGCTTCCACATACCGCTGTCACATGCATCCATGTTGCATCACTGTTGCACCCTTGTCAAATACACACACATGCACATGTACACAGCGCTGATACAATCAGCTGAAAACAACATACATGCGTGACATCACGGACATGTCTACTCACATACACATTCATACAAACTTGTGTGCCCACACAACTGCATTTGGCATGCAAGCCCACACACACAGGCACCATCCATGTCTCACACATTACAGCCCTCGCATGTGTCAGCCCCACGGCCCTGTACACCTGCACCCATACTCGACCCCATACAAACAGATGTGCAACCTGCACACTACTGAACAATCACCACACGCACTGCTCACAATCAGGATGCATGTACACTCACCGCTCGACTCCAGACGGGTCTGCCTCTCAAGGACCTGGACGTGGAGCGCTGGGGATATGTGTTCCAGGACCCTCATCTGTTTTTCCGACAAGTGGCCCCGGCGCCCCTTGGCATCCGCTGCCTTCAAGAGGCGCCGGGCCTTGGTCAGGGTCCTGGACCTGAAGTCCTCCCAGCGCTTCTTGACATGTTGGAAGTCGCGGACTGCCACCCCCTCCGCGTTGATGGCAGTCACGATGTCAGTCCAGATCCGAGTCCGTCCTTCCTTGTCGGCGCGGCAACTTCCGAAGAGGGCATCATACTGCCCCAGGACTTGCTCCACCAGGACACCAACTTCGGTGGCACTGAAGCTGGTGCCCCTCTGCCTCTCTGGCCGGGGGTTGTCAGTGGTCACAGATGGAGTTTGCCCCGACATGACAACCCCAGAGGCAGGAGTGGGTGGGCAACTGGGTCCTGGGGCTGGGCTGTGGAGCGATGGAATCCCAGTCGGGAGTCTTTGGTTCCAGCAGGGGTGGTCACACCAACAGCACCCCTGGCTGATGTGCAGGCAGCAAATGGCAGGGCACGTGGGCAGCAGGCAGTCAGGCAGCAGCAGATGGCAGGTGGGAGCGTGCTCGGGGCTCTGGGGGGCAGTAGTTCGGCCTTCTGGGCAGGAGTGTGGTCTTCCGTGTGCTTACGCGTGGCCAGCTTGATACGGAGTGATTTGGCACGTGAAAATTCTGCACGTCAGCGTGTAATTCGAGGAAAGGCCCTTAGCGTGTAAGCGCGTCTGCACGCATACGCATTTTCATTGGACCAAAGGCCCTCAGCGCGTGAGCGCGTCTGTGACGTGACGTGCGAGGGAGTATCCCTCATTGCACGTGATGACAGTACACACGTGGATCCCAACCAATCGCGTGTGAAAGTTCACGGGACCCCGGAACACACGCGCCCAGGCTATTCGCATGTGGAACTTCCCGCGCACCCCTGAAATACACGCGCCCAGGCTATTCGCGAGTGGAACTTCCCGCGCACCCCTGAAATACACGCGCCCAGGCTATTCGCGTGTGGAACTTCCCGCGCACCCCTGAAATACACGCGCCCAGGCTATTCGTGTGTGGAACTTCCCGCGCACCCCTGAAATACACGTACCCTGCTGAAATCGCGTGTGAAACTTCCCGCGAACCCCTGAAATACACGCGCCCAGGCTATTCGCGTGTGGAACTTGCCGCGCACCCCTGCAATACACGCGCGCAGGCTATTCGCGTGTGGAACTTCCCGCGCACCCCTGAAATACACGCGCCCAGGCTATTCGCGTGTGGAACTTCCCGCGCACCCCTGAAATACATGCGCCCAGGCTATTCGCGTGTGGAACTTCCCGCGCACCCCTGAAATACACGTACCCTGCTGAAATCGCGTGTGAAACTTCCCGCGAACCCCTGAAATACACGCGCCCAGGCTATTCGCGTGTGGAACTTGCCGCGCACCCCTGCAATACACGCGCGCAGGCTATTCGCGTGTGGAACTTCCCGCGCACCCCTGAAATACACGCGCCCAGGCTATTCGCGTGTGGAACTTCCCGCGCACCCCTGAAATACACGTACCCTGCTGGAATCGCGTGTGAAACTTCACGTGAACCCCTGTAATACACGTAGCCCGCTTGCCGTGCTGGTACAGGGTTAGCGCAGCCCTTTGCGCTGGATTGGGGATTTTAATGGCTTTTCCCTGCGCGGAAGGCGTTCTTGGGGGCGTAACTGGCGCTGCTGCAAGGTCGCTGCGCCACTGTGCGCCACGGCTGGTTTTGGTGGCTGGAATCCATGAATACGCTGTGCGCGGAAATGTGTTTCGGCGCACGCGGCTGGCGCAGACTACCGCACGCGCACACTGTGCGCCAGCCGCGTGCGCCACTTGTGCGCCGAATTCTATGAATCGGCCCCTTAGTCTTGTCACACATGGGTAGTTTCATACCATGTACATCTAGTTTGTCTGTGGGGCTAATTTCCATGATTGGTTGCATTTCTTTACTGGATGATCTTATGCAACCGGATATTAACCCTGGAGGGTATAATCAGGATATAATTGAACTCTTGGGTTATACTTGGGGAAATTTCGAATTTAAAGGGCGTAGATGTAAAGGCAAGTTGTACATAACAAAAAGGGGTCAGTCCTTATTGGGATGGAGAGAACAGAAAAACTTGGCCATCTGCTTGGACCCAAACCAAGATGAGCAAGTACTCCAAGTATCGTCGTGTTGCATGAGCCAAAATAAGTATGTTTTGAAACATAGTAAAGTATTTGAAGAGTCTTTGGGGAGAGTGAAAAGTTTTCAACATCAAATCGTTTTGAAAAGGAATAGTATGCCTGTTACGGCAAAACTTATGCCTGTGCCTTTATCATTGAGGGAAGGGGTGAAGAATGAGATAAAGAAGTTACTTCAAATGGGAGTCATTGAGAGAGCCGGAGGAGTTGAGTGGTTATCCCCAGTGGTGATTGTTAAAAAGAGCTCAGGTGATCTAAGGTTGTGTGTAGATATGCGCAAACTAAATAAGTGCGTGATGGTTGATAGACATCCTTTACCAAACATGAATCAGATGTTAACAATGGTCGGACAAGGGAAGGTGTTTTCAAAGCTTGATATGGCGTCCGCTTATCATCAAGTTGATTTGGAGGAAGGGTGCAGGAAACTGACTGCGTTTATAACGCATGAGGGCGTTTTCCAATTTAAGAGGATGCCTTTTGGAATGGCATCTGCCTCATCCGCGTTTCAAAAGATCATGGATCGATTGCTCAGGTGTGTGAAGGGAGTATTTTGCTTCAAAGATGATGTATTAGTATGTGGTGAGACGATTGAGGAGCATGACAGGAACCTTGAGAGTGTGTTGAGGATTTTTGAGGGAAGAGGTATTACTCTAAGGGGGGAGAAGTGCAAGTTTGCCATGTCCAAGGTGGATTATTTGGGGCATGAGGTGTCATCAGATGGTGTAAAGCCCAAGGAGAGTATTGTGAGCTCTATTAAGGAAATTGAGAGACCTACTAACAAAAGTGAGCTGCGATCATTTCTGGGTTTGATTGAGTATTATCAGAAATTTGTAGAAAACTATGCCTCCAAGGTAGTGGAAATGAGAAAATTATTAAGGGCACGGTGCAGACTTCACATGGATTCTAGAATGTGATGCTGAGTTCAGGAAAGTAAAGAATGAAATTGACATGGCCAAGCCGCTGGGTTATTTTGATACAAAGAAATTATCCATTATCACAGTGGACGCGAGTGAGAGTGGTCTTGGAGCAGTTGTATCCCAGAAGCTAGAAGATGGTACTGAAATGGTGATAGCACATGCGTCACGTGGATTGAAAGGGGCTGAAGTACGTTATTCTGTTCTCGAGAAAGAGGCCCTAGCATGTTACTGGGCGGTTGAGAGATTTAGAAATTTTGTGTGAGGTACGGAGTTTGTAATCCGGACAGATCATAAACCCCTGAAAGTTATTTTTGAGACAAAGGGGTTAGACAAGGTTTCTCGTAGGGTGGCAGGTTGGGTTACCAAGATGCAAGCACACAAATTTGCCATGGAAGTAGTACCCGGAAAGGAAAATGTTCTTGCAGACAGTTTGTCAAGGGTGAAAACTGTGTGTCAGGAAGAGTTCGAGGGCGAGGAGATGGAGATGGTATTTGTGAACACTGAAGGAATTGTATCTAAGCGGGAGTGGTTGGACGAAATGAGTAAAGATGAAGCTATTAGTAAAGTTGTTTCATATGTAATAACTTCAGTTTGGCCCAGTAAGTCGGAGTTAGCAGAGAAGGAAAACCCTTATTGGGAGGTAAAGGATGAATTGTCAGTTGTGGATGACATATAATTTAGATGGGAGAGAGCGGTTGCACCTGTTGGCATTCGCAATAGAATTATTGATTTGGCGCATTGTGGACATATTGGAATTTCCAAAACCAAAGGTGTGTTAAGGGCAAACTATTGGTGGCCAGGTTTCGATAGAGAAATTGAAAATCGTTTAAGAGAATGTCATTTCTGTATTAGAACTGGTAAAGGAGTTGAGGCTAAGAAGCAACCCCTAATTGATGTTGGTGTTCCTTACAAAGTTTGGAGTGAAGTTGCCATGGATATTTTGGGACCCGTGGAGCTAGGTTATGGTCGAGGAAGGTTTGTGGTTTTAGTGGTTGATTTGTTCTCCAGATGGGTGGATTTCAAGGTTGTTAGGTGTCATATTTTGAAAGTGTGATTCTGATTTTAATATGTGTGCAACTCCGTAACATAAAGTTGCTAGTTCACTTTCAAAGAGTAGGTGGAACATGTATTCCACATTTTGTCTAAATCTGGGATCTTCAGAATACATCCGTAATGAGCGGTATTCTGAAGCTGATATTTGAATAGGTCTATCATCATACCTTCCTCCTTTGCCAGTAGGAAAGAGTAGAGGAAAAGCACGTGCTTGTATACTTTTTTCCCATATGCTGATTGGCGATCCTTTTGTTTGACGCATTTGGTACGTTTCCAGTACATCTTCTATGGTGTCATTAGAGTGCAAAGGATGAATTGTATAATGGTCTAAAGTATTTGATATTGTAGCAGGATCTTGTAGATCAAATTGACCAGCTTCTTGTGTTTCTTGAATTATTTCAGTTGTATCTTTCAAGTTTTCTTCAATATTAATATTGGAAGGCTTGTCTAACTCTATGTAAATGTACCAGCTGTTGCCATATTTTTTTGTCTTTTGTAGGTACTCCATTTACTAAGATAATTAAAGATTGCTGCATTGGACGTTGCACTCCTAGAGTATGCACATTTTCTTTTAGATCTAATGGTAAATAAACTACTTTTCCACGAATTCCTTTTACCAATTCTGAGGGAGATCATTTTGCTGTTTCTGGTTGAAGGCGTATTATTGCTTGAAATGGGTGTACTGTTTGAATTATGATGCTCTCATATAAATTAAGTTGTTGTAGGGGTTTTGGTACTGGGTATAATTCCAAATTATTTGTGATAGCACGTGAAGGAGTTTGGTTGTTGTCAAGTTTTGTAGTGCAGTAAGTGCAAAGTATTAAGGGCTCAGTTATTTCATATTTGTTTTCTGCTACAAGGTAGAGAGCTAATTCAAACCATTTATAATCTTCAATGTCTTCTATTTTGTATGATAGTTCTACAGTTTTGGTGTTCCTTTTATAAAAAGTTCTACGGCAACATACACATACATGGTTTGGTACTTCAGCCGATGTACTTTTAAATTTTAGTATTTCTTTTTTTATGTGTTTAGCAAAATGTTTCCATGTGTAGAATTGTTGCTTAATTGGTTTAAAGCTATTTCATTCTGTAAATGGCTTTCACTTCCAAAAAATATTTTTTCTGAATATAGTCAATTTCTTCAAGTAGGTCTTTTGCTGTACCATGTAGAAGGATGTTATTTAAATTTGCTAGTGCTGAAGCAGGACTTTTAGCATAGTACAGTTTATAGACTAGATTTCTTATAGTTGAATGATGTGTTGATATTCTTTTGATATCATGGAAAGTGGTTTTACAAGTAGGTCCTGTAATGCAGGCCAATGAATGTCCTTGTAGTCCTGTGTACTTGTGCACTGGACAGGTATCCATATTTTGCAGTAATTTAATTTTGATTTTGTTTTTGCTTTTTACATATTTATTGAGGAATTGGCGTAAAGATTTGAAACATTGTTTGGGAATGTTACACATTGACGTGCATGGCCATTTGTACGCTAGACATTCTGATTCAGTTGAATGGAGGGGTAATTCTAAGTTTTTCAGGGCATAACCTGACCACTGCTATGTATGGCAATTGTATTTGTTTGCTTTTGTTTTTACTCTTCTTAATTAAGATATGGTTCTGTGCTCATAGTGTGATTCCATTCACCTCCACAGATACTTAAGAAGTTCTTTATGTTGACATTTCGCTTATTAAGAAGTCTTTTTTGTAATTTAGTTATTAGTTTTGTTAGTGGTTTCATTTTGTTTAACAGTAAAATAAATAACTTTCTTTTGAGAAGAATTGCACTGTCCATCGCTTCTAAGATAAATTTCCTACGATAGGTTTTAAGCATTGAACCTGATTTCTCTCCTGTTTTTATAAGATTTTGAAGGACTTTGTGACGGTACATTTTGGCTAAAATACTTTTCTTGGTATGCTTACTTTGCACTATATTAAAATTTAAAGAAGTAGTTTTATCTGTAGTGATAGCTGATTTCTGTTAATTGTTTTTTGGTTTGTTTTACATTTTGATAGAGGAGGCAACATTTTTGTACTTGAAACTTCTTGTGTTTCACTAAATGACTGTATTAGCTGTTTTGTTTCAACTTTTTTTACAAATTCTGCTAGAGATGGTTCTTATGTTGGACACTTTTATTTTCATTTGCTCTACTTCTGCATTGCTTTCTACAGACTTGACTTTTGTTAGGCATTCTTTAGGGTCTGTTGAAAAAAATTAAAGAAGGTATGGGTTGGGGTGTTCTACAATGTATGTGTGCTGTGTGCATGAGTGTTTGAGTAAGATGATAAAGATGTATGTAATAGTGTGTGATTGTGCATTTGGAACTACAACTAGTAGGGATAGGTATTCTTTAATTTATGTGTTACTAAACTGGGGTTCAGATGACAAAAAAAAGTAAGCTAATGGTGTGGAAAAGTCCAAATAGTAAATCTAATGTATACAATTAAAACAGTTGTTTGTTCTAGAATAAGAAAATTATAGTGATTCGGTTGGGTAATTTGTGTGTCCAAAAATAGGAATTTGTGGGCCATTCTGGCTGTAAATCGCTGTTTAAGACATGGAGATTTTTGGACAAAATGGTACACAATCTCTATTTTTAGGCACAGAAATAGCTTGTATTAACTTTACAGTATGTTTGAGTAATAAAACAAATATTATGGTGATATTCTACTTACTTTTTTTCTTAAATTAACAGGTAACTTCTTAGTTCTTCTTTGTTCTTCGAATTCGGCTGCTTCTTTTCAGGAGACTGGTCTTCACTGCAATTGTAAAAGATTCAAATTAGTAACTTTGTTTGTATATAGCGCTGTTTTTAATTTAGATATTGATTTTTTTAATTGAAATCCTCTGCGCCTTCTTCAAAACTATTAAACTAATTTATTTATATAAGATACATTGCATTAGTTCAGTACATATGATATGTTCCTAATGAACAAATTGTATTGAATGACTAACTGTAGCAAAAAAATTTCTTTACTATGTCTTGTAAAATTTATAATATACCAGTGTCATGTCTAAATTAAAGTAATTAAGTAAATACATAAATAAAAACAAAAAAACATGAAATTGTATAAGTATTTTTTTTAAAGATTTAAACATAGATTGTGCTTGCATGCAATTTTGTTTGAATATATGTAGTCTATATATTTCATTTAAAAAATGTTAGTTTAACATGATTTGAGTGTGTGTGTATAAAGAAAGTAAATAGTATAAAGGTTTAAAAGTGATAGTTGATTTTAGGAAATTGAAAAAAATACAGTAAATTCATTTTACAGATTACACAAGCTAAAAGTCTGTTTGAAAATGTGTTCAACTACTGTGCAGAAAATATGCATACCTGAGGTTTGTGTTCATGCATATGGATATGCATGGAGCTGCAAGTAGAAATCTTGTAGACTTGTGCAGTATTTCTGGTAGATGGTGCTTGCCAATGATATGACACTTGTACTCAGAGATTCACAGTACATTTGCAGTGCTGATCTATGATGATGCAGTTAGATGTAGAGGTCTTGAATGTGATTGGGGCATGGTCATGTGACTTCTTAGCTACATCCAATGAGGGAATGGCAGAGAGAGTGAAGTGGAAATGGTAGAAGGGCTGTTCATGTTACGATATGTCCGCGGACATGGCGGTAGTTTGCGGACAGCGGGAGTTACATCCGGGGATTTTTGGGTTCAGAAGTCATGCAAATGAGAATGAGTACTGAAAGGGATTGGTCAGGAAAGTTTAGTGGGTGTGTTGTGCCAGAAGAGAGTTTCTCATATACTGTTTTTGCTGAGAGAACAACAGATAGCTATGGCTGTGTGTTTTAGGAAAAGGATTGTATGGATTTTGGGAGATTCATGGATATATTGGTTCAAGGTGCATGCAGAAAGCTCTGGTGTAGCTGTAGATCTTGGATTCCCACATGTGGAAGTACACTGGCATGGAGTACGTGGAATGAAGTGGTTGGACTTGCTACCTCTCTGTGCTACTTTGGAGACAGAGCAACATCCAGACATAATTGTAATTCATTGTGGAGGGAACAGTTTAGGACATGTGACTGGAATTTTTTTGCAATTTGCTATGAAAGAAGGACTTGGGAAGGTTATGGACATGTTTCCTAATTCTCAAGTGATATTTTCACGGATTGGGCAGAGACAAATGTGGCTTCTTTCTTCTTCATTTGCTCCACAAATGGTAAAAGCAAGGCGCAATGTTAATAAAGCTGTTTGTGCCTTTCTAAAAGATTTTGGCATGTCTTCTTTTCACAATGAAAATATTCTATTTCGTAGTACAAACATTTTTTGCAGAGATGGAGACCATCTTACTTATGGTGGCAATCAGATTTTTTTGAGAAATGTACAAAATGCATTGTGACCTTTTTTGGAATTACAACATCCATTTTGAAGTAGGTGTTAAGCATTTAGAATTTTTGACTTACAAACACCTCCCAAAGGCTCTTTTCAGAGCCACCACTTCCTCCCAGAGAAAATTGCTATGTTTGTGATAGGGTAGCAACCCAATTTTTTAAATGTTCGCGAACTGTCCGCGTACTTCTAAAAAATACAAAGGGCCCTGCTTCATTTATTTTCACTTCTATTTATGAAAAGTAAATGCGCATGTGATGTCATCAGTGATGTCATCAATGACATTTGTGATGTCATCTTTGATGTCCTGGGTGTTAGTGTTAGCAGTGCACGGTGGCGCGAGTTATGGTTGCTTATCTTACCATATCTGCCGAATTTCAGGGGTTTTTCGGTGTTACTTTGAACCATAACGTTCCTTTAACAAAGGTTTTTCACTGAATATATATATATATATATATATTACATGGCCACGGTAGTGGCCATGTAGTTATGGTTAAGTTGCTGTTTACATAGGAAGAGCACTTTTTGGGCGGCTAATAACTTCGCTTCCTCTGGACGAATCCTCACCAAACTTTGCAAAAAAAGTATATGGCCCACTCTGAATCTTTTTGCAAAGTTTGGTGAGGATTCATCCAGGGGGGAAAAGTTATAGGGGGGGGGTCCCAAAATTTCTGTTTTTTCCCATACACTGAATGGGAAAAATGTTTTGCTCACACCTACAGCCCAAACCGCTGGACAGATTTTCACCAAATTTGGACCAGGAGCAGTGGCTTGGTCCCGAAAGTGTGCTTTTGCAAATTTGGTGAAAATCCATCCAGTAGTTTTTTTAAAATGACCAAAAAGTAGGTAAAAAAAGTAGGTAAAAAGTTTTTTCACTGAATTTCATAGGTTTTTAGTAGCGCAACTTAACCATAATGTCCCTTTAACAAAGTGTTTTTATTGTATTATATATATATTCAGTAAAAACAACTTTGTTAAAGGGACGTTATGGTTAAGTTGCGCTACTAAAAACCTATGAAATTCAGTAAAAACACTTTGTTAAAGGGACGTTATGCTTAAGTTGCACTACAAAAGACCTATGAAATTCAGTGAAAAAACTTTGTTAAAGGGACGTTACGTTCCAAGTAAAACCGAAAAACCCTTGAAATTCGCCAGTTATGGTAAGCTAAGCAACAATAACTCGCGCCACCACCGTGCACTGCTAAGCCTATCACCCAGGACATCAAAGATGACATCACAAATGTCATTGATGACATCACTGTTGACATCACATGTGCATTTACCTTTCATGAAAAGTCTGTACGAGGGATTCTTAGTGTAATGTCAATAAAAACACTGTCAAGGATTATTGGAATAAATATCAAGAGCTAATCAGTGCATTAAGCTATGCATTGATATATATAGCATTCTATTATTAATTTCAATCCAGTATACTAAGATACTCATGTAGAAACATAGGCATTGTGTGCAGCATACATTATGGAGATGCAATATTCATAAACTTGCCATGTTGAATAGTGAAATGATAACTGTTTTCAAATTAGAGTTTTGCGTACAGTGAAACTTGTGATAAGTAGGTAATAAAACCCACTTAGTACATAATTGCATTATTATAGACAAATCACAAAGAGACCCTGCTTCAGGTGTGCGAGCAGTTCGCACTTTGCATCTTCCATCGTTTGTCCAGGTCGAAGGGCTACGTGCGCCAAGTGCAAAAGGAAGTGGCACTTCGCGAATTGCTGCAGGAACTTCCAATTTGGGCAATTTGGTCAGAAGAAAGTTTTCTATGTGAATCAAGGCGAAGATGGGAGATCATCATCAGACGAAGAATCCAGAATCCCAATTCAAAATGTTGTGGTTAATACCATCAATGTTGTCTCTGAAAATGAGAGCGGGGATGATTGCGAACGTCCATATGCGATGTTGAATGTGAATGGCCATAAAGTATCTATGATGGCCGACTCAGGTTCAAAGGTCACATTGGTATCTAGAGATGTGTTTGAGAGAGAGTTGAATGGGGGTGCTGGATGATCTTATGCAACCGGATATTAACCCCGGAGGGTATAATCGGGATAGAATTTAACTCTTGGGTTATACTTGGGGAAATTTCTAATTTAAAGGGCGTAGATGTAAAGGCAAGTTGTACATAACAAAAAGGGGTCAGTCCTTACTGGGATGGAGAGAACAGAAAAACTTGGCCATCCGCTTGGACCCAAACCAAGATGAGCAAGTACTCCAAGTATCGTTGTGCTGCATGAGCCAAAATAAGTATGTTTTGAAACATAGTAAAGTATTTGAAGAGTCTTTGGGGAGAGTGAAAGGTTTTCAACATCAAATCGTTTTGAAAAGGAATAGTATGCCTGGTACGGCAAAACTTAGGCCTGTGCCTTTATCATTGAGGGAAGGGGTGAAGAATGAGATAAAGAAGTTACTTCAAATGGGAGTCATTGAGAGAGCCGGAGGAGTTGAGTGGTTATCCCCAGTGGTGATCGTTAAAAAGATCTCAGGTGATCTAAGGTTGTGTGTAGATATGCGCAAACTAAATAAGTGCGTGATGGTTGATAGACATCCTTTACCAAACATGAATGAGATGTTAATAATGGTCGGACAAGGGAAGGTGTTTTCAAAGCTTGATATGGCGTCCGCCTATCATCAAGATGATTTGGAGGAAGGGTGCAGGAAACTGACTGCGTTTATAACGCATGAGGGCGTTTTCCAATTTAAGAGGATGCCTTTTGGACTGGCATCTGCCTCATCCGTGTTTCAAAAGATCATGGATCGATTGCTCAGGTGTGTGAAGGGAGTATTTTGCTTCCAAGATGATGTATTAGTATGTGGTGAGACAATTGAGGAGCATGACAGGAACCTTGAGAGTGTGTTGAGGATTTTTGAGGAAAGTGGTATTACTCTAAGGGGGGAGAAGTGCAAGTTTGCCGTGTCCAAGGTGGATTATTTGGGGCATGTGGTGTCATCAGATGGTGTAAAGCCCAAGGAGAGTATTGTGAACTCTATTAAGGAAATTGAGAGACCTACTAACAAAAGTGAGCTGCGATCATTTCTGGGTTTGATTGAGTATTATCAGAAATTTGTAGAAAACTATGCCTCCAAGGTAGTGGAAATGAGAAAATTATTAAGGAAAGGTGAAGACTTCACATGGAGTCTAGAATGTTATGCTGAGTTCAGGAAAGTAAAGAATGAAATTGACATGGCCAAGCCGCTGGTTGTTTTGATACAAAGAAATTATCCATTATCACAGTGGACACGAGTGAGAGTGGTCTTGGAGCCGTTTTATCCCAGAAGCAAGAAGATGGTACTGAAATGGTGATAGCACATGCGTCACGTGGATTGAAAGGGGCTGAAGTACGTTATTCTGTTCTCGAGAAAGAGGCCCTAGCATTTTACTGGGTGTTGAGAGATTTAGAAATTTTGTGTGGGGTACAGAGTTTGTAATCCGGACAGATCATAAACCCCTGAAAGTTATTTTTGAGACGAAGGGGTTAGACAAGTTTTCTCGTAGGGTAGCAGGTTGGGTTACCAGGATGCAAGCACACAAATTTGCCATGGAAGTAGTACCCGGAAAGGAAAATGTTCTTGCAGACAGTTTGTCAAGGGTGAAAACTGTGTGTCAGGAAGAGTTCGAGGGCGAGGAGATGGAGATGGTATTTGTGAACACTGAAGGAATTGTATCTAAGCGGGAGTGGTTGGACGAAATGAGTAAAGATGAAGCTATTAGTAAAGTTGTTTCATATGTAATAACTTCAGTTTGGCCCAGTAAGTCGGAGTTAGCAGAGAAGGAAAACCCTTATTGGGAGGTAAAGGATGAATTGTCAGTTGTGGATGACATATAATTTAGATGGGAGAAAGCGGTTGCACCTGTTGGCATTCGCAATAGAATTATTGATTTGGCGCATTGTGGACATATTGGAATTTCCAAAACCAAAGGTGTGTTAAGGGCAAACTATTGGTGGCCAGGTTTCGATAGAGAAATTGAAAATCGTTTAAGAGAATGTCATTTCTGTATTAGAACTGGTAAAGGAGTTGAGGCTAAGAAGCAACCCCTAATTGATGTTGGTGTTCCTTACAAAGTTTGGAGTGAAGTTGCCATGGATATTTTGGGACCCGTGGAGCTAGGATATGGTCGAGGAAGGTTTGTGGTTTTAGTGGTTGATTTGTTCTCCAGATGGGTGGATTTCAAGGTTGTTAGGGAAATATCAGGAGAAAACATGGTGAAAGTCTTGCAGGAGATCTTTGCAAACGAAGGACTTCCCGTGAGTATATTAACCGACAATGGTACACAGTTCACGGGTGGATGTTTCACTACTTACTTAAAGAAATGTGGGGTAAGGCATAAGCGATCATCTCTGTATCATCCCAAAACCAATGGGGTTGTGGAGAGATTAAACAGATGTGTGATGGAGAGTATCCGCATGGGTGAAGAGTGTGGTTTCGATAAACTTGTCACCATACAGAATAGGATGTGGGTGTTGCGCATGGCGCCTCATGCAACCACAGGATTGGGTCCATTTCAGCTCATGAGGGGTCGGAAACCTTTCTCGATGGCATGTCCTCCATGGTTAGGGAGGAGCAGAGAGTCAGATGTTGTTATTGATGAGGTGAGAATGGTTTTGGGAAAGAAAAAGAGCGATTGGGTCATGCGTGAGAACAAAAGGAGAGGTGGAAAGGAGTCACATGTGGAGTGTGGAGATTGGATAAGGATAAGAAAAGGGGTGGTGAAAAGGAAAGGTGATTTGTTATATTCAGACCCTGTTAAAGTGATTGCTGTGATGAAAGGTGCTGTACGTGTGGCTGGTGGGCAGGTTTGGAATGAGGATCGAATTGCTACGGTGAAGAGAGGTCACGTATGAATGGAAATACCCAAGTTGTTAATATTATCGAAAATACGTTTTTTTGTAAAAGAGGGAGATGTGTTATGATGTTGCTCCCTCAGGAGTATTACGTGCTGCTGGAGGAGATGGAACACTCCACGTGTCAAGCTATGATGAGATCATAGAATGTTATGATGTTGTTCTGTGTTTCGTATTCTAATTTTGGCAGTTGATTTAATCTGTTTAGCAGGGGAGCCTCTGCGTGTGGTGGGGGTCTTCCTTTACATATTTATCTTTAATAAATACTATTACCAAACTTACCTGCTGTTCCAGCATCATTCCAACAATTTGTCACTCTATATTTACCTCATCAGGTTTCATATTATTTTTGTATGTGTAGTTTTGGGCTATGTGGTATAGACACATGTTTTCCAAAGTATTACTTCTGTTTGGGTAGTATGTGTCCAATGAATTGTTTTTTAGAATGTCTTGGCTGTTGGGATCACATTTGGCTATTGTTTCTATATCTTCATATGATTTTAGAACTCTTTTTCTAGATTTAGCTGGACCAATACTATATTTTCAGATTTACCATTCAATGCAGTACCAGTTAAACGATCAGCTGCTTCATATGATCCACATTCTCTATGGGAGAGCATTTTTATGCCCAAGCTGTATAATTTCTGAGACACTGTTTTATCTGATGACAGGTCATTCCAGCGGTCTTGGAGCTCTGTCTTTTCTGCTTTAGTTAAGTATGCTGTGACATATCATGCAACTGCAGTAGAATTGTCTGCAATGTACTGCACATCTATGTTTGCATTACATAAGTGGGCAATGATTGCATTATAATCATTGATATATTTTTTCTTCTTCTTTTCATGTAATATGTATTTTTAGGTGACTTACCTTTAACACTATGTCTAACTGAAGACATGAGGTTGTTCACTTGACCTGTATTTGTAACTGGTCTAGGGAAACCAAATCAGCATTTGGTGCAGTATTTCCCTTTGTTTTTGTATTTGCGACGACAATATTTTCCACATTTGTGTCTTTGAAATTGTAAAATTTGTGCATGAAGATCACTATTTGTGGCTTCTGATGGAATTTCACAAGTGACATATTTTTCAATAAACTGTAAAACAGTGTCATCACTGTCTTGACCAAATTTAGGAGCATCTTTAATCCATACAAGCATGTGGATATATGGTGCTCCTCTGGCTTGGTATTCTTTTCTCCAAAAGAAGTGTTGCACTTCTCCAAGGGGAGGAACAGTTTTATTACAAATAAAATGTAACATAGCAATGAAGCGATGGTGAAAATATCTTGAAACATTAACAGGATCCAAAGAACAAAGTTCTCCAGGTGTTAGTATATCTATTTTTGTTTTGTTTTTATTTGATATGCATAGGAAATCATGTAAATCTTCCCATGCATATTCTGCACAACTTAATGTAAGAAACCAAGTGGGTGGGCCAAGGTTTCTGATCATACAACGTACATCTCTATGACGTCGAAACCAGTACTCTTTAGTACCACGCATATTTGCTTATAGATTTGGAATATTTGATTGTAAAACCTCATCCTTTTGTTGCACTTTTTCTAATAATTGTGTAGCTGTCATATTTTGAAAGTGTGATTCTGATTTTAATATGTGTGCAACTCCGTAACATAAAGTTGCTAGTTCACTTTCAAAGAGTAGGTGGAATATGTATTCCACATTTTGTCTAAATCTGGGATCTTCAGAATACATCCGTAATGAGCGGTATTCTGAAGCTGATATTTGAATAGGTCTATCATCAAACCTTCCTCCTTTGCCAGTAGGAAAGTGTAGAGGAAAAGAACGTGCTTCTATATTTTTTTCCCATATGCTGATTGGCGATCCTTTTGTTTGACGCATTTGGTACGTTTCCAGTACATCTTCTATGGTGTCATTAGAGTGCAAAGGATGAATTGTATAATGATCTAAAGTATTTGATATTGTAGCAGGATCTTGTAGATCAAATTGACCAGCTTCTTGTGTTTCTTGAATTATTTCAGTTGTATCTTTCAAGTTTTCTTCAATATTAATTTCTTTGTAATATTCATTATTCTCTTTAAGATATTGGAAGGCTTGTCTAATTTTATGTAAATGAACCAGCTGTTGCCATATTTTTTTGTCTTTTGTAGGTACTCCATTTACTAAGATAATTAAAGATTGCTGCATTGGGCATTGCACTCCTAGAGTATGCACATTTTCTTTTAGATCTAATGGTAAATAAACTACTTTTCCACGAATTCCTTTTACCAATTCAGAGGGAGGTAATTTTGCTGTTTCTGGTCGAAGGCGTATTATTGCTTGAAATGGGTGTACTGTTTGAATTATGATGCTCTCATATAAATTAAGTTGTTGTAGGGGTTTTGGTACTGGGTATAATTCCAAATTATTTGTGATAGCACGTGAAGGAGTTTGGTTGTTGTCAAGTTTTGTAGTGCAGTAAGTGCAAAGTATTAAGGGCTCAGTTATTTCATATTTGTTTTCTGCTACAAGGTAGAGAGCTAATTCAAACCATTTATAATCTTCAATGTCTTCTATTTTGTATGATAGTCCTACAGTTTTGGTGTTCCTTTTATAAAAAGTTCTACGGCAACATACACATACATGGTTTGGTACTTCAGCCGATGCACTTTTAAATTTTAGTATTTCTTTTTTTTATGTGTTTAGCAAAATGTTGCCATGTGTAGAATTGTTGCTTAATTGGTTTAAAGCTATTTCATTCTGTAAATGGCTTTCACTTCCAAAAAATATTTTTTCTGAATATAGTCAATTTCTTCAAGTAGGTCTTTTGCTGTACCATGTAGAAGGATGTTATTTAAATTTGCTAGTGCTGAAGCAGGACTTTTAGCATAGTACAGTTTATAGACTAGATTTCTTATAGTTGAATGATGTGTTGATATTCTTTTGATATCATGGAAAGTGGTTTTACAAGTAGGTCCTGTAATGCAGGCCAATGAATGTCCTTGTAGTCCTGTGTACTTGTGCACTGGACAGGTATCCATATTTTGCAGTAATTTAATTTTGATTTTCTCTTTGCTTTTTACATATTTATTGAGGAATTGGCGTAAAGATTTGAAACATTGTTTGGGAATGTTACACATTGACGTGCATGGCCATTTGTACGCTAGACGTTCTGATTCAGTTGAATGGAGGGGTAATTCTAAGTTTTTCAGGGCATAACCTGACCACTGCTATGTATGGCAATTGTATTTGTTTGCTTTTGTTTTTACTCTTCTTCATTAAGATATGGTTCTGTGCTCGTAGTGTGATTTTATTCACCTCCACAGATACTTAAGAAGTTCTTTATGTTGACATTTCGCCTATTAAGAAGTCTTTTTTGTAATTTAGTTATTAGTTTTGTTAGTGGTTTCATTTTGTTTAACAGTAAAATAAATAACTTTCTTTTGAGAAGAATTGCACTGTCCATCAACGCTTCTAAGATAAATTTCCTACGATAGGTTTTAAGCATTGAACCTGATTTCTCTCCTGTTTTTATAAGATTTTGAAGGACTTTGTGACGGTACATTTTGGCTAAAATACTTTTCTTGGTATGCTTACTTTGCACTATATTAAAATTTAAAGAAGTAGTTTTATCTGTAATGATAGCTGATTTTTGTTAATTGTTTTTTGGTTTGTTTTACATTTTGATAGAGGAGGCAACATTTTTGTACTTGAAACTTCTTGTGTTTCACTAAATGACTGTATTAGCTGTTTTGTTTCAACTTTTTTTTACAAATTCTGCTAGAGATGGTTCTTATGTTGGACACTTTTATTTTCATTTGCTCTACTTCTGCATTGCTTTCTACAGACTTGACTTTTGTTAGGCATTCTTTAGGGTCTGTTGAAAAAAATTAAAGAAGGTATGGGTTGGGGTGTTCTACAATGTATGTGTGCTGTGTGCATGAGTGTTTGAGTAAGATGATAAAGATGTATGTAATAGTGTGTGATTGTGCATTGGGAACTACACCTAGTAGGGATAGGTATTCTTTAATTTATGTGTTACTAAACTGGGGTTCAGATGACAAAAAAAAGTAAGCTAATGGTGTGGAAAAGTCCAAATAGTAAATCTAATGTATACAATTAAAACAGTTGTTTGTTCTAGAATAAGAAAATTATAGTGATTCGGTTGGGTAATTTGTGTGTCCAAAAATAGGAATTTGTGGGCCATTCTGGCTGTAAATCGCTGTTTAAGACATGGAGATTTTTGGACAAAATGGTACACAATCTCTATTTTTAGGCACAGAAATAGCTTGTATTAACTTTACAGTATGTTTGAGTAATAAAACAAATATTATGGTGATATTCTACTTACTTTTTTTCTTAAATTAACAGGTAACTTCTTAGTTCTTCTTTGTTCTTCGAATTCGGCTGCTTCTTTTCAGGAGACTGGTCTTCACTGCAATTGTAAAAGATTCAAATTAGTAACTTTGTTTGTATATAGCGCTGTTTTTAATTTAGATATTGATTTTTTTTAATTGAAATCCTCTGCGCCTTCTTCAAAACTATTAAACTAATTTATTTATATAAGATACATTGCATTAGTTCAGTACATATGATATGTTCCTAATGAACAAATTGTATTGAATGACTAACTGTAGCAAAAAAATATCTTTACTATGTCTTGTAAAATTTATAATATACCAGTGTCATGTCTAAATGAAAGTAATTAAGTAAATACATAAATAAAAACAGAAAAACATGAAATTGTATAAGTATTTTTTTTAAAGATTTAAACATAGATTGTGCTTGCATGCAATTTTGTTTGAATATATGTAGTCTATATATTTCATTTAAAAAATGTTAGTTTAACATGATTTGAGTGTGTGTGTATAAAGAAAGTAAATAGTATAAAGGTTTAAAAGTGATAGTTGATTTTAGGAAATTGAAAATACATATTAATTTTACAGATTACACAAGCTAAAAGTCTGTTTGAAAATGTGTTCAACTACTGTACAGAAAATATGCATACCTGAAGTTTGTGTTCATGCATATGGATATGCATGGAGCTGCAAGTAGAAATCTTGGAGACTTGTGCAGTATTTCTGGTAGATGGTGCTTGCCAATGATATGACACTTGTACTCAGAGAGATTCACAGTACATTTGCAGTGCTGATCTATGATAATGCAGTTAGATGTAGAGGTCTTGAATGTGATTGGGGCATGGTCATGTGACTTCTTAGCTACATCCAATGAGGGAATGGCACAGAGAGTGAAGTGGAAATGGTAGAAGGGCTGTTCATGTTACGATATGTCCGCGGACATGGCGGTAGTTTGCGGACAGCGGGAGTTACATCCGGGGATTTTTGGGTTCAGAAGTCATGCAAATGAGAATGAGTACTGAAAGGGATTGGTCAGGAAAGTTTAGTGGGTGTGTTGTGCCAGAAGAGAGTTTCTCATATACTGTTTTTGCTGAGAGAACAACAGATAGCTATGGCTGTGTGTTTTAGGAAAAGGATTGTATGGATTTTGGGAGATTCATGGATATATTGGTTCAAGGTGCATGCAGAAAGCTGTGGTGTAGCTGTAGATCTTGGATTCCCACATGTGGAAGTACACTGGCATGGAGTACGTGGAATGAAGTGGTTGGACTTGCTACCTCTCTGTGCTACTTTGGAGACAGAGCAACATCCAGACATAATTGTAATTCATTGTGGAGGGAACAGTTTAGGACATGTGACTGGAATTTTTTTGCAATTTGCTATGAAAGAAGGACTTGGGAAGGTTATGGACATGTTTCCTAATTCTCAAGTGATATTTTCACGGATTGCGCAGAGACAAATGTGGCTTCTTTCTTCTTCATTTGCTCCACAAATGGTAAAAGCAAGGCGCAATGTTAATAAAGCTGTTTGTGCCTTTCTAAAAGATTTTGGCATGTCTTCTTTTCACAATGAAAATATTCTATTTCGTAGTACAAACATTTTTTGCAGAGATGGAGACCATCTTACTTATGGTGGCAATCAGATTTTTTTGAGAAATGTACAAAATGCATTGTGACCTTTTTTGGAATTACAACATCCATTTTGAAGTAGGTGTTAAGCATTTAGAATTTTTGACTTACAAACACCTCCCAAAGGCTCTTTTCAGAGCCACCACTTCCTCCCAGAGAAAATTGCTATGTTTGTGATAGGGTAGCAACCCAATTTTTTAAATGTTCGCGAACTGTCCGCGGACTTCTAAAAAATACAAAGGGCCCTGCTTCATTTATTTTCACTTCTATTTATGAAAAGTAAATGCGCATGTGATGTCATCAGTGATGTCATCAATGACATTTGTGATGTCATCTTTGATGTCCTGGGTGTTAGTGTTAGCAGTGCACGGTGGCGCGAGTTATGGTTGCTTATCTTACCATATCTGCCGAATTTCAGGGGGTTTTCGGTGTTACTTTGAACCACAACGTTCCTTTAACAAAGTTTTTTCACTGAATATATATATATTACATGGCCACGTTAGTGGCCATGTAGTTATGGTTAAGTTGCTGTTTACATAGGAAGAGCACTTTTTGGGCGGCTAATAACTTCCCTTCCTCTGGACGAATCCTCACCAAACTTTGCAAAAAAAGTATATGGCCCACTCTGAATATTTTTGCAAAGTTTGGTGAGGATTCATCCAGGGGAGAAAAGTTATAGGGGGGTCCCAAAATTTCTGTTTTTTCCCATACACTGAATGGGAAAAATGTTTTGCTCACACCTACAGCCCAAACCGCTGGACAGATTTTCACCAAATTTGGACCAGGAGCAGTGGCTTGGTCCCGAAAGTGTGCTTTTGCAAATTTGGTGAAAATCCATCCAGTAGTTTTTTTAAAAATGACCAAAAAGTAGGTAAAAAAAGTTGTTAAAAAGTTTTTTCACTGAATTTCATAGGTTTTTAGTAGCGCAACTTAACCATAATGTTCCTTTAACAAAGTTTTTTTATTATATTATATATATATATATTCAGTAAAAACAACTTTGTTAAAGGGACGTAATGGTTAAGTTGCGCTACTAAAAACCTATGAAATTCAGTAAAAACACTTTGTTAAAGGGACGTTATAGTTAAGTTGCACTACAAAAAACCTATGAACATCAAAGATGACATCACAATGTCATTGATGACATCACTGATGACATCACATGTGCATTTACCTTTCATGAAAAGTCTGTACGAGGGATTCTTAGTGTAATGTTAATAAAAACACTGTCAAGGATTATTGGAATAAATATCAAGAGCTAATCAGTGCATTAAGCTATGCATTGATATAAATAGCATTCTATTATTCATTTCAATCCAGTATACTAAGATACTCATGTAGAAACATAGGCATTGTGTGCAGCATACATGATGGAGATGCAATATTCATAAACTTGCCATGTTGAATAGTGAAATGATAACTGTTTTCATATTAGAGTTTTGCGCACAGTGAAACTTGTGATAAGTAGGTAATAAAACCCACTTAGTACATAATTGCATTATTATAGACAAATCACAAAGAGACAACACCACATACAAATATGAATATATAAAAGGGTGTTGAAGTAAGAAAAAAAACAGCAATAGTAGCAGAAAGTGTTCATACCCTAACTGATTACCTTTATGCAGAGAAATGATTGCTCTGTTTCAAAGCTGTTACTTACCCTATCTATATATATCACATGATGTGTTTGGACCCTAAGGAAAATGGTGTGAGTACAACATATAAAAATAGGAGCATATACAGGGAAAGTACAGTAATAAAAAAACATCAAAACTATCAGAAAGTGCTGAGAAATCTATTGATAATTTTAATGCACAAAAAGGATTGCTGTCTTTCAAGGTTGTGTCTTCCCCTATGCCTATGTTTCATATGATATGACTGGACCATAAGGGAATTATTGTAAGAACATACTTGAAGGATAAGGCTACGAATATAGTACATTTACAATTGTTAGTTCCTGACTGTTACTGAAGAAAATGATGTGGCCTAGATATGTCAGGAAAGGAAAAAAGGGAGAGTCAGACATGTGATGACATCAGTGATGTCATCAATGACATGTGTGATGTCATCTTTGATGTCCTGGGTGTTAGGCTCAGCAGTGCACGGTGGTAGCGCGAGTTATGGTTGCTTAGCTTACCATAACTGGCGAATTTCAAGGGGTTTTCGGTTTTACTTGGAACCATAACGTCCCTTTAACAAAGTTTTTTCACTGAATTTCATAGGTTTTTAGTAGCGCAACTTAACCATAAAGTCCCTTTAACAAGTTTTTTTACTGAATTTCTGTCATGATGCCTACCCCCGGAGCACCAGGCCAGGCCCAGCACCCCCGGGAGCAGGCATCAAGCCCCCGGGTAAAAGCCCAGCGGCCCCTTATAGGGGCTCTTTGGACTCTATCCTGGCGCCGTTGGCGCCAGGCTCATGTTGGACATCAGTCCTGGCGCCATAGGCGCCAGGCTCATAAAGGAAGGTGTTTTGTGCACTTACCTGATGCAGACCATGCTGCAAGATTCACGCCTCCCTGAGACCTGAAAGGGACTATTTTTTCATTGGGACTATTTTGCCACTCGGGCGTGGCCAGGGAAGGATACTTACCTGGAACTACTTTGGGGGCTATTTAAGCCACGCCCAGACAGTAGCTCACGCTTCACGTTGTTCTGCATCCAAGCAGCTGTACGCTCACCGTGTCTGCTCCTGCATCTGGTCTCCAGCCACGCCCGCCTCGATCCTAGAACACCTGTAAGGAAAGAAGAGAAGAGAAAGGTGAAAACCAAGAATTTGATCAAACTTCTTACCTGCATCCAGAACCTTCACGCCAGCGTTCCTGAGAAAAGACCTTCATTTAAAAGCACTGCGTTGCTCGCTGCAGTGCTGCGCTTCACTCACCTGTCCTCGGGAGTTCTTCTGGCTCCACCGCGACTGTCTGCACCGGTCGCCACATCTCTGCGCCTAGGGGAGAGAAGAAGAGACAAAAGGAGAGCAGAAGGAACATATGAGGAAAGCCTAATTTTCCGCCATAACACTTACCGGTCTTCTGTTGGTGGACCATTCCTCATTTCGGGTTGGCGCCGCTTCATTGGCAGGTACCACACCCCGGCCCCTAAGGGGAAAGGACAAAAGACATTACTGGAGGAATATAAAGACATTAAGAGGGATCGCCCCCATCGCTAACTCACCTGAGTTTACCATCGGCAATTCAATCCCTCAACGCATCGCCTTCATTCTGCACCTGAAATAAGGGACAGATCACAGGTTAGGAAAGCAAGAGAAAAGGAGGCTCTGCACTTGAACTTTTGTAATCTTCATACTTACAGCGTTCCGCTCGGAAAAGTCAAGTGGATTTTGCCAGCGCCATTCTGAAAACCAGTGAAGTAACTGGACAAACACGCGCCCCTGCACCAGAAGCAGGATGGAGAGTTCATCCTTTCAAACCATAATGTGAGCTTCAACCGGGGATTTCGGAGGAAGTTAGAGAAGAACGAAGGGGGGAAGGGGAGAGCAAGCACACTATTCTGCAGACTGTTAATCCCCTTTCTCATCTGCAGAAGGATATTCCTACGGGCCAGACAAGCAAGATTTGAGGGTCCTGTTCAGTCGGTGTTCCGAGTTCTGCGCATCACGCTCGAAGAGGCCACAGCAACCCAGACTAGACCAGCGCCTCCGTGGGAGTCAGGTGAGCGTTACAGAACGCGAAGCCTTCCTACAAATTCCCACCCAGGCGCTATGGAAACTTCTGAGACTGATCAGTTGGCCCAACTACTGGGGGAATTACGGGCCGAAGTACACGCCGCTCGTCAAGAGACTAATGCTCTCAGGAGGGAAGTGATTGTATCAAAGGAAAGAACTGATGACCTGGCTAGACACTTTTTGCAAGGTCAAGTTGGACACACTCCTCTACCCGGTTCCGGGGGGAACCCCGCTCCTGTGGTTCCCAGTAACCGTGTGCAGATCAATCTACCTGGAAACATACCGCTGGCCCACCCGAACGCTTTTCTGGGGACCCCAAACGATTCGCCGTATTCATGAATCAGTGTCGTTTACACTTCCTATGCAGACCTGGGGCCTTCCCTAATGACCAGACCAAGGTAGCCTTTGTATTGTCATATCTCAGCGGCTGTGCTGCCGATTGGTCAGTTCCACTGGTTACTCAAGATGACCCGATTCTCGGTGATTTCCAAGGATTTCAAACAAGCATGGAAAGGGTTTTTGCTCGACACTCTCAGGGGCAGGCTCTGGACGACAAACTCCTATCCCTGCGACAGGGCAATCAGGACCTCCTGTCCTACATTGCAACCTTTAATAGACTAATTGTGGAAACTGGGTGGCCAGAGGATAAAAGAATCACGTTATTTTATCGAGGTCTACGCGGAGAACTTAAAGATGTCCTGGCCCAAGTTGTAAATCCGCCCCAAGAATGCACAGAATATATAGACTTAGTGGTCCAATTGGATCACAGACTTCAAAACAGAAAAGCAGATCGGTCCAAGTTTGAGACCCGGGTGTTGGTCAAGACCCACTCTAACCCCAAGGGTGCTGATGTCTCTGAGCCTATGCAAATCGGAGGGGTTAAAGGACCTCTAACTCAAAAAGAACGTGAAAGAAGACGGCAGATACAATTATGTCTTTATTGTGGGTCCTCTGGACACTTTCTGCGAGATTGCCCGGCAAAACCGCCCAAGAAGGTGGTTGGAGCCGCTGATAAAAACCATGAAGACTCTGTTTCGGGAAACGACCACGCCCGACAAGCGTAGGGGTCCGCTTGCCGAGCTTGAAAACTAACTCTCAGACCTCGCATTTCATTGTGCCAATGGTCCTCGTAGATCCGGAACAGCCTAAGCGGTTGCATGCAATAAAGGCATACATCGATAGTGGGGCTATAGGAAATTATGTGGATCATGAATTGGTCTCTAGGATTAACCTCCCTCTGCGTCCTAAAACCAGCAAAGATGTCATCACCACAGTCGATGGAACCGAAATTGCCTCTGGACCGGTAACACATTCCACTGCTGAGGTGACACTTATAGGTCCCTAAGGCCATCGGGAGGCAGTTGTGTTTGATGTAATCAAGGCTCCACAGTTTCAGGTTATTCTCGGAATCCCTTGGTTAGAGACACATAATCCTCGAATTGATTGGCGAGCAAAGAGAATAACCTTCCCGGATTGTGCACAAACCTGCTACCCAGAAAATCTGAAGATTAGTCTAGCGTCTGCAACCTCTGTCTCCATGCAACTACCTCCAGAATACCAAGACTTTCAGGACGTCTTCCAAAAGGAACAGGCCAACACGTTACCTCCCCACAGATCGTACGATTGCCAAATCGATCTGGTGCCCGGTGCACAACCCCCTTGTAGCAGGCTTTATGCCCTTACTGAACCTGAGAATCTGCATTTGAGACAATATTTAGATCAATACCTAGCCAATGGTTTCATTCGCCCGTCAAAGTCTCCGGCATCCTCGGCTTTGTTCTTCGTGCCCAAAAAAGAAGGCGACCTTAGAACTTGTATCGACAACCGCGCATTGAACCAGATAACTGTTAAAAACCGTTACCCTCTGCCTCTGATCCCTGAACTCCTTGACCGGTGAAGGACGCTTGCGTATACACCAAGTTAAATCTCCGGGGGGCTTATCATCTGGTGCGAGTAAAAGAAGGCGACAAATGGAAAACGGCCTTCCGTACAAAATATGGATTATTCGAATACCAGGTGATGCCTTTCGGGTTGTGCAACGCGCCTGCTGCCTTCCAATTCTTCATGAACGATGTCCTTCGGGAACTCATCGATGTTTGTGTTGTCGTATATATCGATGACATTCTTGTGTACTCCTCTTCGGAATCTGATCACAGAAAGCATGTCAGGGCCGTCCTTGAGAAATTGCGCCAGAACAAACTGTTTGCAAAGCTGGAAAAGTGCGTTTTCCATACCACCGAGGTTGAGTTTCTTGGATTCATCCTGACACCTAAAGGGGTCCGAATGGACTCATGAAAAGTGGATGCCATCCTCAAATGGCCATCACCTAGTTCGGTGAAAGGTGTCCAAAGCATGCTTGGTTTTGCTAATTTTGATTGCAGATTTATCCCAGAATTTTCACGTGTGCTACAACCCATCAGTGCACTCTTGCGAAAAAATAAACGCTTCGAATGGACCGAGGAAGCCGAACAGGCCTTTCAGGAATTGAAAGCTAAATTCACGTCTGCACCTATTTTGAAGCACCCGCGTCCCGATCTCCCATATGTAGTCGAAACCGACACGTCCAGCTTAGCCATGGGAGCTGTCCTGTCTCAGAGAGACCCTGAAACCAACCAACTGCACCCCGTAGCATTTTGGTCCAGAAAGTTCTCGCCGCCTGAGGTAAATTATGCAATCAACGACAAGGAATTATTAGCCATTAAGTCCACCTTTAAGGCTTGGCGGCATTATCTTCTTGGCGCCAGGCATACCATCACCGTGATCACTGATCACCGAAACTTACAATATTTAAAAACTGCCAAGGCTCAATCGTCACGTCAGCTCCGATGGGCTTTGTTCTTTGCTGAGTTCGATTTTGTAATCACTTACCGCCCCGGCTGTAAGAATGGCAAAGCGGACGCGCTATCTCGAATAGGAATGGGAGAAATAGACACAAACTCTGAACCTGTGCCGATAATTCCCGAACAAAGAATTTTGGGGATAACCTCTTTACAAACCCTTGAAGACATTCAAGCACGGGTAAAACAACTCCTGCACTCTACAGCCTTGCAGGATTGGATCCAAAGGGGGTCTTACTTTTCGGTCAACGATGGCCTACTTTACTTCCAAGGACGCTTATTTCTGCCAGAAAAGGAATTGCAAGAACTGGTTATTTCCCGTCATCATGATACCCTGATGGAAGGACATCCTGGCATGGCCAAAATTGAGGAAAAAATTAAACAACAATTTTGGTGGCCTTCCTGACGAAAGGATATTAAATCTTTCGTGATGTCCTGTGGAGTTTGTGCCCAAAACAAAGGCCAAAAGACAAAACCCGCCGGTCTTCTTCAGCCTTTAGACATTCCACCAGCACCTTGGCACACCTTGTCACTAGATTTTATCACGGACCTGCCCCCTTGTAATGGATACAATACTATTCTGGTTGTGGTGGATTTATTTTCCAAGATGGCCCATTTTATTCCGTTGAAAGGATTACCTTCAGCTTCTGTCCTAGCCAAGGAATTCCTCGAAAATATCATCCGTTTGCATGGATTCCCGTCCATACTAGTTTCCGACCGGGGAAGCCAGTTTATTTCTCATTTTTGGAGAAAGTGTTGTCAACTGGCACAAATCGATGTAAGACTCTCAACCAGCCACCACCCACAGACCGATGGTCAGACGGAGAGAACGAACCAGACCCTTGAACAATACCTACGATGTATGTTGCACCAATCGGAGGGTAATTGGAAGGATATTTTATGGGTGGCCGAATATGCATACAATAACTCGGTACACTCTGGAACTGGACAAAGCCCCTTTTATACCCTATATGGACATCACCCTCGTACTTCAGACCCGGACTCACCTCTGAGCCTTGAAATGCCCGCAGTGGGCCATTTGCATTCCACAATAACTCAAGCCTTCAAGGATGCAACTGCACATTTGCAACAAGCGAAAGGGAAATACAAAAAGAATGCGGATCTGCATCGGAGTGAGGCGCCTCCATACCAAATAGGGGATCCAGTATGGTTGGCTACCAAACACTTATTGCTCAATGGAACTCAAACTTTTAATCCAAGGTATTTGGGCCCTTACTCGATCAAAGCTATAATTAACCCAGTGGCAGTCAAGCTCGATCTACCAGCTAACATGCGGATTCACCCCGTTTTTCATGTGTCACTTTTGAAACCAGTGCAACCAGGAACCAGATTAATAAAGCCACCAGAACCAATCCAGATAGATGGGGAGCCTGAATTCGAGGTGAAGAACATTTTGGATTCTAAGATCTCAAAATCAAAACTTTTCTATCTAATTGATTGGAAAGGGTACGGGCCTCAGGAAAGGTCTTGGGAACCCAGCGACCACGTACATGCACCTCGGCTGGTAAAAAGGTTCCATCGGAATTTCCCAAACAAACCGAAACCTCCAGAGGGAACGACCTTGGGAGGGGCCTTGGTGGGGAGTGCTGTCATGATGCCTACCCCCGGAGCACCAGGCCAGGCCCAGCACCCCCGGGAGCAGGCATCATGACCCCGGGTAAAAGCCCAGCGGCCCCTTATAGGGGCTCTTTGGACTCTGTCCTGGCACAATTGGCGCCAGGCTCATGTTGGACATCAGTCCTGGCGCCATAGGCACCAGGCTCATAAAGGAAGGGGTTTTGTGCACTTACCTGATGCAAACCATGCTGCAAGATTCAGGCCTCCCTGAGACCTAAAAGGGACTATTTTTTCATTGGGACTATTTTGCCACTCGGGCGTGGCCAGGGAAGGATACTTACCTGGAACTACTTTGGGGCTATTTAAGCCACGCCCAGACAGTAGCTCACGCTTCGCGTTGTTCTGCATCCAAGCAGCTGAACGCTCACTGTGTCTGCTCCTGCATCGGGTCTCCAGCCACGCCCGCCTCGATCCTAGAACACCTGTAAGGAAAGAAGAGAAGAGAAAGGTGAAAACCAAGAATTTTATCAAACTTCTTACCTGCATCCAGAACCTTCACGCCAGCGTTCCTAAGAAAAGACTTTCATTTAAAAGCACTGCGTTGCTCGCTGCAGCAAAGCGCTTCACTCACCTGCCCTCGGGAGTTCTTCTGGCTCCACCGCGACTGTCTGCACCGGTCGCCACATCTCTGCGCCTAGGGGAGAGAAGAAGAGACAAAAGGTGAGCAGAAGGACCATATGAGGAAAGCCTAATTTTCCGCCATAACACTTACCGGTCTTCTGTTGGTGGACCATTCCTCATTTCGGGTCGGCGCCACTTCATTGGCAGGTACCACACCCCGGCCCCTAAGGGGAAAGGACAAAAGACATTACTGGAGGAATATAAAGACATTAAGAGGGATCGCCCCCATCGCTAAATCACCTGAGTTTACCATCGGCAATTCAATCCCTCAACGCATCGCCTTCATTCTGCACCTGAAATAAAGGACAAATCACAGGTTAGGAAAGCAAGAGAAAAGGAGGCTCTACACTTGAACTTTTGTAATCTTCATACTTATGGCGTTCCGCTCGGAAAAGTCAAGTGGATTTTGCCAGCGCCATTCTGAAAACCAGTGAAGTAACTGGACAAACACGCGCCCCTGCACCAGAAGCAGGATGGAGAGTTCATCCTTTCAAACCATAAGGTGAGCTTCAACCGGGGATTTCGGAGGAAGTTAGAGAAGAACGAAGGAGGGAATGGGGGAGCAAGCACACTATTCTGCAGACTGTTAATCCCCTTTCTCATCTGCAGAAGGATATTCCTACGGGCCAGACAAGCAAGATTTGAGGGTCCTGTTCAGTCGGTGTTCCGAGTTCTACGCATCACGCTCGAAGAGGCCACAGCAACCCAGACTAAACCAGCGCCTCCGTGGGAGTCAGGTGAGCGTTACAATTTCATAGGTTTTTAGTAGCGCAACTTAACCATAACGTCCCTTTAACAAAGATTTTTCACTGAATTTCATAGGTTTTTAGTAGCACAACTTAACAAAAATAACTTTGACTTTATGTACATGTAATATGGAACACACTGAACCCCTTCTACTGAACTTGATGTCCGCGAACTCTTTTAATGTCCGCGGACATGTTCCGAGAACAGTACCACTACCTAAAAACTCTGGGGGGGTATTTTTGATTGTTATATCATAACATAGGAACATTTAACAAATTCAAAAAGCAGCACAAATACACATTATATGTACTAATACATAAGAAATGTAACCCATATATGTAACACACTAACCATTCATTTAAATACAATATGTTCTAAAAAAGAATATACCAAAAGAAGATAAATTGGCTTCCAACATAATTACCTCACAGACACTACAGAACTAAGAGCAAGACCAGACCTACAGAGTACTTAGAACATATCTTACTTGAAATAGTAAGTGTACTTCATTTTACTCATATATTTCTAAACTTTCTGTATTAGATAAAAAAAATATATATTATCTTTTCTTTTCGAACAGAAATGTCTAGTACTCTGGAATGGCTAGAGGAGCATTTCCCACATGAGGAAATGTCAGAAGGTAGGGAAACTAATGGTAACCACTTTACAATATAAACCATTTAATTATTATTATTTTATATACATTTCACATATATATATTTTGTTGTACAAAGCATACCAAAATAGAAAATACCTCTGAAGAAACTGTTATGGATAACACTCTTGACAGCATAAAAGAAAAAATGGATTTATTGTTGACCAATTTTAATAATTTGAAAACTTTTGTTGAAGATCATTTTAAAACAAAAACCTCATCCCATTGTCCCACATGTACTTTTCCCCCCTCACCATATCCCAGTCAATTATTCTTTTATCCCCAAACCCTCTCCATAACCCAAAACGTTTTGATGAGACTTCCATCCCTTCTTCACCTGATACCAATCATGTTGAAACCCCTAATTCTCCTGTTTTTGTTTCCGTTTCTGCCTCACCTTCTCTATCATAAATTATTAATATATGTTAAATAAAGTAACATTTTTATATTTTGTGTTGTAATTAGTTTCCGTTTTATTTTTAAAAAACAATGTAGGTGTCCGCGGACAGCGCGGGTGTTCTGAAATGTTCGTAAATAAACGAAAATGGAGGTGTCCTGAAGAACACTATACCTGTCCGTACTGTTCGCTAGCAAGTTGAAACTGTTCTAAGAACACACGCAGTGTCCTCAAATGTTTGTAAAGAAACAAAAATTAAAGTGTCCTGAAGAACATGATACCTGTCCGTAGTGTTCGCTAGCAAGTTGAAACTGTTCTAAGAACACAATTGGTGTCCTGAAATGTTCGTAAATAAACGAAAATGGAGGTGTCCTGAAGAACACTATACCTGTCCGTACTGTTCGCTAGCAAGTTGAAACTGTTCTAAGAACACATGTGGTGTCCTGAAATGTTCGTAAAGAAACGAAAATTTAAGTGTCCTGAAGAACACTATACCTGTCCGTAGTGTTCGCTAGCAAGTTGAAACTGTTCTAAGAACACAAGAAGTGTCCTGAAATGTTCGTAAATAAACGAAAATGGAGGTGTCCTGAAGAAAACTCTACCTGTCCGTACTGTTTGCTACCAACTTCAAACTGTTCTAGAACACATGCGGTGTCCAGAAATGTTCGTTTGACGTGTGACGCACTTTTAATTACTTCAGGACCCGAACAGTGTCCGTAGAACATCAACGCACATGCGCAAACCAATGACCGTGCATTTGGTGTCCTGCGGATGGCCGCTTCCTTCGCGAACATGTTCGCAAAGCGATCATGTGACTGCGCCCATGCTGATCGCGTGTTCTGAATGCGGACACTGTTCGTGTCCCCAAACAATTTAAAAGTACATTTTCAAGTAATCCACAATATTTCTCAATAAAGACTCACCATAGCACAAGTCCCACATACTAAACCTGAGTTTCTACATACTTTTTGAAAGTTTTTGAACCTTTTTTTGTGTTCGATCTGTCCGCGGACAGTGCGCATGTCCACGAACCACGTACAAGCACCCCTATAAAAGACCACGCCCTAGAGCTTATTCTCATTGTGTTTCTGGCTATTCTTCAGAGCACAGCTATTTTTCCTGCAACTTGCAGATTACACCATCATCGAGATGGCATCCATGGCTGCACTACTGCCACCTGGTGCTGCACCTGCTTCAGCACCACCCCCTCCACCACCACCACCTTCCCAAGGGCCTGAAGAGGGGAACAGGAGTGAGGATGCACAGGAGGAAGAAGAGGATGATGAGAATGAGGTAGAGGAAATCCCTACTACTCGCACTAGGCGTGAGTCTTGGGTGTGGCGGTTGTTTACCATTCATGGGAATGGTCCTAAGGCTCGTGTGAACTGTGTCACCTGCAATGAGTGCAAAATGGTACTCAGTTGCGGGAGGCATGGTTCATACAACTTTGGGACCACTACCATGAAGCAACACCTAAGGTCATTTCACTCTGGGGTAATTCGCAAGGTTGTACCTTGCGAGGAGCGTAGTAGGTTGATTTCCTCTACTTCATCCTCCGTTTCTTATCCTGTCACCACAAGGACAACCCCTATGGGACAGCGTCTTCCTCAAGCTGCCTCACAGGCCATTCCGAATTCTGATGAACCTTACCTTTCGAGGGTCACAGTTGTATGTATGTACTGCGACACAGTACTCTGCAGGGGGGAGCGACTTTGCAGTGCTTTTGAGACTATCATCTCAGAGCATGAGAAGACCTGCTCACTACCCAAATAAAACCCACTCTACATCTTCCTCTCTCAGCTCACCCTTTCTTATCCCTGTGGTTGGTGTCCCCCCTTTCCCCTCCTTTCCCCTCCTCTCCTATTGTGTTTTGTATAAAAAACCAAAAAAAATACAAAATAACAAAAATAAAAAAAAAATAAGGCTCTTTTCAGAGCCGCCTTTCACAGTTAAAAAATAGAAGTGAAAATGAAAAGATTTGGGGTGCTACCCTATCATAACCATTGCAATTTTCTCTGGGAGGAAGTGGTGGCTCTGAAAAGAGCCTTTGGGAGATGTTGGTATGTCAAAAATTATAAATACTCAACACCTACTTCAAAATGGGTGCTGTAATTCTAAAAAGGTTGCAATGCATTTTGTACATTTCTCAGAAAAATCTGATTGCCAGCATTAGTAAAATGGACTCCATCTCTGAGAAAAATGTATGTACTACGAAACATAATATTTTCATTGTGAAAAGAGGACAGGCACAAACAGCCTTATTAACATTGAGCCTTGCTTTTTCCATTTGTGGACCAAATGAAGAAAAACGAAGCTGTCGGGGTGGTTATCCCGGGGTCGGCTGAGCCGTCCGCGGACCTCCGGGCTGGGAGGCCCCAACTCCTCCCTTGTTCCCAAAAATGAGTATGAGACACACACAAGAAGCAAGGCGGTTCTGCTGTTTATTAAAACAACGTCAGGGATGGGTCTAGGATCGTACGCGTCCGTCCAGACTCTCAAAATTCGTGGGGCTCGCAGGCCATTTTTGCTGCAGTATGACGCGCTACTTGCGTCACCTGGGAAAGTTAGCGAAAAAACTATTGCCACTCCGGATTGGTTCCTCGAGTGGTAGGGTTAGTATAGTATACATATAGAGAGCAATATTAGTGGTTGAGGATGAGTCAGGTGGTATACTTGGGTTGTCCCTTCTATTAGATAGTTGAAAATTGTTACACGAAGACCCCTGATGATTGGCTAATGTTAGTGGCGTCAGTGATGAGTGCCCCCATGTTCTGATTGGTCCTCCCGCGAGCCCCCCAGTCTAAGACCATCGTTGTTCCCAGCTCGCGGTGTGCCTGTCACTAGCAACAATGTGTAACTATGTGTTTGTGCAGACAATGTGCAGGTTTGCTCATAGGCCTGAGAGCAGGCCATTCCCATTGCTGTAGGTGTCCATCTAGTCATTTCACTGTTGCAACCTGCGTCCCAGACGTGGGACCCAGGCGACTTCTTCCTCGTGGGTCTGGCACCTTGTCAGGTCGGCTTGGTCACGTGTGGAGAGACCGTAGCTAGGGCGGAATTCTGCACATTTAAAGTTGTATTTTGCTTCTGTGTGCTCGGCTTTGCTTACAGGTGTGACCTTGGCGCCGGCTGGCATCATACGAGTTGCAACATTGCCCCCTTGGCTGTGAGCTCTCGCTGGGCTCGTTCTGCGTGATCAGCACTTGTACTCTCGCTCATGCAGTGTTCATGGTGGTTCTTGCTTGCGGCCTACTTGGGCCTGGTTCATGAGTGGGGATGTGTAATGCACAGCACCTGTGTTGCGGTTTGACCTGTCTTCATAGGCCGTATTATGTTTTCTTTATATTCTCATCACGATGCGAGGGGTGGGAGAAGTATCAGCAAGCGTGTACGTGAGTGCTTTATGCGTCTTGCATTTCTGCATTACTAAAAAACCCTATGTGAAAAATAATAAAGATGCGCGTCAGTGGGTGTATCCGTCACCTACGTCATAGCACTGAATATATTCTTCGTGTAGGTTGGTGCGTGAGTGACCAGTGTGCATGGTGGCACGTGTGTTCTTGGTAGTTGGCTCGGTCGTTATGGCATCTCTAACGATGTGGGTACTTGTTGTTGAGGTCTTAGTCGAGTTCATCCATGCCGCAGGTGTCGGCTTGAGTAGGGCAGGCTGGTGGGCATATCCTTATGTTCTTGAACCAGGGTATTTGGTCGTCTGGTAGATAGACAAATTCATCTCGTGGTGGGTGTCTGGGCCGCGATCCTCTAGGCCATGGTCGCGAGGAGATTGGGGGGGGCTTTTTCTCCCATTCTCCCACTTCAGTCCCCCCTCTGGTTGACTTGTCGACCACAAACATATCTTTTTCTTTATCTCCTCTTACTCTCCATAAGTGATTGGTGATGATCTGTTTGCACAGTTTCTCTCTTTCCTTTATTATCACGTCGGTGTGCTGGTCATCATCAGTTGGCATCAAGGGGTGCATGCTAACCATTTCGATCATTTTGTCTGTAGTGCGTGCCTTCCTGGCCTTCCAGAACCTTATTACAATCAATGCAGCTGCAGCCAGTATTATGCATCCAACTATTACCTTCAGCCCGTCCGACAGCCATGATGGCATCCATGACCATAACAATGAAAAACAGCTATTATCCTTCTTTACTCCTTTACTTTCTTCCACCATCTTGGAGTGCATCTGGGCCAGTTGTGATACTGCTTCAGTAAGTGTACCATTGTCTGCATCGTTAGCAGGAATAAATGTGCAGCATGATTGTCCTATTTTTGCACAAACTCCTTCCATTGCTGTGAGAAGGTCCAGTACATATATGTTCTGTAGTGCTACCATGTTTACCAATCGCAGCTCCTCTTTTATGGCATTGAATCCGTTTACTGTTGAATTAATCGTCATCATTAGTTCCCATCGGGTGATCTGGAGCCATTTAGCGTTTGCATAAGCTTGCAGTCCTGGGTGTATTATTGACGAGAAGAACATTGCAGCCCTGCTGAATAATCTATGTTCTGGTGGGATAGAAGTGAGTGCTGTTTACGATCTTCCCCACAGGTAGTTTCCTGTCAGGGGTTCTCCTTGTCTCTTTATCCTTGTTAGGATGTTATTGTTGTTGTTGTTCTCTCCCTCCTGTGATTGTACGGATCTCCTCTTCCTCTTGTTTCCTTCATCCATCTTGGGGAAATTGGCCATGTTCACATGTTTTTGGGGCACCACTAGTGATGGTACGTTGATGTGTACCATTGTGCATATACCATTCCACAACGGAGGCAAGGTGTGGTATGCCTTATCTCCGCAGGCCCAATAGTGATCCATTATCACTGCCGTTCCAGCACCCCCCTCTGGTAATTATAACACGCTTCCACAGTTGGTGTTATATCCCACCTCCACATCTCCTCTGTGGTGGTAGCATAACTTGGGCACGGTCAGCGGTAGTATGCTTATTGGGTCTTCATCCTTCTCCATCCATGTCAGCATGGGTACGTATTTGCCCCATGTCGTCCAACATCTGTCGTTGTGTTCTTGTATGGTGGTAATATTTTCTCTTGTTATCATGTTGCTACCGACCACTCCTATTTCCCATTCATTGTTCATGTATACCTTCCCTGTTATTGCTATCAATGGCCTTTCCCAACATCCTTGTATGCCAGGAACTTCAGTGGCGTACCAATTACATGGTAGGTATTGTAGTGTTATCTTCTTCGTTTCTCCATTTTCAGGGCCGCTCGTCATGTATCTGAACGCTTCAGCGTGTAAACTGCTCTTATGGTAACTCAAATACGACTTGAGGAAATTGTTTTCGTATGGGTCAGTGTCTCTTGTCTCCCACTGCATTCTCACCACCGTTCCTTGAAATCGTCCTCTCGTTTGAAATAGTGCCAGATATACTATACATCGCGCCGTCTTTTCCTGTATTTCTGTGGCGACGAATGTCCGTGAAGCGCTCATGGCGTATGGGATCAATGAGCACACATAGCAGCTATCTTCTGTTGTCTGCTTACCAATTTGGGTCATGTGCTGGTACCACACGTTGTTTGAGACATGTGCTGAATCTGTTATGTAATTATCAATACCCTTGTTATCAGTATATGTGCTGCGTTTAACTCTACTTCCCTTATCCGTAGGGTTGCTAGTACCACCTGACGTCATACCTGTTGCAGCCGTGGGAGGGGGCATGTTAGTTTCGGGTGCAGCCATAATATTGATAGCATAACTTTTCTGCCATACAGAGGCAGCCAGCAGACCAGTGATGACCAATACTCCTATAATTTTTATTACAAGTGCTAGTCTCACCAGCATTTTGCTCTTACCTTGCTGCAGTCCGGCAGCTTATTCTTGCGACATTAAAGGTGCCCACCTGAAAATCCTCAATACGCTTGTTATTATTGTTAATCGTTGTTATTAAGCTCTCCCTATCAAGTAATCGTTCAGTGCCCAGGCGAAGTGCTGTTCCCACGCTAATCTTAATCATCTATCTCTTAGAGCCGGTAAGTGCTCGTGAAGATGGGGAAATGATTGTTCTATGGCCAAAACAAATGCGGTGCAATATACGCGTACCCTCCTTCTTTTTAGGTACTTTGGTCTTCTTATATGATATACAAATTGGTGTGATAGGGCTTCAGGGGTATTATCATCCATGGGCAGCATCTACTTCTGGGCAGAGTACACTGTTAGTTACTTATTTTCTTAACAATACAAGTATACACGGTACCTTCATGTGCGAGAGAAAAAGAAGAGAAAACATACAAGTGTCAAATATGTGTGTGTGTGCAATACCCAAGTTTGTTATACAACGTCCTTTAATCGGGGGTGACCTTAGAGGGGAGGGGGCTGGGCTCAGTTGGGCAGAAGTTGTTTACTTTGTGATCTCGTGACCATGGGATGGGCGGTGGGCAAGAGTCCAATGTCTATCTCAGTAGTTGCCTCTGGGGAATCTTTGGGGTGATCAGGTGTAGTGACACTACTGTCATCAGCTGTGATCGATGTCTCTTTCTCTGTAGCCGATGCTGTTGATGCCGTTGCTCTTCCAATGGCCCTTTCGTTAACGCTAGGGCGGGCCTGGAGTTTGTAGATCTTTACATCGTGTAGGTGATTCCAGGCACGCTTATCCTGCAATTTCACCGCTCTGGTAGCTACCTCTTCTATCAAATGAGGACCAGTAAAGCGCGGGCCGTTCCACTTTCTATTAAAGTTGCGGAGTAGCACATGGTCACCTTTAGCAATAGTGCATAGTCCTTCCTTTCCCAGTTCCTTGTTGGTGTCTTCTTGTTGAGAACTATTCGACCCGCCCCGCGTGTGCTCGAGCTGTTGAGACACAAACGCTACACTAGTAATCAAAGAAGACACATATTGATACATTTCGTTACCAAGAACAGTTGCAGTGTTTTCATGGTCTGTGAATGCTCTTGATGTAGGCGTTAGAGGAAGGCGCATTTGACGTCCTGTCACCACCTCGTGAGGAGTGAGGTGGTGGTCAGACCCTGGCCTATTCCTTAGCTCAAATAGAGCCAGCGGAAGACAGTACAACCAGCTCCTCTTGATTGTCTGCTGAATTTTTGCGATTTCTTCTTTCAATAGGCCATTCAGGCGTTGTCATACACCGTTGGCCTGCGGGTGATATGCACATGCAAATTTATGTTTAATACCCAGCAAGGACGTGATGTGCTGAAACATTTCATTAGCAAAGTGTGGGCCGTTATCTGACCGCAGCACTTCGCACACACCCCACCTGGGGAAGACCTCTCTCACTAAAAATTTAGCTGCTCTGAACGCATCCGCGTGTGAGCAGGGCCTGGCTTCGATCCACCTGGAGAATGGGCATACTACTACAATCATATACCTATGTCCTTGACATACATTGATCATATCAACGTAGTCAATATGAATGTGTAGGAAGGGTCCCTCTGGCCGGGGTATAGTACCTTTTATCACTTGCAGCGTGTGACCGGCCGTAAACTGTTGGCATGTGAGGATATTGCTGATGAAATTTGTTACATCAGAATTTAACTCGGGGCAGAACCAATCTTCCCTAATTCGTGCTGCAATTACTTCCTTTCCTGTATGTGCTGGATGATGGAGCTGGGCCAGGGCGGTGTTCAACAGTGCCAATGGCATGACCACCTTTCCGGTGTTATTTTGACGCCATAGTGCGTCTGTTGGGGACATCGTGCATCCTCTTTTTACCCATAGTTCCTTTTCTGTCATTGGTACGGCTGCCTTAATTCCATTATCTGTGTTGCGGGGAGATGGGTGTACCCTTCTTTCATCATCATCTGTTTTGCCATCCCCCTCCCCCTCCCTCTCTCTGACTCTGGGGGGTTCCATATTTCACCAAAGTATGCCGCATGCTTTGCATGCGCGTCTGCTGTTTCATTCCCTTTCGAGATATGGTTGTCTCCATTAGTGTGTGCCGGGCATTTAACCAAAGCTATCTCTTGGGGATCATTAATCACTTCAATTAATTCTGCTAACAAAAGAGCATGTTGCACTGGGGTGCCATCAGCTCTCCTAAACCCTCTTCTCTGCCATTTTATCAGCCCCGAGTGGACAGTCGATGTGACATATGCGCTATCAGAATATATAGTAACTCTTTTGTCAATGCTTTCCTTCAATGCCAAGATCAGTGCAACCAATTCCGCTGCTTGAGCCGAATAATGCTGTGGTAACTGTACGCATTTCACCAGGACATACATCAAATCTTCTGTCATTTTTACAACTGCTGCCCCAGTTCTCCTTATCCCATCTCTTTGGTCTATTGTTGATGACCCATCAATGTACAAAATCTCCCCACCCTTAAGAGCATCCTCTTCAACTTTCCTAGTGCATGAGTACATTTCGATAGTCTGTGTAGAATCGTGAGCATAATCACCTTCCTCAATAATTTCTGCTATAAATCTGGCTGGGTTAACTGTACTGCATCTGACAATTGACAATTTGGGTCTAGACAAGATGATCTCATAACCTGACACCCTCTGTGTGGTTAGTGCGGACTTAGGCTTGTTCAATATTGCAAATAGTGCATGCTCCACAAATAGTGTGGTTGGCCACCCCATTGTAATCAATGATGATTTCTCCACCGCAAATGCGGCTGCAGCGAGACTCTGTTCGAAAGGGAAATGTCCTAGCATGACAGGGTCCAAGTGACCGCTGTAGAACGCTATTGGCTTATGTCCCATGCTGGTTTTCTGAGTCAATACTGCTTTCATTACTGCTGAGTCGCAATGCGAAAAGATAAAGAACTGTCGTTCATAATCTGGGGTGGCTAGTACCGGAGCAGTGGATTTGGCGTGTTTCAACTCGTCAAATGCCTCCTTCATTCCCCTTGTCCATCCCAATGTTTTGTCCCCTTTGTGTGCTTCTCTCAATGCCTCAAGTAGGGGTCCTATGTATGAGCTGTAGTCAAAAGCCCATGCTCTACAGTAGTTGCATAATCCCAGGAACTGCTGCAGCTCCCTCACCGTTTGTGGTTGTGGCGTGTTGGATATAGCTTGTGCTCTTTGTGGTGCAATCTTTCTTCCGTGCTGGGATATTAGTTGACCAATGTATAGTACTTGTTCCTGGCAGTACTGTAACTTTTCTTTGTCTACCTTGTAACCCTTTTCAGCCAACACTGTCAGCATTTTCATTGAATCCTCCCTGCACCTTTTCTCGGTTGTGCTGCAAATTATTATATCGTCAACATATCGTCAACATATTGCAGCACCGTACTTTCTAATTCAATGTTTACCAAGTCCATCTGTATTACTCTGTTGAAAATTGAGGGTGACTCGCAGTACCCTTGTGGTAACCTGGTGTGTTTCCATTTTGTGTTCCTGTATGTGAAGCTCGTCAAGTCTTGTGAATCTGGGTGCAGAGGTATTGAGAAAAAGGCATTTTTGAGGTCAATCACAGTGAACCGTGAGGCCTCTGCCGGAATTCCACATAACATTGTGGCTGGGTTTGCTGCTATGGGGTATTCTGCCTCTACAATGTTATTCAAGGGTCTGAGGTCCTGGATAAAATGCCTCTTTTGATAGTGGGTATTGTTTCACTCTAGGTAGTATTGCACCCTTCTTCAACTTTATTCTTACTCCGCCGATACTCTTTATGCAGCCCACGTCATAGGGACTGGTGGTCCACAGTGATGCTGGAACCTTAGCCATATCTTCCTCGTAGAATGGAACTGGGGTAGATGCGGGGGCCTCAAGTGCCATGGCCATTTTCTGTGCCACTTGCTTATGCGTCACTCTTAGCCATATATCTACACTCATCATAAATACCATCTCACCTTCTTCCCTGTCTTCTGAAAAGAGCTCTTCATCGGACACCTGGGTGAGCCTGCATCCCTCAGCCAGGGCTATCACTGCCCTCCATGCTCTCCCTTCCCTGTCTTGGGCATGTGCTGCGATATAATCAGCAGTTGCTATAATACTCTCTATGCTCACCGAAATCACTTTCCCTTCTGGTTCATTGGCTGGTGTCTCAGGCCTGAACAAATATGCTGCTGGCCTCCTCCATATCTTTCCTTCTATTCCTGGCATCCAGGCGAATGCCATGTCTGTTCCGTACTGGAACAGTTCGCCATCCACTGGCTCAGCCCGAGCTACTGTCTGGCCACAGTACGCTTGCAATATTTGTCGTGCAGTAAGCATGTTTATTCCTGGTGTGGAGCAAATTATGCCATCCTCCGTGAAGGAGATTGTCATATTTAATCTGCTCATTATGTCCCTCCCAAGTATGTTCACTGGCGACTCCCTTGAATACAGGAGCGGGACAGACATGTCATAATCTCCAATAGATAAGGAGATGTTATCAGCAAAGTGAACCAACCCCCTAGCCCCAGAAAATCCTTGGGTGTTCATGGCCTTACCTGACATTTCCTTTATGCAAGACCTGGTTGCCCCCGTGTCAACAAGGAATGATAATTTTTTGTCACCTATCGTTACCTCAATGCGTGGTTCCTCCACACTATTAGGTGTTATCGACAGGATGGGACACACCAAGGACGTCTGTGGGCTGTCCTATTGTGGGTATAATGACTGACCGCTTCCTGTGTAAGGGTTGTGTCCCAGGATAGTCACCCTTCCCAACTGTATTTGTTGTAGCTGTGTATCGGTAGGGGTTAACTTATGGTCCTGTATTTGAGTGAGCTGCTGCACTGGCTGCACTTGGTGTTGTTGTGTTATTGCCACCTGTTGTTGCGGTAGTGAATATGTCTGCAGCTGTTGTTGTGTTGCTAATTGCTGCTGTGTGCTGTTCTGTTGTGGTCCCTGTGGTTGTTGGTAACCCTCCTGCTCCCTCATAGGCCCTTGTTGTCCTTGTTCCCCCCATGCTGGTGGGGAGGGTCTCATTCTACACGTACGCGACATGTGTCCTAACATTCCACAAACCCAACATACAGGTGGTTCCCTGGTCTGCCATAGGAAACTTCCTGCATTATCTTGGTACCCTGGTTGCCCAGTGGGGTAGAAGCTTCGAAATCCTCCCCCTTGCTGTTGTGCAGGTTGGCCATATCCCCTCCCCCTCATCATTCCTCCCCTTCCCCTGAGGTTGTTATAATATCCATTTCCTGGTACCATATACCCTCCTCCTATGTTAGCCGTGTATGGTGGGGGTGGTGGCAGCTGTTGTGTTATAAGTCGTGGTGATTGGGGTAGTGGTGCTATTTGTAGTTGTGAGGGATCCTGTGTGGCCACTACTTGCGTGGGGTTTGGTGTCATTATTGTTGGTGTAGTTATTAGTGCTCCTTCCATGGTGTATTTAGTCAGTTTTTTCTGCACTAATTTAGCCTCTTCCGCTTTTCTATCTTCTTCCTTTTGTTTCATCTTTTCTTGCCATATCCTACAATGGTGTACTATTGTCAATTGTATTTCCGGCCAAGCCTTTGCTTCCATCTCCACTATTTTCTTCAATTGTTTTTGTACTGTCTCCGGAAGCCCTTGTATTAGTATGTGGGAAAATATTGCCGGTGTCTTGTCCCATTGCTCTCTAGTTTCCATACGCCACTTCTCCTGAATATCCTGGATATAATCAACAGGATCTTCGTTCTCGCACATCTTGCGTGATGTTATTGCTCCTATATCTGAGGTGCCTGGGTATTGTACCCTCAGAGCTTGCCATAATGCATGCCTGCAATTCGCAAATGGCGCCCCGTCATGTGATGTGTTCGTTATTGTGACCCCGGGGAAACCCGCTCTCTTCCAGATGTCATCTGCCGCATCCCCTGAGATTGATATTAATAGGCCCTTCACGTCTCCTACTGCTAGCTTCTGTCCTGCGGTGTGCTTTTTCATCTCGTATATCCATTTTCCCGCTCCTCCACTTAGTGATGGGAGCCTGCACTTAATATTTTATCGGCATGCTTCCAAGGGACGTATTGTGGTCTAACCCCCCTCCCTCTCCAATAGTGGCATTAGATTGTGTCCCATCTGTCCCCCCAGTTGTCACGTGTGGAGTCTGTATACCCCTCTTCTTCTTGTGTGTCATCCAGATCATCTGTCATGTCCATATTACCGCTGCTCGTTGTAGCTTCCCCTTCATTTCTCCCCCTTTTCTTATTATTTTCTTTATTTAATGTGGGTGTGTGTGTCCGTTCTTCCTGCCTACGTCTGGGGAGATCTCTAAGCCTGCCGGCGTAGGGGGTGTGTTCAGGAGCGGGTGTGAGCGGACATGTTGGGCGGAATGATGCGGGTGTAGCTGCACGTGTTTGCCCTCCCGCCACTTCTCGTTCTTTCTCCTCCCTGCCCTCCACTTCTTCCTTCTTTCTACATGCCCATGGTGATTCCCGGTTGGTGTGGATGATGTACAATTTGTCTAAGCTTTCCCTACCGCCACTTCTTCCTCCCCCCCATTCCTTCTTCTTCTTCGCTGCAGAATTCATCCAGGAGCGACAACCCCCAATCTGTCCTTTTCCCCCTAATCATCACCGTTTTTAAGTCTATTAAATCCGTTCCTTCCTCTTCTCCTTTACCAATTGCTCCCCTTTGCGCTGATGTTGTGGCTACTTCTGCATCCCGACGTACATATGTCCTTACCCCACTCTCCCCTTTCCTCTCTCTTCTTTCCTCTTCCCTCTTCTCCACTATTTCACCACCTATTTCCTCTCTTTTCTTTTTCAATTCCTCCATCACCTCACTACTCATCTTCTCTAATATCCTTTCTTCCTCTCTCCTCCTTTCCCATCTCTCTCTCTCCCTTTCTAATATGCTTTCTATTACTTTACCTTCCTCATATTTCCTGGTGCTCTCGGATAGTATTTTCTTCTTCCATATTTCCATTTCCTTTTCTTTCTCTTCTTCCTCTCTTTTCCTGTCACGCTGTGCCGCTCGAGATACCCTTTCTGCTATCGCCTTCATCCTTTCAGCTTCCCTCTTCCGTTCTTCAGTTCGTTCCCTCATTTTTTCTAACTCATCCTTCCTTTCCTTCCTTTCCCGCCTTCTCCCTCGTTCCTCTTTCTCGAGCTGTTTGATCAGTGCATTTAGCTCATTCCTTAATTCTGCCAATCGTTCCTCCAACATCTCCTCCTCTGCTCGTAACAGCTCCCCTTCTCTCCTTTTATCTTCCTCCCTTCTTATTTCACTGCTATCCCCATCGTCCTGGTTCATTCTCCGTACTACCTCCTTTTCTTCTCCCGTTAGCGTCCCTCGTAATTTAAACAGCACCGGCGCGGCTACCCACTCGTCGTGTCCTATGGTTGGGATTGGTTCTTCACTATTCTTCCCTTCCTTTGCGTGCATCTTCGTACAAGTTGGGCCTACCGTACGTGTCACCTCCTCCCCCCCTGTGTAGCTACCTGTGGCTGTATATGGTGGTGGGCTGTACGCGGGGTTCGAATATCCCTCAGCCGCCGTTAGTTGTTGCCTTACTGTCTCTCGTAATTCCGTCACAGGATATAACTCCCCTTCCTCCTTCTTCACTACTTTCGTTAGGGGCATGTCGTCGGTCCTTTCCTTCTTTACTTCTATTTCGTTTGCGATGCTAAGCTTTTCGTCCCCCTCTCCGTCTCTTCCCGCGCACTGTGCGCTGTCAACCTCCTTTTGACCATTTCCCTCTTCCTCCTTAATCTTCTTCCCTTCCTTCATTTCCTCTACATTGAACATCCCGGTTGGTCCTGGTCGTGACCCCTGGAACATCCTCCATAAGTTAAACACCTCCACGTGATGCGCCAACTTCTTCCCCTTGTATGTGTTATGTATGTGTGTCAGTAGTGAGTGTTGGACGTACGGGTCGAAACTGCCGTTAGGCGGCCAGGGTGTCGTCATTTTGTTGTCTGTCCCTTGTGTCCATTCTATGCTGTATTTGATCAGTTTTTCCCTATGGGGCGATAGTGTTTTACACATATGCTGGAGTGGGGTAGTGAGGGTATTCCCCCATCCTCCCGATCCTAACCCATATGACATGGTTACACTGTGTTTTTAGCTCCCTTCAGTATAGTTGTCATAACCTGGCCCCGTAGTTTGGGCACTTGCGACCGTCCGCTAAAAGAAAAACAGAAAAATATAACAATTGCAAATATGCTGTCTTTTCCTGTGTTTGTTTTTCTTCCTTAATACCGTTACGGCCCCCTGCGGCCACGGCGCACGAGGCCCCCTGCGGCTGCGTGCCCTGTGTGACGTGCTTATACAGCTGTCCCACTTTTCTCCTCCCCTCCTCCTCCTCCCTCACTCGGCGTGGCCGGCGTTCTCTGTGCACGGACACTTCCCCCTCTCCACCTATCCCGTATTTGGGGTGGCCAACGACCTCTGTGCGCACAAACTGCCCTCTATTCACTTCCCCACCACCCTTCAACAATGCTGTGTGGTCAGGGTATCCTATGAAAGCCCTACGGGTGACGTCTCCGACCTCTTCCAAAAACTACTGGTAAGATCTTTACACTTCAGAAAGCTTGCAATACGTTTTTACTGTTTGTCCCCGTTAACCCCACAGCTGTCGTCTTGTTACGCCTGGAAAAAGGTAACCAACAATATATTCGTATAACGGGAGGGCTTAACCAGCCAATTATCTTCTGTACTAGGCAACAAGTTAGCTACCACCTACAGGAAAACGTCATCTATCTATCGAGTTTCACTGCTCGATCAATAGGGCTCCTCATCTACTCATTGATCAATAACCGCCAATTCGTAGGAAAGCCACACACATACACCCCCCTTACAGGTGGCCACGACCTAGGCCAATCAGTGTCTACGAGCAACCGCACGTGGTGCTTTCATGAGCCACCCAAACTTTCCGTCACCGCCAACACTAATTGATCAAATCTTAGCCGCACACCTTAGTAACACATCCCACCGCCCTTATTGCACTCCTCCCCCCTCCCTCACAATCTCACATTGCTTGTTGGGTATGACATACTCACCAAGTTCTCTTGATGCGGGGCCGCTCGACTGCGTGCACCCCTCCAAGCGGCTCGTCACCTCCCCTCGTCTGGACCACGTCTGGACACTCGCCAACCGCGGGATACTTCTCAACCGGCTCCCGAGGGCCAATATCCGGATTGCGCTGTCCGGTCTTCTCGTAGTTCCGCGATGGTCCTGTAGTCCTCAAAAAGGGGGCAGCGGCAGAGGGGGCCCGCGCCGCCGGGCCTCCTCGCAACGAGAGGCCTTGGGAAAAATAAAAATAAAAATGTAGATCTTAAACAGATCTCAGCAGTGCCTCCAACTTGTCGGGTGGTTATCCCGGGGTCGGCTGAGCCGTCCGCAGACCTCCGGGCTGGGAGGCCCCAACTCCTCCCGTGTTCCCAAAAATGAATATGAGACACACACAAGAAGCAAGGCGGTGCTGCTGTTTATTAAAACAACGGCAGGGATGGGTCTAGGATCGTACGCGTCCGTCCAGACTCTCAAAATTCGTGGGGCTCGCAGGCCCTTTTTGCCGCAGTATGACGCTACTTGCGTCACCTGGGAAAGTTAGCAAAAAACCTATTGCCACTCCGGATTGGTTCCTCGAGTGGTAGGGTTAGTATGGTATACATATAGAGAGCAATATTAGTGGTTGAGGATGAGTCAGGTGGTATACTTGGGTTGTCCCTTCTATTAGATAGTTGAACATTGTTACACGAAGACCCCTGATGATTGGCTAATGTTAGTGGCATCAGTGATGAGTGCCCCCATGTTCTGATTGGTCCTCCCGCGAGCCCCCCCGTCTGGGACCATCGTTGTTCCCAGCTCGCGGTGTGCCTGTCACTAGCAACAATGTCTAACTATGTGTTCGTGCAGACAATGTGTGGGTTTGCTCATAGGCCTGAGAGCAGGCCATTCCCATCGCTGTAGGTGTCCATCTAGTCATTTCACTGTTTCAACCTGCGTCCGAGACGTGGGACCCAGGCGACTTCTTCCTCGTGGGTCTGGCACCTTGTCAGGTCGGCTTGGTCACGTGTGGAGAGACCGTAGCTGGGGCGGAATTCTGCACATTTAAAGTTGTATTTTGCTTCTGTGTGCTCTGCTTTGCTTACAGGTGTGACCTTGGCGCCGGCTGGTATAATACGAGTTGCAACATCGCCCCCTTGGCTGTGAGCTCTCGCTGGGCTCGTTCTGCGTGATCAGCACTTTTACTCTCGCTCATGCAGTGTTCATGGTGGTTCTTGCTTGCGGCCTACTTGGGCCTGGTTCATGAGTGGGGATGTGTAATGCATGGCACCCGTGTTGCGGTTTGACCTGGCTTCATAGGCCGTATTACGTTTTCTTTATATTCTCATCACAATGCGAGGGGTGGGAGAAGCGTCAGCAAGCGTGTACGTGAGTGCTTTATGTGTCTTGCGTTTCTGCATTACTAAAAAACCCTATGTGAAAAATAATAAAGATGCGCGTCAGTGGGTGTATCCATCACCTACGTCATAGCACTGAATATATTCTTCGTGTAGGTTGGTGCGTGAGTGACCAGTGTGCATGGTGGTGTTTCCCTAACTAGGGAGAGTTCGTGCTATTTTGCAGTTCATGAAAATCTCTTGCGTTGGCCCTGTTGATCGTTGCTCCCTCGCTGCCAGGGTGGCCACCGCTTTGTAGGGCTTGACGCCTTACACTTCTAACAAAGTCTGTCAGGAGGGGAAAATGTCCCACTGTAGTCCATAGCCATTGGGTGTTGGTTGTCCGTTGTCTTCAGGCCTGCCCTGGGTCCTTTGTATCTGGCGAGAAATGAAATGGAAGCGCTTGAGACCTGAGAATTTACATATTCTTCAATTTCTTGACCTAACCTCTCTGCACTACTCTCACACTATTCAGTGTCCTAGTGGGAGGAGCCAATGGTACACCTATGCACCATCCTGTCACCACCTGGTGGCGTTCAATGGCGGTCTGACTGTAAATTATTACACAATTCGGAATGTACCCAGAAAATGGGTAGGCACTTAATTTATGTGAAGATACTCATTACACACTTGGATCATATATATGCAATTTGGGTGCTAGTGTACAAATGGGCCTTTGGATCCTTATATTTACTGTGCTTTTGTTGTAAGTTATTTATAGTGCGTGCCTTTGTCCCGTGGGGCATCAGGTACTGACAAGCTAAATAGGGAAACATCAGGGTGGTAAATTTGTGGTGGCTGTGTTTCTAAATTAAGTGCACCATGTTACTTAGTTAAGATAATCGCAGGGTTTTTAAAACTTTTTTTTTCCTATGGCTCCTCTCTCACTTCTCAGGGCGTGCCTCGCAGTGAACTGCAGGCACTTTAAGCTGGTACTAATGAAATCCGCTACCAATTTACTCCCATTCTCTCTATCCCACCCCATGTCCACTTTTTAAAGCCTACCTACTCTGTTAATTACTCATTTAGTCTAGTATTTTATTACTCCACTACTGTAATTACTGTTACATTTAAACAATATATATTTCTAATTACTGTTACATTTAAACAATATATATTTCTCCCCCCAATATCTGCTCTCAAATTTTAATACAACCATTATGCTCCAGTTCGTGCAGCAATGACCTCTTTCCCTATGTGTGTTGGCTAATGCATTTGTGCCAGTGTTATTTTCAAAAGCGCTAGTGGCAGTACCACTTGCACTGTTATTTTGTCGCCAAATTAATTCTGTTGGGAACATGGATCATCCACCCTTTACCCCTATTTCTCTCCTCCTGTGGTGAACTGTCAATGAAATGTAGGCCTCCCCCCTCAAGTGCACCTTCTTCCACCTTGTGTGTCTAATTTAATTGTTCTGTGTTAATCGTGTATTCATGAGCCCAGTCTCCTCACTGAAAGATGTGTGCTCAAAATGTAGCTAAATGTACTCTCTTGTGATGCGCTATCATTATGCACCCCCCTCTGTACCGTGCACCCCCATTATTCTTAAACAATCTTCCTTACTTTCAACATGTGTATGCCTGGTGTTTAACAAGTTATGGATTTCTCTGTTAATAAGGTGGTCATATCCACATTGCTCATGATGTCACAAATGTCTCTTCCCTAATGCATGGCCTAGTCGCCCCACTGTCACCCAGAAAAGAAAATGTTTTGATACCTATCACCACCCCTATGCAATTGTCCTCTGCATTATTGAGTGTGCGTGAGTGTGTGTGTCGGCGCGCGTCTCGCCCGCTCTGTCGGGGAGGTGGAGCATTAGTGCGTGTGGCAGAGTGAGTCAAATCAAGTTTGTCTTGGGCTGTCCTATTAGCGGTATAATGTCAATCTATGTCCTTTGAAAGATTTGTTCCCCATCAGCAAGACCCCACCCAGTCATGTAACCGGTACCATTGCTATTGTGTCAGTGTTCTGTATGGGTGCTGGCTGCTGTGCAGTGCCCCTGTGTTGTCATTCTAGTCAGTCCTGGGGTAGTGGTGCTATCATTTGTTGTGTCTGTACATGTAGTGGTGACAGTACCTGCATTGGTGCTTGTGGTGTCTGCTGAAATGATCCCATCCTGCCCCATGTATCCTCCCCACATGGGCGGTGCATATTGTGGTCATTGTTGACACTGCTATTGTGATTCTTGTGCGTGTGTGTTGAAGCTGTTTTTAACTGCCCCTCCCATCGCATGCTTGAATGATTTATTTTGTGCCTACTTGTCCTCATCTGCCTTTCTCTGCCCCTGTGTCATCAAATATTACACTCCCGGAGGTTCAGAAGGGTGAGTCCCCTCTTCCCTATGCTCGCGCTGGTTCAGCATCAGCTGACCCCTCGCATTTTCCCTTTCCTTCGTGCACACAGTTCAACTGTAGCCATGTGCTTTTAAAGCTATTCCCGTGTAAGTGCTGTGTATGTGTGTCCTTAGCGATTGCTGCACGCTTCTGGAGAAGCCGCCTATGAGCAGCCATGGTCTTTTTAATTTACCTTCAGTACTTTTGAATCTTTGCACACTATGTTTTACTGACTTATTTCAGCATGGAAGCTGTGTGCTACACAACAAGTGAAGGGGAGTCATTTCTGTATTGTGTGATACATTTTACTTCTATTCAATTCGAAAATTTCGATAGTCCGCTGTTCAGGGAGCAAAAGTTAGAAGATAATTGAACATTTTTTTCAACTTCTGTGAGCCTTCTTTGCTCCGCACCTTAGCCAGTGCACTCCACGTGCAATGCATCTTCACCAAACCATTGCCTTCTCCGGCACACCCCCACAATCTTGCGCATGTGTCTTCCACACACCGCCTCTGGGTCACCTATTCTCCAAATCCAAAACCACACCACTATCTCCTCACCATCAAAACTTTGTGTCCTTATGCATCAATCTGAAGGTGACGTCACCAAACTAAAAACACAATGCAAATGAAAAGACAAATGTGCATACACAGAACAATAACCCATTTCTCCCAACCCCACAAAAAATCCCAAAATAAAACCCCACAATCCCCACAGCTGTCTTCCTGTCTCAACTGGAACAAGGTAAACCACAATAAAATTCTTATAATTGGACTGCACCCACTGCGTCGCCTAGTGTGTGATACGCTCCTCACCAGGGGACCTTAACCAGCCAACTATCTTCCACTCACTGAACTAAACGCTCAATTAGCAGGGAACCTCATCTACTCATTGATCTATAACGTCAATTCATAGGAAATCCAGACCCCCGTACATGAAATCACCATCCAGACCAATCAGTGCGGCTCTTCTGTTCTAGACCAATCAGCGCGGCACTCCTGTTCTATGTGTAGGGAGTCACTACCCCACCCAATATGCTCAAAAACACAAGAAGGGACCACTGCCACCACCCCAGTCCCAACTACAATTCACGTGCCGATCACTACCAATGCGCTGAATTTTGTGACAATGTACAATCACCCACCACCCAATTTACAATCCCTCCCTCAGTTTCTACCCAAAAAAAACAAAAAAAACCAACAAAAAAAAACACTTTAACATTTCTACTTTAAACATTTCCCCCCCTCAGAGCCCATGTTGCTGGTTTACTTACATTTTCCTATGCTGCACTGGCAGTTGCACCACTGCTGGACACTCCCTCAATGCGCTTCACCGGACCCCTTCTCCTGCAGGGCTCTCACCTGCCCTCAAGCGGGGTATTTCCAACTGGCCCCCGAAGCCTTTAGCCGGTTACGCGTTTTTCCGGTGGTCTTCAGGTGCAGGCGAGGGTCTCACAGCTTCCTTGAGTCGGCGGCAGGGAGCTCAGTCCATCGCAGAGCTTGTGCAGGCAGAGCTCACTTACCCATGTTACAATGAGCAATGAGCCTCACAGAGGGCACCAACTTGTTGGGGAGAAGCTGGATCCCCCCCCCCCCCAGGGCAGTGGGGGGCCAGCAGCCATACCCTCACCAGCTATGGGAGGCCCCAACACCTCCCATATGGCCCCCAGAAATGCAACAGAGTCCCAAGCAGGCAGCAGCATGTTTTCAAACTGCATTTATTTCTAGGCAAAGAAAAGAAAAAAAAACACACAAAGCATCGTGCACACCGCGAATTCAGGCGCCGTCTCCCCCGGAGCTGTCTTGCAAGTAAGTTTTATAATCACACTGCAGGCTGACCTCACAGAATTGGATCAGCTCCCAGAAACCTATCTCCTCCTGTTATTGGCTGCAAAGTGGTGGGTTACATATGTAGCCCTTATAGAGAGCCTGATAATTGGATATTAACCTCCTGCGTCAGTGGGCTGATTTAGCTGTGCCAGCCCCCATTACCTAATTCTAATCTTGTTGCAATGTGACTTTGTTCCCATAACTTTTAGCTGAACAAGCAGTTCGCACCTGGGCTCTGGCTTGTTACAAGTTATGTTTCAATGTTGTGCGTGTCCTTGAGAAAATGTCTTTCTTTCCCAGAAAGAAAAAAAAGCACACTGGGTTGCCATGATTTATTCGCATTTGTGGATAATTAAAAAATGTCTGTCTGCAGAAAGCAATTTTCTCTTGAATTTGCGGCCTTGGCAGTTCGAATGTTTTGCGAGGAGTGTTGATAAGGCTCCCGCAGCCAGTGTTCAGTGAGTGAAATGAAATTAGCTGTAATTTTCCTGAAACATAGCTTTACACTGTGCATTTAGACCATGTTAATTCATATAGGCATTTGCAAGCCTTTAAACAGGGATTTTTGTGCTTGTAGATTCTGATATTGCAGCATTGATTCTAATGTAGCATGGAAGTTGCACTGTTGGTGAAGTGGGTGTGTTTCAGCATATTTGTCACCCATGGGTGCGCTGGGGCCTGGTTCAAATGATAAGTGCGCTCCTTGTTCTTCCTGTTGTTCTTTTATGTATGCGCTTGGGGTGCGGGGGCATGGATTTGGTCTCGATTTTCCCTCTTCAGTGGCACGTGTGTTCTTGGTAGTTGGCTCGGTCGTTATGGCATCTCTAACGATGTGGGTGCTTGTTGTTGAGGTCTTAGTCAAGTTCATCCATGTCGCAGGTGTCGGCTTGAGTAGGGCAGGCTGGTGGGCATATCCTTATGTTCTTGAACCAGGGTATTTGGTCGTCTGGTAGATAGATGAATTCATCTCGTGGTGGGTGTCGGGGCCGCGATCCTCTAGGCCATGGTCGCGAGGAGATTGGGGGGAGCTTTTTCTCCCATTCTCCCACTTCAAAGCCACATTTGTCTCTGAGCAATACGTGAAAATATTACTTGAGAATTAGGGAACATGTCCATGACCTTCCCAAGTCCTTCTTTCATAGCAAATTGCAAAGAAATGCCAGACACATGTCCTAAACTGTTCCCTCCACAATGAATTACAATTATGTCTGGATGTTGCTCTGTCTCCAAAGTAGCACAGAGAGGTAGCAAGTCCAATCACTTCATTCCATGTACTCCATGCCAGTGTACTTCCACATGTGGATATCCAAGATCTACAGCTACTCCACAGCTTTCTGCATGCACCTTCAACCAATGTATCCACAAATCTCCCAAAATCCAAACAATCTGTTTTCTAAAACACACAGCCATAGCTATCTGTTGTTCTCTCAGCAAAAAGAGTATCTGAGAAACTCTTTCCTGGCACAACACACCCACCAAACTTTTCTGACCAATCCTTTTCAGTGCTCATTCTCATTTGCATGACTTCTGAACCCAAACATCCCCGGATGTAACACCCGATGTCCGCGAACTACCGCCATGTACGCGGACATATCGTAACATGAACAGCCCTTCTACCATTTCCACTTCACTCTCTGTGCCATTCCCTCATTGGATGTAGCTAAGAAGTCACATGACCATCCAGCAATCACATTCAAGACCTCTACATCTAACTGCATCATCATAGATCAGCACTGCAAATGTACTGTGAATCTCTCTGAGTACAAGTGTCATATCATTGGCAAGCACCATCTACAAGAAATACTGTACAAGTCTCCAAGATTTCTACTTGCAGCTCCATGCATATCCATATGCATGAACACAAACTACAGGTATGCATATTTTCTGTACAGTACATGAACACATTTTCAAACTGACTTTTAGCTTGTGTAATCTGTAAAATGAATCTACTGTCTTTTTTCAATCTCCTAAAATTAACTGTCACTTATAAACCTTTATACTATTTACGTTCTCTATACACACATATTCAAATCATGTTAAACTAACATTTTTGAAATGAAATATATAGACTACATATATTCAAACAAAATTGCATGCATGCACACTCTATGTTCAAATCTCAAAAAATAATACTTATACAATTACATAATTTTTTTTCTTTCTTTATTTATTTAATTACTTTAATTTAAGCATGACATTGAGGCACTATTACCTGGAAGAGCTTAGTTACAGAAATAGTGGTATTCAGTGGTACATTATGAATTTCACAAGACATAGTCAAGATATTTTGTTTTCTACAGTTAGTCATTGCAATACAATTTGTTCATTAAGAAAATATCATATGTATTGAACTGGTGCGACGGATTTTATGAAAATAAGATAGTTTTAATGGTTTTGAGGAAGGCGCTGAGGATTTCAATTAAAAAAATCAATGTCTAAATTAAAAACAGTTCTATATACAAACAAAATTACTAATGTATTTCTTTTACAATCGCAGTGAAGACCATTCTCCTGAAATGAAGCAGCCGAATTTGAAGAACAAAGAAGAACTAAGAAATAACATGTTCATTTTAGAAAAAAATAAGTAGAATATCACCATAATATTTGTATTATTACTCAAACACACTGTAAAGTTAATTCATGCTATTTCTGTGCCTACAAATAGAGATTGTGCACCATTCTGTCCAAAAATCCCCATGTCTTAAACAGCGATTTACAGCCAGAATGGCCCACACAAATTCCTATTTTTGGACACAGAAATTACCCAACTCAACCGCTAGAATTTTGATATTATAGAACAAACAACTGTTTTAATTGTATACATTAGATTTACTATTTGTACTTCTCCACACCACTAGCTAACTTTTTTCTGTCATCTGAACCCCAGTTTAGTAGCACATAAATTCAAGAATACCCATCCCTACTAGTTGTAGTTCCCAATGCACAATCACACACCATTACATACATCTTTATCATCTTACTCAAACACTCATGCACACAGCACACATACATTGCAGAACACCCCAACCCATACCTTCTCTATTTTTTTCAACAGACCCTAAAGAATGCCTACCAAAAGTTAAACCCGTAGAAAGCAACGCAAATGAAAATAAAAGTGTCCAACATAAGCATCCATCTCTAGCAGAATTTGTAAAAAAAGTTGAAACAAAACAGCTAATACAGTCATTTAGTGAAACACAAGAAGTTTCAAGTACAAAAACTTTGCCTCCTCTATCAAAATGTAAAACAAACCAAAAAAATATTAACAGAACATCAGCTATCACTACAGATAAAACTGCTTCTTTAAATTTCGATATAGTGCAAAGTAAGCATACCAAAAAAAATATTTTAGCCAAAATGTACCGTCACAAAGTCCTTCAAAATCTTATAAAAACAGGAGAGAAATCAGGTTCAATGCTTAAAACCTATCATAGGAAATTAATCTTAGAAGCGTTGATAGACAGTGCAATTCTTCTCAAAAGAAAGTTATTTATTTTAGTGTTAAACAAAATGAAACCACTAACAAAACTAATAACTAAATTACAAAAAAGACTTCTCAGTAAGCGAAATGTCAACAGAAAGAACTTCTTAAGTATCTGCGTAGGTGAATGGAATCACACTACGAGCACAGAACCATACTTTAATGAAGAAGCGTACAAACAAAAGCAAACAAATACAATTTCCATACATAGCAGTGGTCGAGGTTATGAAAAAGTGAATAATACCATAATGGAACAAGAAGTACTCCTTACAAAAATATGCCCTGAAAACTTAGAATTACCCCTCCATTCAACTGAATCAGAACATCTAGTGTACAAATGGCCATGCACGTCAATGTGTAACATTCCCAAACAATTTTTCAAGTCTTTACACCAATTTCTGAATCAATATGTAAAAAGGAAAGACAAAATCAAAATTAAACTACTGCAAAATATGGATACCTGTCCAGTGCGCAAGTACACAGGACTACAAGGAAATTCATTGGCCTGCATTACAGGACCTACTTGTAAAACCACCTTCCATGATATCAAAAGGATATCAACACATCATTCAACTATAAGAAATCTAGTCTATAAACTGTACTATGCTAAAAGTCCTGCTTTAGCACTATCAAATTTAAATAACATTCTTCTGCATGGTACAGCAAAAGACCTACTTGAACACATTGTTTATATCCAGAAAAAATATTTTGGAAGTGAAAGCCACTTACAGAATGAAATAGCTTTAAACCAAATTAGCAACAATTCTACACATGGCAACCTTTTACTAAACACATACAAAAAAGAAATAATAAAATTTAAAAGTACATCAGCTGAAGTACCAAACCATGTGTGTGTATGTTGCCGCAGAACTTTTTATAAAAGTAACACAAAATCTGTAGCCCTATCATACAAAATAGAAGACAATTAAGATTCTAAATGGTTTGAATTAGCTCTCTACCTTGTAGCAGAAAACAAATACGAAATAACTGACCCCTTAATACTTTGCAGGTACTGCACTACAAAACTTGACAACAACCAAACTCCTTCACGTGCTATCACAAAAAGTGCTCTTCCTATGGAAACACCAACTTAACCATAACTACATGGCCACTACCGTGGCCATGTAATATATATATATATATATATATACATATATACATACATATATAAATATATATATATATATATATATGTATATATATATATATATATATATTGTATTTTATTTAATTTATACAGCACTGGCGCGAACGCAGTATATTCAGTCGAAGTGAAACATTTTAAATAATAACAAGAAGCAGTGGGGAATGAAGCTCAGTTGTTGGAAAGAGCGGTAGGGAGAAGGGATCTGAGATTAGCTCGAAAAATATGTAAGGAAGAAGAGGACTGAATAGAGAGGGGGAGGGCGTTCCAGTGCTTAGGGATGAGTATGGCCAAAGACCGACACCGGGAAGAGGGCAAGGGGGGTTTGGAGTCGGAAAGCAAGAAGTGGTTCTCAGAACGCAACAATAAATTAGGAGAATAGAGCGATATAAGTGATGAAAGAAAGAGAGGGACGATACCATGGATAACACTTGAAGACAATAGATAGAAAGTAAAAGAGAAGATGAGACTTAAAGGGAAGGAGAAACAGAGAGAAGGGATGAGGAAATAGAAGAATGAAGAGGAAGGGAAAAAGAAGACAAATAGAAGAGTTAAAGACAGAACAGACGGGAGCCAGGTGAGAGGCAGGAAGACCAAGTAGAAGAGCAGTGCAATAATCAAGACATGAGAATGTGAAGAGGTAATAAGGAGTTTTGTAGCATGGAGGCAGGCACAATAGATGTTAAATAATACAGTGAAAAGAACAGGCTTTCTTAGAAATATGGAGGGAATATGAAAGTGAATAGTCATTCGTGACACCAAGGTTACGAGGAGATAAGGAAGAAGGGAAGGAGGAAAAGAATGAAAGGAGGGGGAATGTATGTTGCAGGAAAAAAGAGAACCTTAGCAGTATTATGGGGAAAAAACATTAGAAGACATCCTGGCATGGACAGCGGCGAGACGAGAAACAGTTGAGTGTAAAGACTCTGAAAAGGAAGAACACAAGTACATTATTTTGGCATTATCTGCACAAAGATGCAATGAGGGCAGTAACAGGGAGAGGGTAGAAGGAGAACACCAGAGACCCCAGGACAGACCCTTGTGGGACACCATAGCATAAAGGTACAGGCGTAGAGGTCCTACCAGCCAGTGACAGAACAAGGAATCACTAGATAGGTAAGAATGAAACCATTTGAGAACAGAACCAGAAATGATATTACATGATATGACATGGCTTTTGTAACGCGCCTATACACAAGTGTTTCAAGGCGCGATGAGGCAAGGGAGGGCGAACAGAGGGAAGACAGACAACAATCCTACTAGGCCAGGTGTCATTCAGATCACGCAAGTGCATGGGAATATCCCAAAAAGTCAGATTGGAGAGAAGAACTGTGTGGTCGACAGTATCAAAAGCCACTGAAAGATTGAGAGGGATATGAATAGAGGAGAGCTTATAGTGGCAGGCAGAGAGAAGTGAATTAGAGACATGCAGAATGGCATTCTTGATTGAGTGAGATGGATGAAAACCAGATTGAAGTGGGGGAAGCAGTGAGAGATAAGAAGATATCTGGGAATAGGCAGTATGCTCACAGAGTTTAGAAAGGAAAGGGAGGAGAGATCTAGGGTGGAAATTAGCTGGAACATAATGGTCATAAGAGGACTTATTTCAGGAAAAATAAGAGCATGTTTAAATGCAGTGGAAAAAAGAGAATTTGAGAGTGAAGAATTTGCAAGAGAAGTCAGATCAGGAATTAAATGAAGATAGACTTGGGGAATAAGAGTAAAGGGAGAGGGCCAAGTTGGAAAGCAGTAGGATGAGCTCAGGCAAGAGGAGCAGAAGTGTTGATGTCAAAGAGAGCAGAGACTGAGGATAGGGAATGGACAGGGGGAGTAGATAAGGGGGGGGTTAGTCAGAGGCAGATCGGAAGGTAGAACGTACAGCAACAACTTGTAAAGTAGTTTGCAAAATCTGAGGAAGAAAGCGGGGAGATGAGGGAAGGATCAGGTTTGCTAGGGAAGAGAATAGTGTGGATAAGCTGAAATAGATAACACGGTGATGGGAAGGAGAGAGTGCAAGTTCAGAAAAAAAACATTTTGTTTAGCAGAGAGCAGGGCTGAGTCATAGGATGAATGAAGTGAATATAGTGCAGAGCGATCAGAAGAAGAATGAGACATTTTCCAATGCCATTCCGTAAATCAGAACAGAGAGCGGTTAGAACAGGGATGAGCCACGGTTGGGAGGTCTCTGTGCCAGAGTAAAGGAATGTAAGGTGTGGATATGATCAAGAGTGGACAGAAGAAAGGACTGAAAAGATCAAACAACCTCCTCAGTAGGAAGCGAAGAGAAGGAAGAAATGTGGGGAAAAGAAGAAGAAAGGGAGGAAAGAAAAGTAGAAGAGTCAAATGAACAAATTATGACGAGAAAACGAGGGGATGAGGAAAAATAAGTATGAAGTGGAGGTGGGGAGAAAGAAAATTAGAATAAGAGGTGATCAGACAAGTGTGCAGGATAGGCAGTGATAGCGCCAAGAGAGGGGAATTAAGACAATACAGGATCAAAACAAGAAGAAGTGATAGAAAGAAGCAGAGTTTGAGTAGAAGAGGAAAGGAGAGGGAGATTAAAGTCACCAATAAGAAGGAAGACAGAAGGGGGAAGGAGACCAGGTAATAGAGAATCCTGATGATCAAGAGAATCAGAAAGAGGGCCAGTATGCCTATGAATAGTAAGAACAGAGACAGCGAAGGGTTTATAAAAAGATGAGTATTGATACTCAAATGTTGGGAAGTAAGGAAGTCCAGGCGGGTTTGGAACAGGGTTCCAGGAGGAACAGTACAGAATCCCAGTAATGGCCAGAAGCAAGGAGTATGAAAATAGTTTGAAACAGAAGTATGAAGAGACGCAGCGATAGCTGTGCTATCAGGACTCAGCCAGGTTTTGGTAAGGCAAAGAAAATGCAGATAAAGGTGGAAAAAGAGGTCTTAAGAAATTAAATATTAATAGAGGGGAAAGTATCAGGGAGAACAGAGGGGTAGGAGAGATGAGATTAATTTCAGGAATGCTGGGAGAAAGGAGGGGAAGAGGCAAGTGTAAAGTCTGGTAAACATAGGGGTAGGCATACTAGTATAAGGAATGGATTAAGTTTGAAGTAGAGAGTGGCAGTGGAACCAGATAGGGTGCAGATAGGGTGCTTGATCAGGTGCAAACATGCACAAACAAACATAGAAACTGCGCTTATATGGGTCGACCTTGGATCAGAATGGAACGCAGAAGGCAGGGACAACCTAGAGTCACACATTGTATGCGAAACAGCGTGTCACGTGACCCTTCATATGGCTGCTCCAGCTGGTGTGTAGCCCTGGCTGGCAGGCATGGTCAGGTTAGGAGGAGGCAGGAGAGGATAGGTGGTGGAGCCAAAATCGGTGGGAGGCCTCCAGGGAGGAGGATTCTGGGGAGGACAGGTGGCAGTGATGCAGATGTGAGGGTCCGCGGTGCAGGCACTCCAGTCACTCCAACCACCAGGTAGGTACAGGAGCACCACAGCAGCATCCGCGCTGAGCAGAGATGGCAAAATTCTCAATGCGTTCATGTTATCCTTCATGTGACTGAACTGGCTGGTGTGCAGCATTGGCGGGTGGCCTCAGGGGAGGAGGAGGCAGGGGAGGACAGATGGCGGAGCTGCAGATATAAATGTTCTCAGAGCAGGCACTTCAGTCACTCCAAACACGAAGTAGGCAAAGGAGCACCACAGCAGCATCCATGCCGAGTGGAGCTAAAGAATCCACAAGGTGGTCATCTGATCATTCATGTAACCGTGCAGGCTGGAGTATGGCATTGGAAGGCTGGCCCAGGGGAGGAAATGGCAGGGTCCTCAGAGCAGGGGCTCCAAACACTCCACCAACCAGGTAGGCACAGGAGTACTACATCAGCGTCAGCACAGAGCAGAGATGGCACAATCCTTAAGGCGGACCTTTGATCCTTCATGTGACCGTGCCGGCTAGTGTGCTGCATTCACAGGTGGCCTCAGGGCTGGAGGAGGCAAGGGAGGACAGGCAGCAGAGCCACAGATGTGAGGGTCCTCCGAGCAGGTGCTTCAGTCACTCCAACTATGAGGTAGGCACAGGAGCACTACAGCAGTTTCCACGCCGAGCAGGGATGGCAAAATCATCAAGCTGGTCATGTGAACCTTAATGTTCTGGTGCCAGCCGGTGTGTAACATCAGCTGGCAGCCACAGGGGAGGAAGAGGCAGGTGGGACCGGCAGCAGAGCACCACAGCAGCGAACATGCAGAGCAGGGATGGCAAAATCATCAAGGTGGTCAAGTGATTCTTCACGTGACTTAAGAGGGAGTCAAGATCCTGCCACCACCCACCCCTCCCATCAAATTCATGACAAGATGAGAGGCCAGAAAACACCACAATCACCTATTCTATTTTGGACAAATCCCAAGTGCACTAATGATTGACAAATATGTTGAGAGGTATCCCCTCAGCCAGCCATACAGACCAGGTTCGGTATGGATCTATCCATGTGTGGATGAAGAGACGCAAGCCATGGTCAGAGACACCTATATGGATAGCCTGGACTAAAGCGACAAGAAGCCCTGTTGCTGATGTCGTTAGAGACACCACGACATAGCAGCATTACACATGAAGCACACGTGCCATCTGCACTTCGGAACACAAACACACACTCGAATACATGAAGAACACGAGCGTACAGTTCAATAGTTAACGGACAGATAAATATACATACTGTCATTGCTTTTATTATGTTTTCCACTAGTCAAATTCAGAAACGCAGAAAATGCAAGGTACAAGAAATCCTGGGCAAAGTTTGCAGTTGCTTAATGCAAAATAACCCTATGGAACTATAGAATCACGTATGGGACCTGGAGGAGCCAAGTGTGACTAACCTATGGATCATGTAATATAGCATGGATGATGTAGAAACAGCATTATAAGATTTAGAAAAATTACACCAGGCCTCGGGCCACTGAGCAATGGACAAATTGAGCTGATTCAGGCTGGATAGAGACTAAAATGTGTAAGGCAGCACCCGCAGCAAGGTCAAGAGATACAAAAAACATTCCATCCCTAGACGACAAAAGGACCAGCTTCAGAAACATTTAATAAAATCCTCATAATTCAAATCTGCAGGGATCAATTTCGTGGTCTCTCTCTTTAACTCCCTGATCTTGTTCCTTTCCGACACAATCTCGTCCTTTGCTCCTCCTATATTTACATACATCAGGACCTGCATCCTGATAGCCTCCTCCCCCATTTCCTGGAACTTCACCATACAGATTTTTATCCCACACATTGAAATTGCTGCCAGTATTGATGCGCCCATTATCACCTTCAGTCCGTCTGACAGCCACAATGGCATCCATGACCATATGTATGCTATCGCGCTCTGGTCCTTCCCCGTCCCCTTTGCTTTTCCCTCCATTGTGACATGCAGCTGGGAGAGTTGAAGTACTGCTTCTGACAGGGTACCATTGTCTTTGTCGTTGGCAGGTAAGAACGTGCAAAAGGAACTTCCAATTTTTGCGCGAAACTCCTCATTCCATTGCTGTAAGCAGATCCAGAACGGATCTATTCTGGAGTGCAACCAACCTTACTGCTCGGAGCTCTTCTTTTATTTTGTTGAACTCATTCACTGTGGAGTTTATTGTCACCGTCAGTTCCCACCAGGTAATATGTAGCCATTTCGCATTTCTGTATGTTTTTACAGATGGTATCAATGATGCAAAGAACATTTATGTCCTGCTGAACAGTCTGTGTTCTGATGGAGCTTCATCTACCACTGTCTCTGAGGCTTCTGACAAGTAATTTCCCCCTCTCTTTACTCTGTTGAGTTCGGCTTGCTTCTTTGTCTTGGCTATTGCTGCCATCTCCATTGACCTATTCTTCCTTTTGTTATTGTCCTTCTTTGGGAACTCATTGAGCTTCATATCCTTGCGAGGCATGTCAAACAAGGACATTTTTATGTGTACCAACAAGCACCTCCCCAGTTGGGTGGCAGCTTCTCGCATGCCTTCTATCCTCACGCCCAGTAGTGGTCCATCAGTACTGCTGTTCCTGCCTTCATAGCTGTGTGTTTTCCAATGCTTTTGAATCCGACATTCTTGCCAACTTCAACTTCAACATTATTCTGATAGCAAAGTGCTGGTGCCTTCATAGGTATTATCGATATTGGTCCAGCTTCATTCTCTACCCATGTCAGTAACCTTGCACTTGCTCCCATTCCTTCAGGCATTTGTCGTTTTCTTCTTGTACCGTGTTCACTGGTGATTGTGCTAGTGTCAGTGCTTTGCTCCCCACCACTCCATCATTCCATCCATCTTCAGTATATACTTGGTCTGGTTCAGGGACATGGACATTCTTTCAGGGTGGTAGTCTTTGTTTCTCCCTTGTCAGGCCCATCAGTTGTGTAATGTATAGCTTCATCTAGCTGCCAATAATTGTTCATCATGTCAAATATTTGTATGTAATTATCTTCATACAGGAGCGTTGCTCTGGACATCCATCCTAATGTCGCTGTTCATCGAGAGATAAATTAAGTATTGTGCTCTTGCTGCTGGTATTTCAGTTGCTATGGACGTTCTGGAGGCACTCATGGAATAGGGGATTAATAAGCAGACGTGACAGCTCTCCCTGATGGTTTCCTTACCTACTTTTGTCATGTGTTTGTACCACATGTTATTAGACACTCGAACAGTGTCGGCAAGATACATGTCTACCCCCTTCATGTCTGTGTCAACACTGTGCTTACCTCTCCTCACCATTACTGCAGTGCTCTCCGGTCTGCCTGACATGGTTGTTCCACCTGCTTGGGTGTGGGGAATGTTTGTGGAGGGCACAGCGGTAGCACTAGCAACGCACGTCATTCTCCAAAATATGAACACAGTAACAGAGTTAGAAATAAGTAAGAGCAACAGAGCCATTACATGTTTCAGTGTGCCATTCCTTTTCACCTGTGCTGCCAATCCTCCTGCAGCCTGGAGATATAGTTGCCCGCCTGAAATGCGTGAAGAAATGTGTTCGTGTTTTAGTATTCTCTTAAGGACTCTTAAGTAACTCTTAAGTCCCACAGACCAAATAATCACTTATCGCAAATTCGAACACCTCTTCCCACACTTTGCTTACAGATGGGTCTCTCAGTGTGGTGAGGATAGGGGGATTGCCATGCTCAAATTGAAGGTATGTTTGGACCAAATATTCTATAAAGGCAAGGAAGTATACTCCAGGGGATTGTGCTTGAAATCTACTTGGTCTTCTCACAGTATGGACACATTGGTTTGAGAAGGTATCTGGGTGATGGACAGATTGTAATATGAACAATCATCAACAATTACAGCGGCTGACTCATTGTAAGTGTGTAGTGAATATACCAACAAACAGACAGGGTCACCTCACTCTAACTTGATCAAAAGTTCTCTCTCTAACTCTGCTGTCCGTGAACGAGTAAGCATTGTATGTCCTCCACTCTGCCGTGTATGGTTAACGTTCACTTGTATTTCTTCCAACTGCTGAACGTTAGCCCTTTCAATCATGTTGCCCAGTGAGGCAGTTGCTTTGTAGGGCTTGATGTCTGCCAGGTGGTTCCAGACTGACTTCCCCTCTAGTTTGACAGCACGGTCTGCCACATACTGAACAATATGTGGGCCGGTAAATTGGAGTGCATTCCAGCGCCGCACAAAGTTCCTCAGAAGCACAATATCTCCAACATTCACAATATAGTTACAGTGTTGTGGAAGGGTGCTGGAATTAAACAGTCAATGGGAATTGTCCTTATTGCGTACACAAGCATTTCAGGAAGATTGCCTTCCATACTTGGACAACTGTCCTTTAATAAAGGTTCTGCTATAACCTGATAGAAAGGTGATGTTTTGGCGCTGAGGAAGACCTATAGTAGAAAGGGTCAAAACACGCATTGTTATCATATGGGCTAATCAATGTTAGAAAATTAAAAAAGCGTTGGAAAAAGAAAAAGATTCATGTTATATATTGTATGAACCACCTATTAAGGAATTTTAATGCTGATTACTAGCTCCTGCAGCTAAATTGATGGACTATGCACAGTGGATGAACCAATACATAGTGTATTGCAATTATTTCTTGTGCTCTGCTTTGTTTTTGCCATGGACTCCTTCAGGAGGCTGTTCAGGCGTTCACACACCCCAGTCAGTTGCGGGAGGTATGCCCAGGAATATCTGTGTTGAATGCCCAGTGGTGTGGTGATGTGCTTGAACATCTCATTGGCGAAGTGAAGGCAATTGCCAGACCGCAGGACCTCACGCACGCCCCATCTCGGGAACACTTCCCTGACCAAGAATGTGTCTGCTCTGAGAGCATCAGCATGTGAACAGGGGCCTGCCTCAATCCACCTGGAGAATGGGCATATAATCACTATCATGTAGCGGTATACTTGACACACTTGGATCATGTCCACGTAATCTACATGTAAATGCTGGAATGGGCCCACTGGCCGAGGTGTGGTTCCTCTCAGAACTCTGAAGGTATGCCCTGCTGTAAACTTTTTGCACGTCAAGCAATTACTGACAAATCTAGAGGCATGTTCTGCCAAATTAGAACAGAACCATTTTTCTCTAACAAGGACATCAATTACCTCTTTCCCCCTGTGTGTTGGATGGTGCATTTGTGCCAATGCAGTGTTTAGTAATGCTAGTGGCATAGCCACTTTCCCTGTGTTATTCTGCCACCATAGTTCATCTGTTGGAGACATGGTATATCCCCTTTTAATCCACAATTCCTTTTCCTCCTGGGGTGCAGCTCCATGCAATTCCATAATCTGTGCTTCTGGAAATACATTGTACCCTTCCTTTAATACCATATTTCTGGTGCCCTCTCGAGCATGTGGAGCTGCCTCCATTTCAAATAGCTCCCTGAAATATGCTCGCATTTTGCCTCAAAAGCTGCTGCTTCTTTTCCCCTTGAGATGGCATCTTCTCCTATAGTATCTGCTTGGCACTTCACTATTGCTATCCGAGCTGGGTAATTACTTACTTCAATCAGTCTGCCCAACAGAAGTGCATGTTGTACAGGTGTCCCATCCGCCCTCCGAATTCTCTCCTGAGCCATTGTGACAGTCCTGAGTGTACCGTGGACGTCACATAGGCGGAATCGAATACAATATCACCTCCTTGTCTCTGCTGTTCTCTAGGGCTATTATTAGAGCCACTAGCTCTGCTGCTTTTGCTGAATGGTAATCACGCTCTGGCTACTACCTCACTCATCCCATCTTCCTTCAGTCTTATAACTGCACCTCCTGTATGCCTGACCACATCCATCTGGTCAATTGTCATAGATCCATCAATGTAAAGCATATCTCCCCCCTCAAGTTCATCCTTATGCACCTGGCGAGTGTCACTGAACATCTTTATATTTTCTGTGCAGTCGTGTGCATAGTCTGCTTCCTGTAGGACACATGCTAGGAATATTGCTGGGTTGACAAGTCTGCACCTCACTACCTTCCGCACTGCATTTGATGGTATCAACTCATACCCTGATGCTCTTTGTGTTGTCAGTGTGCTCTTTGGCTTCGGCAGTATTGCAAAGAGGCTGTGCTCCACGTAAAGAGTGGTAGTGTGCCCCATGGTTATTGCTGCTGACTTCTCCACTGCAAATGTGGCAGCTGCCAATGCTTGTTCGCACTGATGGTGTCTTCTCATTACTGGGTCAAGCTACCCACTGTAGTAAGCTATTGGCTTGTGTTCCGTGCTTGTCTTCTCTGTCAATACTGCCTTCATCACTACACCGTCAGGGAGTGAGAGCAAGAAGCATTCCTTTTTGTAATCTGGGATCCCTAGTACTGGTGCTGTGCATATTTCCACCTTCAACATGTCGAACGTATCAGTCACCTCGCATGCTCTGCAGTAGTTACATAACCCTAAGAATTGCTGCATTTCCCTGACTGTCGTGGGCTTAGGTGTTTTGCGTATTGCCTCTGCTCTCTCTGGGGTAATCTATCAGCCATGCTGTGAGATTGTCTGTCCAATGTAAAGCACTTCCTTCTGACAGTACTGTAACTTGGCTTTGTCCACCTTGAACCCCTTGTCCACTAGTACAGTTGGCATGTGCACTGAGTCCTGTATACACTTATCTTCGGTCTGGCTGCAAATCAAAATGTCATCTACGTATTGTAAAACTATGCTTTCCATCTGTATGTTGCTCAAGTCCATCTGAATCAATCTGTTAAAGATAGATGGTGACTCGCAGTACCCCTGAGGAAGTATTGTATGTTTCCACTTCTGGTTTCTATACATAAAGCTGGTGAAGTCTTGTGAGTCTGGGTGTAATGGTACAGAGAACGCATTCTTCAAATCAATGACCATGAACCAGGCAGCTTCCGCCGCAATTCTGCACACAATTGTCGCTCGGTTTGCAACTAAGGGATATTCTGCTTCTACAATGGGGTTCAGAGGCCTTAAATCCTGTATAAAATGCCATGACCTCCCTTTGCCTTCCTCATTGGGTGCACCGCGGTGTTGCATGGAGACTCTGATGGTACAAGAATGTCTCTCTCTATCAGTGCTGTGATTGTCTCATAAACTCCCTCATCTGCCTCCTTGGTTAGTGGGTATTGTTTCACTCTTGGTAAAATTGCTCTGGCTTTAGCTTGATCTTCACTCCCCCTATGCTCTTTATGTGACCCACATCAGTGGGACTTGTTGTCCATAGGGTTCTGTGTACCTTGGCATTACCTCCTCCCAGAATGGGGGCAGCGCCTCCAGTGCCATTGGCATCCTCTGTGGTACCGCCCTGTAGTGTACCCTTAACCGGTATGTCACACTAATTTCAAACACCATCTCTATTTCTAATCTTTCTTCCATGAATATCTCTTCGTCTGTCAATATGGTCAACATGAACCCTTCTGCCACCACGATCACTGCTCTCCATGCTCGTCCTGTGTCGTCCATACCATGCACCGCTATCCAGTCCTCTCTCGTGACCACTGCCTCTATTTCCATTGGCACTATGGTTCCCTTTAACTTGTCCAATGGTAGCTGAGGCCTGAATAGGTATTCATTTGGAACCCATATATCTATAAACTAGGGGGTACCTGGTTCTAAGTATTCCACTGTGTTGGATTCCCAATCTCTCTTTGGTCAACCACATTCGCACAGGAGTTGACTGTGCGACCATGGTTGACGGAAGAGAGATTGGGAATCTGACACGGTGGAATAATTAGATAAAGAGACACCGGGGCAACATAGCCGATTTTTAAGAAACGGATTTGAAACTGTTTGAAGCCTATTACGGGCTATTACGAAGCTTTATTTAGAAGGATTCAAACCAATGCTGTACACTAGAAAATGATTATATGGTGTACCCATGCAAAACAATATACGATTGGCTGAGACAATACAGACAAATTATTTGGGGCATTGAGTATTTCCTTTATAATCATCTAAGAATACGTTTGATCATCAAAGGCCGATTTTAAAGATGCCAGGACACTATGCGAGTGTTGTGACTCACCCTACTTTGTTAAATGGGAATTATAAAACCTCCTGTTTTGGTCCTGATGAAGGTTGCGTTACCAAGTGGGCATGATTTCTGAAGTCCTAACAGACAACAGAAACACGTGTCGATGACTACTTCTGTGAAATTAATTATATGCAGATAAAACCATCTGGCAACAGACAGAGGGAAATTCATGTGTGAAAATTACAGATTGTTAATTATGACCAAGAGGTCATGGATATAGGTGTGTAATGCATCATTTTTATGAGAAAGTGAGATTGAATGGATGGTAGGAATGATTGTGTGTGAGTTGAATTTTGTAAAACGGTTTTGAAAAAATTATTTTTAGGAAATTAAATTGCTTATGATAATAAAAAATCAAATTGAATTTAGACTGTGGCATTTATTGGTATTTATATAAAGATAAATGCATATGATGTGTCATCCCCTATCTCATTGGTCCATTTTTGTATATGTTTAGTTCATTTGGAACCCACCACACCTTCTCTGCAATGTCTGGAAGCCATGCAATAGCAATGTCAGTCCCATACTGGAACATCTCCTGCATCGACTGACACCCCCCTCTGCACCTTCCACCCACAATAAGCTTGAACAATCTGCCTCACATTGAGCATGTGTATCCCTGGTGTGGAGCACCCTATTCCCTTGTCTGTGAATGAAATGGTCATGTTGAGTCTACTCATAATGTCTCGTTCCAGTATGTTTACAGGTGTTTGTCGAGAGTAAGTAAAGGCAGTGATAGATCGTGATCTCAGATAGAAAGTGAAATATAGTCTGTGAAAGGAACCACTTCCTGAGGCCCAGAAAATCCTTGAGTGTTCATGGCATCGTCTGACAACTTAAATGCTCCTTCCCTAATGCAGGGCCTAGTCACCCCTGTGTCAACAAGAATGGAAAAAGTTGTATCACCTATCGCCACCCCTATGCGTGGTTCCTCCGCATGATTGGGTGTGATCGACAGGATGGGACACATCAAGTTCGTCTGTGGGCTGTCCTATTGAGGGTATAAGGACATACCATTCCTTGTAATGGGGTTGTTCCCCACCATGGTAACTCCGCCCAGTTGTCTGATGGGAACAGTTGCCATGGAGGGCATGTGTGCTGCTGCATCATTGCTCTGTATCTGTGCCAATTGCTGCGTGATTGTGTGAGCTTGTGGTGCTTGCAAAAGGTGTGGTACTGGTGCTGGTATCTGCGGTATCTGCATTTGTATCTGTGATGCTTGTACTTGTGCTTGTGGCATCTGCTGGTGTCTGCCCTGCATCTGTCCTTGTTGTTGCTGGTCCTGTGTGAAGTAGTCATCCTGGTCCCCTTGGTAGGGGTGCTGACCCTTTGCTCCCCAAATCTGTTGTATCCCCTGGCTCCTACACACTCTTGAAATGTGTCCTAATTGTCCACACATCCAACAATGTGGAGGTTGCCTCACTTGCCTTTAGAAATCCCCCGAAAAAAATCTCCATGGACCTGGAGAGCCGATCCCAGGCAGCCAGACACAGACTGCACAGTATGCAAAAGTTGTTGCGCCAAGCAGGAGAATATCTCATGAGGCAAAGGTGGTGCACACACAAGATAGAATACAGGCACATAATCATTGTCATCACCTTGAGAAGATACACAGTGAGCTGACAACCATTTCGGGTCCCAGGCCTGGGGACGTCAGCTCTAACCAATCACAGTTTAGTACCCTAGGGGTGGTTAGCAACAGGCAAGAACCAATTGTAAGTTCATAACTCTGCAACAATGTTATAGTTAGTGAATTGGGGAAGGAACAGGCCAGCCACCTGACATGGAAGAACCAGTAGAATAACATATATATGTACACATTCAGGTTATTATGCTCCTGAACCCAATCTCATGCTGCACCAGGTTTTTGGAGAGAAGCCCAAGTGATGACAGAGCAGTGATGAGTTTTGCAGACAAAAGTGGCCTGCACGTCCTTTACTGTGTGACATGCTGGAATCTTTCAGAGTTCTCGTACCAATCCCTGTTGGTTTTGGCTGTAATAAAACGCAGTTTGAACTTGCCGTTGACTGAGTCCTCAGTGTATTCTGGGGGAGGGAGTTGGGCCCTCCAAGTCCACAGAACTTCCAGTATTGGTCTGCCATACCTGGGGGTTCTCCCCAACATGACCACGCCTGCTGGTGTGCAGCATAGTCAGGTGGCCTCAGGGGAAGGGGCTGCAGGGGGGACAGGTGGCAGAGCTGCATATATGAGGGCCCTCAGAGCAGGCACTCCAGACACTCCAACCACCAGGTAGGCACCAGAGTAGTAACCTTGCCGAGCGTAGATGCAAAATCCTCAAGGCGGTGACCATGCCGGTTGGTGTGCAGCATCGGAGGTTGGCATCAGGGGAAGATCAGGCAGGGGAGGACTAGTGACAGAGCCGCAGATGTGAGGGTCCTCAGAGCAGGCACACCAGTCACTCCAACCACCAGGTAGGCACAGGAGCACCACAGCAGCGTCCGCGCTGAAGAGGGATGGCAAAATCATCAAGGAAGTCATGTGATCCATCACATGAACACACGGCTGGTGTGCAGCGTTGGCGGGCAGCCACAGCAGAGGAGGAGGCAGAGGAGGACAGGCAGCATAGCCGCAGATGTGAGGGTCTTCGGATCAGGCATTCAAGTCACTCCAAACATCAGGTAGGCACAGGAGCAATACAGAAGCGTCCGCGCAGAGCGGGCATTGCAAAATCATCAAGGCAGTCACTTGATCCTTCACGTGACCGCCCTGGCTTGTGTGCAGCTCTGCGGGTAGCCTCCTGTGAGGAGGAGGAGGTAGGGGAGGACAGGCAGTGTAGCCACATATGTGAGGGTCCTTGTAGCAGGTGCTCGAGTCACTCCAACCACCAGGTAGCAGAGGAGCACCACAGCAGCATCCGTGCCAAGTGGAGATGACAATATCCTCAAGGTGGTCACGTGATCCTTCATGTGACCGTGCCGACTGGTGTGCCGTTTCAGTGGGAGGCTTCAAGGGAGAAGGAGGAGACAGAGGAGGAGAGGCGGCAGAGCCCCAGATGTGAGGGTCCTTGGGACAGGCACTCCAGTCACTTCAAAAATCAGGTAGGCACAGGAGCACTAAAGCTGTTTCCGCGCCAAGCAGAGATGGCAAAATCCGCAAGGCAGTCTCATGACCCAATCCTCATGGCTGTCATTTGATCCTTCATGTGACCCCGCCGGCTGGTGTGCTGCATTGGTGAGCGGTGTCAGAGAAAGAGGAGGCAGGGGAGGACTAGTGACAGAGCTGCAGATGTGAGGGTCCTCAGAGCAGGCACACCAGTCACTCCAACCACCAGGTAGGCACAGGAGCACCACATCAGCGTCCGCCCTGAAGAGGGATGGCAAAATCATCTTGGAAGTCATACGATGTATCACATAAACGATAGCTGGTGTGCATCGTGGCGGGCAGCCACAGCGGAGTAGGAGGTAGGGGAGGCCAGGCAGTGTAACCACAGATGTGAGGGTCCTCGTAGTAAGTGCTCGAGTCACTCCAACCACCAGGTAGCAGAGAAGCACCACAGCAGCATCCGTGCCAAGTGAAGATGACAAAATCCTCAAGGCGGTCACGTTTTCCTTCATGTGACCGTGCCGGCTGGTGTGCCGTTTCAGTGGGAGGCTTCAAGGGAGGAGGAGGAGGCATGAGAGGAGAGGCGGCAGAGCCCCAGATGAGAGGTTCCTTGGGACAGGCGCTCCAGTCACTTCAACTATCAGGTAGGCACAGGAGTACCAAAGCTGTGCCCGCCAAGCAGAGATGGCAAAATCTGCAAGGCAGTCTCATTACCCTTCATGTGACTGTGCCGGCTGGTGTGCGGCATCAGCGGGTGGCCTCAGGAGAGGAGGAGGAACGCCAGGACAGGTGGTAGAACAAATTATTCTCGTATTAAATGAAAGTCACTTATATATGATCCAAGAAATCCACAGCCAGGGGTAATGAGAACCAGTACACATGTGGGTTAAGCATAATTATTGAAAAGTCATTTCAAATTCTAACTTATAGGAATGTATACATGTACGCCCTTGCTAATACACATGACTTAACTATAATCACAAATTACCAATGGGGGTCCTGGGAGTCCCTGTGCCAGACATTAGTCCTGGTTACGAGAGACTTACCCAGAGTCTTTAGCTCACTATCTTTCACAGAGAAGAAATATCCCAAACAAATCAGTCTTTCTCCTGCCCTGGGGCAGACAAGCACCGAAATGCTAGGCAATTCTCCTCTGAAAATATTTAAGTAACTTTGGGTCTCACCCTAAGTTACTAGGGGAATCCAGACGTGGACCCCTTGCTCACTATTTTTAGAGAGGCACAGCTCCTCTCTACTGATGAGGTCCAACCAGACCGAAACACGTGTCTGGGGATGCTGTTGGTACTCTTGTTCAGAGGAGAATTGCCTAGCATTTCGGTGCTGGGAATTTGCATGTAATTTGTATCTATTTTAAAATGACCACCAAAGTAGTGAAATTAGAAAATCGGCTAAATGTAGAGGGGTTCCATGTATTTTGTTTTATATATGAAGCAAGCTAATGAAAGACCAATGGTGGATTAAGAGTGGCCTACGTTATACTTGGAGTACATAATTGAAGAGCAGTAATGAGAGAAGTGGTGGGGTCCATGCTGAGCAAAACAAAAGAGGAGATGGCTAGAAGGTTTAGAATTTATCTTTGCTCTGGCATCGATCGGTCTGAGCAATCCTCCAGACCATCGTCTTTTGCCTGACAAGCCATTACAGAAAGGGAAAAGACCATATTCAAATCAGGTCTGGTCCACCCCCCAAAGGGCCATTCCAGCCCAAACTTCTAGGTCACATCCCTTCTGCACGAGACCATAAGTGTCCCCAGACGGGCGCCATCAGTGAGGACTAGATTGGGTTCCTAAGCCTAGCAGGCACAGGACCCACGTCTGGTCATACCCATCCCACTCAGCGTGACTAAAGTGTTAAGGTGCGACCGTGTCTCAGTGACTGATGGTAGCCTATGTAAAGACAATAATCATGGCACAGGCAGAACCAGGGAGCTCATCTTCCCACTGTCAATTACAACCTGCACTCCCTGCATGTGGAAGGATGAAGCACGTGCTGTGTGTGCCAATGATAAATAAACTTCATTTTGTATGGGATGGGCTAAATGAGGGGAAAACCTGGTACTTGCTAACTAATTTTTAGTTAGCTCTCGCTGTCCTGGCCATTCCACTTATTATACTTGCTAGTACTTCAAGAGTCTTATAGGGACAGGTGAGTGGTTATGTGCAAGCTTTACTTTGGTAGGACTCATTATTGGAACTAGTCTAAAAAATACTTTCCTTAAAGTGCTATTGAAGTGTCTGTGTGAACTTGACCCCACTCCCTTTCTTGACACGTGCCTTCTGTTTTGTAGTCTTGGCTTCCCTTCTGTGCCTGCTCATCCTTTTATCTCATCTGCATCCTGCTCTTTCAAATAAATGCAGAAACCATTTTGTAGTACCTCGGCCCTTCAGTGCATTGGGGTTTGGTGAATGGAATACACATCCAGCTCATGCAACCTCAAGGCCATTGGACTCAGCTGCCTGGCTCCTCTTTCTTTGATAGTGGATAATTTGGAAATTGGGTAGAGGGGATGGCTATATAGTAGGAAAGCTGTTGAGTCTAGTCAAGGCATTATGGAAACTGGGCTAGTATACTCCTCCATTTTGGTGAATTGAGAGTTGGAGGTTGTGGACATTTCTTTCTTTGGAGTTCAGGTGTGTTAAGGACTGCTATATGGTTTTCACGTTCTGAAGCATTTGTGTATGAGCGCGATATAAATAAAAAATCAATTCAGTTCAATACAAAACCCTGCTCCCAATACGACATCGGTATACAGATGTCACACAATGTGTACCTGCTCCTTAAATGCCTGATTATCTAGCGAGAGTTGGGGTGAAGGGAGGGTCCATTGTTTCTTTCTTGCAAGCATGAGATGCCTCATCCACTCAAACGCCATCACACCTGTAAAGGGGCTTTGTTGATGTGAGCTGTTGTCCCCTTACTATCTGTTCATGGCATGCACCACCATGTCATTCCTGAAAAGGGGATCAGATGGGCAACAACGGAGGTAGCAAGGGGTGGGTAAGGGCTAGCAATAAATAACCATTGCACCTCTCAAATGGTTAGCATGCAGTGCTGCGTGTTACTTCTATTAGTGGTTTATTCTCCCCCCACGCCGCCCAAGACATTTCACAGGGATGTCACTGGCTGCTAAACATGTCTTTCCAGCAAATCCCTTGGGTCCTAACTCCTCTATGTGGGCAACCAGCTCAAGGCTACAAACATGGAATCTTTGCCATGACTCAACACTCCTCTCCTAAGAAATGCTTGCACTCTGAAACATGAAGTTGCAGGGTTTTGAGAATTCTCTTCCATTATCCTTGCAATTGGCTTCTTCATTGATGGCTTCCTGAATAGATGTAAATCCATGTTTATTTCCTAAATAAATTAGCAGATGGTGGCTGCTAGTTTTGATTATCATGCTTCTAGCTAGGAACACGGTAGAAAGGGCCATTGAAACAGTTGGGGGAGGAGCTCTTTAGTTTTTGCAACCATACTCTAGACTTTCAATGTACTCGTCCATTTATATTTGTTGTTCCACAGCACACTCTGCATTCCATTTACTTAGCTTTGCCCTCTCTGAAATGGTTTTAATAAAATACAAACAATAAAAAGGCAGGTCTAATGTAAATATTGCTTTTTTCATACTGCAGGCATCGGGGCACAAACATATAGACACGGACTTACATAGTGAACAGGACATCAGTGACTACCTATATCCTAATGCGGATCACTTGGGGTCAAATACTTTACTTAAACATATTTATTTTCAGGGCTTTCCTAAACACTGAGTAGTTCTTTTCTTGCCTTAGCTGATTTGGTAGGCTGTTCCATTTCTGAGCTGCGCTCACTGGAAATGCCCGGCCCAGATCATTTGATCTTTTGGACAAGGGACATATAATCTGTCCCAGTGCCTCTGATCTTGATGATCGCCTTGGAACATAGTGTGTGATTTATTTCTTTTAGGTAGACCGGAGCCTGCCCAAATAGGCATCTATGTACCATGGTCATGGTCTTGAAATAGATCCTGTCCTCCACGGCCAGCCGATGAAGGGTCTGTCTGCTGTGATGTGATATGATATGATATGATATGGCATTTATAACGCGCATATACACAAGTGTTTTAAGGCAGGACGTGGCAAGGGAGAGGGAACAGAGGGAAGACAGAGACAGAGATCCTACTAGGCCAGGTGTCATTCAGATCATGCAAGTGCATGGGAAGCGAGAAGGGGAAAAGTGTAGAGTGGGAAGGGGGCAGGTGCAGTACATGGGATAATAGAAGACATTAAACCAATAAGAGAAGTAGGGCCAGCTGGTAGCAAGTGCAATGGTAAGTGCAGACATCAGATGTCAAGTGCTGGTGGGGGACTGTAGGGGTACATAAAACAGTCCCCAACCTTCTCCTCGTTCATTTTCTTACCATTCTTATGGCATTGTTTTGAATGGCCTGCCACCTTGCAATGTGTCCCTTACTCGCACCTATCAGAAGTGCATTACCATAATCTAGTCTAGATAGTATTGTGGCCTTGCTATAGTTGCGCTACTTTCCTCGTGAAATGCAAACATTATTTTTCTTTAATAATTTGTCTGCATTTTTAAGCACATATTTTCATCTGTTTTACAATGTATTCATGGTACCCCCATCCCCCTTCCCCATACGTTTGCAACAATAGATTTTCTTTTAAAAGTCGATTGATCTCTTTCACCTCTTATCCCTGGCTATCTATTTAAGAGTGCTAGACTTTCTAATCCCTCCCAGTCTGTGAGGCAGCACTGTGTGTTCTGCAACAGCTGCAAAGGAATCATAGCGAGTGTCTTGCCTCGGCGAGGAAGTGGCTCTGCCCTGCTGAGCCGGAGGCCCCTCGAGCAGGCCCAGAGGCCAGCTGAACCTTCTAACTGTGGTCATTAAGGGAATGACGCAGGAGCCCCGAGGGCCAATAAACGAGGAGCAAAATACAACCCAAGCGACATCTCTGAACAGCAGCCTCATTGCAGACTGCAGTACAGTTCCCCCTGCAGGCTTCATGTGACGGCACGATGGCGAGGAAGGCGGTATTTACTCATCAGTATGCCTTGCACATGGGCTGGCTGTTAGCATCCTTTCATACAGTAGTTCATAATTCAACAACATCTGCCTTATATCAGTAATACTGCTTTGGGAATGTGTTGCATTCTAGGGATCATATTTCCCAGTAGCCCTCTAGCCATACTCGTGTGCCCAGTTTATTTTACAGTCCAGGTCCCCTTGTAAATTGGGAAGGAATTATAATTGTAATTGTTTATTTGTAAAGCGCTTATACACAAGTGCAGTGCTTCAAAGCGCTTTAAGGCAGGAAGGGAACAAGGGAATGTAGTCGTCATTCTTAGGCCTTGAAGATTCTGAATGATTGCTTCCCTTTGAACACTCATTGTTTGAAGTGCATCCATGACCTAATGAAAATAAGGCACATTTTTTTTACAATGTTTTTATTCATTGTGTTCTGGCTTGTTAACCAGACCCTTTACAACATCAATAAATACACCAATACAATTATAAAACATAATAGTAACAATGACACGTCCAATATATTACGTTACATCTATCAGGTGACACCAATTAATAGTGGGTCAATTTGAATTTCGAAACAAAACCAGCAAATATCTAATTGTAGCTAAAATTAGTCAAATGTGATTTCCAACCGCAGCTCATCAGGCTAACGAAGAGAAAAACTTGACCCATATAGGGTAGTATATCTCAGTGGCAATGTACTGGGAGCAAAACGACACAGAGAAAAGCACAGGTTCAAATCCCCCGTCTGTGCCAACAGTTCTGATCATTATAATTATATGTGTCTAGCCCCGAAAATGTAATTAGCTGTGAAAGAATAAATCGACATTTTAAAAATAATTATCGCCACCTAGAATATGGGAAAGTGGGCCAGGTAAGTGAGCATATAGTGGGGAGACCTTGTGTTAGCAAATAAGGAGGCTGTGCAAACTATCCAACCAGCATCTCCTGGTCGCACATCATGGAGCAGACCCTTCCCATGAAAATCATTGGTTGCTAAATGATTAATAAGAACGCTACAGTGTGAAACAGGTACAGAGAGCACTCAATCCAAAAGCATAACCGGCACTGCATTAGCCCCTGCACTGGACAAACATGCAATGAAGGTACGATTGCACTCCTTCGATTTAGCAAAATGGACTTCTATGAGGAGAAGAGAACATCTAGACTTCATTGGTCACTCCTGACACGTCTAAGAGATATAAACACCCATGTGTGTTCATGATTCAATGAAGACTCACACTTTCTTATCCTCCTGCATTTCAGGAAGTCTCAATCAATACAGAAATACACTTCTGGCAGAGTTAGCAAGAATACAAATATGTGTGGTAAAACCTTAAAAAGTTAGTGTGAAACACTTGTGTATAGGCGCGTTATAAATGCCGTATCATATCATAACATTCCTCTTCAGTGTGGCAAATTACTATTGTTCATTCTGACAGCAAGCGTGTAATCCAAAATGGAGTCGCGCTCAGCTACACTAGGCCCGAGTGCTGACTATACGGTCTAGTTCTCTCACATGAGTAGAGTTTTCACATTTTACACTCTCTAGGGAATAATGCTTTTTTCCCTGACAGTAATCCCTTCTCTGAGGTTAATGATCACTAGTCCCTCTAGATACTATACATACTTTGGATTACCAATCCAAAAAGACCAGTGTCTTTCTCAGACATCTCTTCGTCACCATTTGGACTCTTTATTGACAGGGACGTCATTTAGGGGTCGCCAGGGGTCTCAGCTGCAACCCCTGAGGTCTCCATTGCTAAACCTGTGGTCTCCCTTGCTACCCCTAAACAAATTGTAATAACGTTTTTCTTTTTAAAAAAAAATGAGGCTCCTGGGCTGTAGCCAGCAGCATGTGGCTCTTTCTTTTTGGAGTGGCTGGTTTTCTGATAGCTATAGCCGTTAAGATAGCTCAGTGAGTTGATGTGATGTGTGTTTAATCTGCCGGTTGCAGGTTCGACTCCCAGCAAGATCAACTTAGCCTTTCATCCTACTGAGGTTGATAAATGAGTACCAACACAGGTTGGGTAATATTGTATGTATATTTGTTCTATATGAAGTGCATAAGCGTAAGTGCTATATAATAACACAACATTATCATTTGGCCTTGGACGTCTGCTTGCATTCACAGTAATTTGGTAATATGAACCTATACATGATGATATTAATGATACAGAAGGTGATCCATTATTGTATATCACTTTACAGTGATATGGTAACCATATTTTTCATAATGTACTTAGGAACAATGCTATGTGATGCCACTTCCTGTTTTGTCAAGGGGTGAAAGGTCGTGTTCCATCACTTCCCATCATGTCACTTTGGGGTGGGGATGTCTTCAGAGGTGAAGGGTCGTGTGATGTCACTTCTGCTCCCCCAGGCATTTTGTTGAAATTACGTCCTGGTTTATTGACATTTCAGGTTATTAACAGTCTGTTTTCACAAAACACATTTTATTAGCAAATATTTTCAATACATTCCCAGAGGGATTGCACAAAGCATCCGAACTCCATGAATTATGGAGCCTCCTAATGAACCAATTGAATGGCCAATCAAGAACAAAGGGACCTCCCATTGTATTCATTGTCCTTGTGTAATATAGCAAGAGATTGTATAAAGCTGTCGGAGAATTATATCGTGCCTCCTATACAGTATGAATATATGTATATTGGCCTAAGCCAAGCCGCGAAGAAGCCGCCATTTTAGATTCTCTCTCTAAAGTCACCCTGTGTTCTAAGATGTTGGAAAGTGTCATTTTGAATGTAACATGGCCGTCTTGACCTCTGTGTACAAACTAATATGTAACTTGCCTGCAGGCCACATGTTGGGGTCATGAACTGAAACCTTGTCCTTCGTTGACCTGTGTATAGAGGATTACCTGCGACAATGAAGCTAATCCGCGAGCACAAGTTAAACATAATATATTCAAATACTGAAATGTGAACACTTGTTTAACTGCATTGTATAAAGATGTATGAGAAGGCTCAACGAGAAATCCGAAGACACACTGTTGCCATTGTAGCTGTTGGTGAATGTATTAATGGTAAACCCTAAATGAATAGATGCATGAACTCGGCATGAACCATAGATCCATGATGTATTAACTTGTAGGTGGGCTGGACATCATGTTTCAAACTGTACAAAAGGTGCAACTATTCTAATATACAGCCCCACTCACTGAGCACACCGAACAGGGCTGGAGTTCGCTGTGTTGTACTGAGGGCCCGATAGCTATCTGTTGCTTTGTCCTTTGAAAATGTTCAGTATAGAATAAAGGTCTCTGTATCTTTCTTTGTAACCCGTGTTTGGTGTATTCCCTTTTGGGATACTCAGCCTCGATATCATCTTTTTGATTTCACAGATGGCGCCCGAATAGGGACCCTCAAGATTGATGCCAGCTCGTTGAAGGTTGACGCAAGCTATCGGACAGGGATCAGACAGTGTAAATAAAAAGGGGCCCCTTTCTGAATGAGATGCAACACGGAAGACGGACTGGACCGGGCCCCCAAATCTGGCTTGTCTGGCTCGCAGAAGTATCCTTCTGTAGGCGAAAATAGGGGATTAACTGTCTGCGGGGTAATGCAATCGGCCTCCCACTTTCCCCTCTCACCCTCCTGAAGGTTGACGCAAGCTATCGGACAGGGATCAGACAGTGTAAATAAAAAGGGGCCCCTTTCTGAATGAGATGCAACACCTCAACAGCGCTGCACGGCCCGATCCCTGGACGGTGAGTTTGCGGTTTGAGTCGGCATCTTGACGAGGGTCCACTTATAGAGGTGGGCAGATTTGCGAAATCACCAAACGCAAGGTAAAATTTGCTAGAGAAGAACTTTGTAAATCCGATCGGACCTCCTTAGGATTGATCAGGTGAGTCGTGACCTGATTCTTAAGTATCCTGATCATTTGTTTTGGCGCATTGTATCTGCAAATACAATTACTGACCAGGTAACACCAGTATTCTGATATGCCTGGGAAATTGTCTACCTGCTTCAGGGCGTTATTCCCCAGCGATAGACAATCTTTGGAATTTAGCCATCCGGCACCACAGGAGGGGTCACCGGCTTGTACTATGTACGGTAAGCATGGCATTGGTAGTATAGTCTTTAATGATATTTGGCACAGACTGTAACGCTCACCTGACTGCCACGGAGGCGCTGGCCTGGTTCGCGCTGCTGTGACCTCTTCTAAGGTGATGCGCAGGGTTCGGAAGACGGACTGCACCGGGCCCCCAAATCTGGCTTGTCTGGCTCGCAGAAGTATCCTTCTGTAGGCGAAAATAGGGGATTAACTGTCTGCGGGGTAATGCAATCGGCCTCCCACTTTCCCCTCTCACCCTCCTCGAAACCCTTCTGTGATTCCTCGTAGCGTCTCACCTTAGGGTCTGGAAGGACGAGCTCTCCATCCTGCTTCTGATGCAGGGGCGCGTTGGTATCCAGTTACTTCACTGCATTTTCGGATTGGGCAGAACCAATCTTGCTTGGCTTCCAGGTAAGTTTTTTGATAAGAGGTTCCCCTTGTGTCCATGCATTAATGTACTAATGCTAGTGTCTTTTTCCCCTTAGGGGCTGGGGTACGGAATGCCGGGGAACAGGCACCGACCCGAGATGAGAGGTGAAATCCTTGTAGAAATCAGGTAAGTCTTTAATGAGCGTTTTTTGGTAATGTCTTTTCATTCGCTCATTAACGCTGATGTCTTTTTTTCCCCTTAGGGGCCGGGGTCCGGAAATGCCAGGATGCGGCGCGGACCTGAAATGAAGAGGGAATGAATCAACAGGTAAGTCTTAACATGGAGATTTAGCTTTCCTTATTCCCTTCTCTCTCTCACCTTTTGTTCTGGTCTTTTTCTCCCTAGGTGCTGGGGCGTGACTGCGAATCCGGATGATCGCTGCTGAACATGGAGGCGCCCTGTAAAGGTGAGTGGAATGCGGCACTGCAGAGATCGACGCAATGAGCTTTTAAATAAAAGTCTTCCTTTTCAGGATTGTCGACGAGATGTCTCCGGGATGTGGTTTTAGCAGGTAAGGACTTTTCCTTCTTCTGTTCTCTTCTTCTCTTCCTTTGCAGGTGATCCAGGATGCTGGCAGGCGTGGCAGAAGTCAGGATGCAGGAGCAGACACGGTGAGCGTCCAGCTGCTAGATGCAGAACAACGCAAAGCACGTGTGGCTGTTCGGGTGGGGTTTAAATAGCTTTGGAAGAAGTTCCAGGTATGTATCCTTCCTCCAATCAGGTACGTATCCTTCCCCGACCACGCCCGGATGGTAAATTAGTCCCATAGGTAAAGTTCCTTTCAGGCCTCAAGGAGGCTGGGATCCTGCAGCATGGTCTGCATCAGGTAAGTGCACCCAAGCACTCCCATAATGAGCCTGGCGCCTATGGCGCCAGGACTGATGTCTTTTATGAGCCTGGCGCCATAGGCGCCAGGACACTGTCCAAAGGGTCCCTATATGAGGTTGCTGGGTCCTTCCTTGGGGACTGGATGTCCGCTTTCGGGACGCAGGGCTTGAACCGGCTCCCGGGGAGCGGGCATCATGACACAGACAAACTAGACATGCTTCCCAACTTCAGTGGCCGATCAATGGTAGTTTTGAAATCTCTCATATTGAGTATTTAGAGTCAATTTTATTAAAGAAAAAGGCTAGACCTGCAGCATTCGATGTATTACAGAATTGGAAAAAAGAAGCTTTACAGCAGCTTAAGAGTAGGGAAAAACATGCGCGCCGTCATAAGACGAACGCGGAAAATGCGTTGTTATATGACCAAGATAAACAGTCTGAGTCAGCTAGGAATATGGATAGGGCTTTCTCACTTGGCATTCAGAAAATCTATCCTTCCAAAGATTTTCATGTTTCTGACAAACTCATCAATAAATTGTTAAATGAACGAAGGCCTGGTACCACTGCGCCACTTCCGTATGTTCCTCTTCCTGCTGGTTTGCCTCTTCCTGCTGTTATTCCTGCTCTTCCTGCTCCTCCTGCTGTTCCTACCATCCCTCCTGTTGTTCCTCTTCCTCCAGTCGTTGTTCCTTCTTTTGTTGCTGCTCCTCCGCCTGCTCCTCCACCCGCTCCTCCGCTCTTTCCTGTTGTACCAGTGATAACACCTCCGTTGAACTTGCCTGCTCTCCCTCTTCCAAGTGGTCCTGCACCGCTTGTAGTAGATCAGGGAGCGAGGGTTGTCACTCGCAGTACTGTACCTGCAGAGAAGAAACATGAGTTAATTGCATGGGCTAAACATTGTATGGAGGGGGGTGATTAAGCTAATGTTTTCGCCACACTTTCTAATATGGACAATTTTCCTGAGAAAAATATTTTTATTTAGGGATTAGGTCGCCACTTGTGTGTAATGTGGGACAGATTAGACAATACAGTTCTCCCACAAGGGTTGAGGGATCTGAACACTTTAGCGCTTTCTAGAGACACTGTGGAGAAAGTACAAGAGCATGTTGAGAGGGTATTTGAGTTTAGAAAGGAGTTGGAAAGGTTACAGAATGAGGATGAAGATGAAGATAGTTTGGGCATTATGTGTGTGCAGAAGCGATTCCTCCCTTGTCGTAAATCGATATCTGAGGAAACGCGAATTTGCACGAAAGATGCGATTAGATGGATCTCGTACATGTCGATAACTCCAGTTGAAGTATATGACACATATAGTCAGTATACACCAAAAATGCAGAGGAAAGTGATACGAGTAATGGTAGAGTACCTACAGGATGAGTGTGTAAAAAGAAAGATTTGTTGTCCCGCAGTTATTGACTATTTATAAGAGAGCTTTTTCACTTGACACTTCTTCGGCTACCTTACTGCTCGATTTGGCTCTGTTGCTTAGTAAGCGTTCAGAGTTGCCTACTTCTCAGTTGCCTATGAGAGAGGTTCCTCCGACACTTGTCCCAAAAGTCGAGGTTCCGGCGGATGTTGGAACAGGTGCACAGGCTTATGAAATATCTACACATTATGTGTCGCAGTTCGTTCACGTCCCGTTCTCAAGACAGGAAGTGAAAACCATTAGGCAGTCTATTCCCGATATTAGGAAAAATCTGACAGGGTTCTATAAAGAAATAGAGTCTGTTTTGCAATCCTCAGTATTCACCTTAAGTGATATTGATTTGTTATTTCCTGTACTCCTGCCCATAGATTTGTGGAAACAGGTTAGGACTATAGATAATGCAGCAGGGTTAGGAGATACATGGGCTAACATAATTAGACTCGATGGAGAAAGGCCAGCTGCTGAGAGACCGCCGCAGGTGATATTAACTTTACCTGATAGAATCATTGCGAAATTGAAAACTATAATTCCCGAAAAGAGAATTATTTGGGACAAGCTTACCGCCTGTGTCCAAGGGAAGTCTGAGTGTGCTACCGAGTTCTTTAATCGGTTCGAACAGGTATTCTCAGATTTCAGTGGACAAGACTTAGGCACAGAGTCTGGTAAAAGGTTATTCGTAGACAAATTTGTGCGAGGATTGTTGCCTGACATCCAGTCGCAAATTATGTCTTCTTAGAGCGCTTGGCAAGCGAAGTCTCAATCAGAAGTACTGCACATGGCTCAGTACTATGAGAATCGTGTCAATGATGAAAAGGAAAGATTTGAAAAAAGAAAAGGTGACTTGAAGACGAAAGTATTACTACAGCAAATTGTTAGCGGCCCTAGAGGGGGTAGTTCGCAAATTAGAGGTCTGTATGTTCCACAAGGAAATGTGCCCTTGGTTCCTATAAACATTAACCAGTGTGCCTATTGTAGGCAAGAGGGTCATTGGCATGCACAATACCCGGTCCTTCGACAAAGGTCAAATAACACATTTGGGAATATGGGTAGACGACCCAGAGGTTGCCCAGGTGTAGAGGGCCCTGGTAGAGGTCAGTTTGCACAGAATCCACAGCAACCTTTTTTGCAGGATAATCAAGCACCAAGTGTGGATACTAGAAACATATTCGATCATCCTTCTGCCGCTTACCTCTCTGAAGAACATCCTTTCGACAATATACTGTTTCGTTAGGATTGTGTCATGAAGCCTACCCCCGGGGACCCAGACCAAGTCCAGCAACCCCGGAAGCAGGCATCAAGTTATTCCAAGCAAGCCCAACAATCCCTGCTAGGGGGTATTTGGGTGCAGTCCTGGCGTCTATTGCGCCATGCTCATATGGAGAGTCAGTCCTGGCGCCATAGGCGCCAGGCTCATAGATTAAAACTTACCTGATGCAGACCATGCTGCAAGAGCTCCATGCCAAAAGAGGCTTGGAAGGGACTACTTTACCTAGGGACTATTTTTTTACTCGGGTGGGGCTGGGGAGGAATACTTACCTGGGACTACTTTGGAGGCTATTTAAACCACGCCCCTAAGAGCAGCACACGCTTCGCGTTATTCTGCATCCAGCAGCATAATGATCACCCTGCCTGCAAGTCTGCATCCAGTCTTCTGCCACGCCTGCCTCGAGTCTGGAGCTCCTAGAAAAAGGGAGAAAGAAGGAGAAAAGGTTAGAACAAGAGCAATACCTTTGATCCTTACCTGAATCCCCAATCCATCGCGCCTTCGAGCTGGAAGAAAGAAGTAATTTTATGCGTGTCGCCTCGCCTGCTGCAGCGCCGCGTTGAACTCACCGGCCTTTGCAGCATCTTCACATTCCACTGCATCCTTCTGCATGTTCCCGCCGCACTCCGGCACCTACGTGGAAGACAAGAACAGCAAGGTGAGCCAAGGGAATGCACAGAGGCAATATTAGTTACCCCCCATAGACTTACTTGATTTTACTACCGGGGGTACTATTCCTCTTCACGGGTCGGCACAGCTTCCACTGCATCCTCGCCGAACCCCGGCCCCTAAGGGGAAACAAAAGGACAGCAAGGTAAAACAACGGGACACACAAGGGGAAACCTCCTCACCACAATAGACTTACCTGATTTTACCGCCGGAGGCATTATTGCCCGAGACTTCATACTTTCTCTCAGCGCCTGAATAAAGGAGAAAGCAACAGGTTACATATTGACATTATTTTATCGAACTGTGTTGGATAATACAAATCCTTACCTGAATATTACCGATTGCCACGAGGAACTCTTCACTGGGGTCAAGCTGCAACCTGCAAGGAATCGGACAGAGTGAAAGTCAGACATTTGAACTCTTACCAACTACATACTTACGGAGTCTTGCTGGGAATCTCAGAGTAAATATTGTTCCGGAACTCACCAATTCCTTCGAGCCAGTGAAGCAACTGGTTATCTACGCGCCCCTGCGCTCAATGCAGGATGGAGAACTCATCTTTCCAAACCATCAGGTGAGACTATAAGAGGGGACATCAAAGGTGATCAGTGGGGAGAACAGTGGGAGTGGGGGGGGGGGTTAACGCTCAACTCCACGGGTGGTTAATTCCCTTTCTCCATTTGCAGACGAAGATTCCTACAGGCCAAGCAAACAAAGCTAGGTGGGCCAGTCCAGTCCATCATCTCAGCACTACGCGTCACATTGGTGGAGACTGCAGCTGTCCAGTTCAGATCGACGCCCCTGTGGGACACAGGTGAGCGTAACAGATTGCCTGAAGCAGGGTTTTTAACCTACGCCTATTCCCTAATTAGAAAGGTCCCTACGTTGAAATGATAGTGGGAAGTAGGAAACATCTATTTTTGATAGATACAGGGGCACAAAAGTGTTCCATTGATCATTCTCGGGTTCCAAACATTCCAATGACAGGGCAAACTAACATTTCTGTTGGGTTTTCGGGTACACCAGTTGTCTGTCTGATTTCTTCACCGGTGCCTATTTCTTTGGGTCCACTGTCCATTCCTTTTGACTTCGAATTATGGAGAGAATCTGCTGTGATTGTATCTGTTGAAGGAATTAAATGCGGTAATTAATTTATCTTCTGACGGAGTGCGTTTGACGATTTCACCCCAGCAACTTTCTGTCTCTCAATTCTGGACTAGACCTTTGCCGCCGGAATTTAGTACTGTTCCGGAGTGTTTATGGGCAATTAACGACAATGATGTCGGTGTTTTGCAGATAGTCTTGAAACATGGAGTAAAGCTGCCAAGTATTCCACAATATAAGATTTCAGTCGAGGGTGAGCAAGATTTGAAATGCATTGTCTCCGATTTTGTGCATCGAGGGGTGATTGAGGAAATTGCAGGTAGTTTGTGCACTAGTCCGATTTTGCCCGTGTACAAAAAAGGCGATAATGCAATTCCTTTTCGTTTCATAATTGATTTACGTGCCATCAATAAGATTGTCGCTCCACAATTTCCAATTGTGCCTGATGTGATGACAATATTAACCATGATCCTGGATTCAGCTACTTACTTTAGTGTTGTGGATCTGAAGAATGCTTTCTTTAGTATTCCTATACACAAGGACAGTAGATACCTGTTCGCGTTCACCTTAGGGGGACGCTCATTCACCTTTACCCGTGCACCGGAAGGTTACACGGAAAGTCCTAGCATCTATAGCAGGGCTTTGAAAGAACAGCTTGATACTCTTGAATTGCCCTCTACTTGTACACTGCTTCAATATGTTGATGACCTGCTTTTAGCTGCTGACTCAGAGAGCGCTTGTAAGCAGGGCACTGTGTTGTTGCTTATTCACCTGGCTAAACATGGTCACAAAGCTTTGCTTAAAAAGTTTCAATATTGTTGCCAGGAGGTCGCCTATTTAGGCTATCTCCTGTCAAAGGAGGGAAGAAGATTGACACCTGAACGGATAAAACTCATTTCTAGCATGTCTGTCCCAAATACACAGAAGGAAGTTAGAGCCTTGATAGGAATGGCTTCTTACTGTAGGCAGTGAATCCCCAAATTTTTTGTTAACGATTAAGCCGATGTTGGCTCTGATGAAGAAGGGCATTTCTTCGCCATTGCCATGGAACATGGAGCACCAGCGTGCATTTCATTTGCTCAAGACTGCATTGTGCTCGGCACCGGTTTTGGGCATACCAAACTATAAAAAGGCCTGTGTGTTGTTTGTGCATGAATGTGATGGATGTGCTTTGGCTTTATTAACGCAGGAACATGGAGGGAAGAATAGGCCATGCAGTTAGTTTTCTTCCTCCCTTGATCCTGTAGCATGCGCTTTGCCAAGATGTTTGCGAGCTGTCGCCGCTGCTGCTGCGTCTGTAACACAGAGTGAGGGAATGGTCGTGGCCATGATCGAACCCTGATGGAGCCTCACTCTGTAGATGTTCTACTGAATAGAACTCAAACGCAACACCTCACTTCCGCCCGGTTGACAAGATATGAATTGATCTTGTTTGCACCACACAGACAAATTAAGAGGTGTGTGTTCTTAATCCGGCTGAACTCTTACCTTTCCCGATCAGTACTGCTTGCAGTGGCGAAGAGTTACATGACTGTCTTTACACTACCAAACAAGAGACAAGGGTAGAATTGATCTAAAAGATATTCCTTTGAGCAATCCACAAGGGGAGCATTTTTGTGATGGCTCCTGCTTCAAACTTCTGGATGGTACATCCACAGCCACTTACGCAATCACTACTTTGAGAGACTTTGGTTAGAAAGATGGTTCTTCACTTCACATGGTACAAAGATCCAGCATGGCTCCTTGATAGTACGGCTACTCTCAGCGCTTGCACTCCCTACTAATTTAGCTATTGTAATATGTGCAGCGCATCAAAAGATTGTAGAAGATATAGGAAAAGGGAACGCTTTTGCTGATGCAATGGATGAGGGTGTTGATACTGTGAGGGATATCCAAGCCGATGCCACATTGGAAGAGTCTAAAAAGTGGGCTCAGGGCTTGGGGAAACTTGATGATGGTGGGTGTTGGGTGGACAGAGTTGATGGAAAATGGCTACTTCCCGATGCGTACATCATGATGATGGTGGTTATGGCTCATGGCCCTACACATATATGTGCCCGCAAGATTACAAAAATGCTGGAAAATGTGTGGGTGAAATACAAAATCTCTAAAGTAGCTGAATGTTTCGTCCAAAACTGCATGATCTCTCTACAGCATAATGTGGGAAAGGGAATATTAACTCCCAGGGGAAGTTTTGGTCTACCTTCTGTCCCCTTCGAGGTCATACACTTTGATTTTATCGAAATGGAACGATGTAATAACTTGAAATATGTGCTAGTTGTCATTTGTGCTTTTAGCAAATGGGTTGAGGCATTTCCTGTTAAAGACACTACAGCCATGACTACTGCAAAGACAATGTTAAAGGAATATTTTCCTAGGTTCGGGCTACCAAGAGTCATCTGGTCGGACAATGGTCCACATTTTATCCCTGCTGTATTCCTGCAGAAATGCGCGGGATTACAGGTCGATGAACGGTTCCATTCGGCCAGACATGGTCAGAGTGCTGGATTAGCGGAAAGACACAACGGCATCATTAAAAACAAGCTTGCTAAAACGTGTGCCAGCACCAAATTAAAATGGCCGGACGCATTACCGATTGTGTTGTTGTCTATGCATACAACCCCTCAACCTAAGACTGGGCTCTCTCCCTTTGAGGTGGTTATGGGGAGGCCTGCGAATATCTGGAACCTTCCGAAAAATCATTCACTGCCAAATGTAGAAAATGTACTTCTATCAGATTATTGTAGCCAGTTGACTCAAAAACCTGTATATCATTTATCACCAGGTGCAAGAGGCTTTAGCTGTACGATACGAGGTCCCCGGTCACAGCAAACGGCCCAGTGACTGGGTTCTTGTTAAAGCTTTTTTGCACCTCGGCAGCGGGGACACTTCCAAGTCCTGCTTGTCATGCAACCGGCAACGTGGGTGTTGGGCGGGAAAAATTGGATCCATGCAACCCACACCAAGAAGGTCCCACACCCAGTGCCATACGATGCAGAAGAAACAGAACCCCTCATTAGTACTGCAATCAACGATCCCGAAGCAGTAAACAGCATCGAGAGTGCATCGGAGACTCTGAGCGTGAGGCCTGGCGAAACAGCCACTTTGTCTCCACACTCTCCAATAGTTTTGTCTGCGGAAGCTGTTCTTCCGGATCTTGCATCCTCTCCTGTTCTTGATACGTCGCTTCCAACGGGAAGTGACAACACGTTGTTTTCAGATCACTCAGTACCAGGAAGCACGAGGTACGATTTGCGACCTAGGAAATAGACCTACTGCACGGTTTGGCTGTGCGATCGAGGAAAATCATCAAGGGCTTGCCTTTTTGGCCTGATCTACTGTTTATACTGGGATTCTCTTGGCTAGGGTTTGTGGAAGGACTAAGAAGTCGGTTGGCCTGGAGGTCGCTAGCTAATAACACTGGCATGTTTGTTTGAAGATTACAATGCCTGCAACCGCTACCGGTCGTACAGGACTGATAAATGAACATGTGACCAGCTGTGAAAATGGACAAACTGTTTGGGCCCCGAGAACATACTGCTGTCTTTTTATAATGTTAATTGGTTTTATAATAGTCATTGTTTTAGGCTTTTGGTATCTAAAAGAAGTACATGCGTTAGAAAATGTGTTACCGACTGAAAATGTACCTACTGTTTCTACTCCTTTTATGCATCTGCACGCTCTATCTCCTAGGGAACCTCAGTATAGACAGAGATATTACAATAATACGTTATTACTCATCATGAACGCTTCACATGCTATTTTTAATAAATCCAACTGTGGGGTCTGTTCACATTTACCGCAACATGTGGATAAGAGGCTAGGTTGGTATATTCATCCTTTACCTTTGACAACTACTTGTTATGCTTCTCTTTAAGCACTGTTCTTTGGTCGCTGGAACAACAGCACCTTAGGGAACTTTGATGGGACTAATTTGAATCAGTTCGAGAAACGTGTTTTGACTCCCTTATGATTCTCGCTTTTTGCGAATAGGAGTAAGCTCAACGTTGCTTCTATTAGGCCTTCTGATAAACTGTCTCGTCCTTTCCAATCTTTGATTTCTTTTAAAATGGCTCCTATAGGCAATAAGGATGCCATGCCTCCTTCTTACACTGTTAACCATAGCCCCGATTCAGTTTCTTTTTACATACAGAGGAATGGTACTCAGTCAATCAGAGATTTTAAAGGTTGTGCCAACGTTGCGAATTTGACTGGGGAAGACAGGCCTTTGTATGTACCGAACCTGTCTACTTTGTTTGCGGTAATGTAGCATTTCCATGGTTACCCAGGGATTGGCAGGGAACTTGTTATTTAGATTTAGAGATACTGTTGCCTGGGGTATTCATAGCCAGTACTGTAGAGGTTTCAAAGGCTCTTTCACGGCGGGACGAGGATGGTGACACTCCAGCACAAGTTCTGGGAGACGTAGCGATATCCTTTGTGCCATTTTGGGGACAAATAAGGAACTCTGATGATATCAGGAGACTAGCGAGAGTGCTGGAGAGAACCATCAACCGGACCATGGACATACTCTATAATATGACATTAGAACAGAAAGCAATAAGATTAGTAGCACTTCAGAACCGGACGGCATTAGATGTCATTCTGGCTGAACGTGGAGGAGTGTGTAAATTAGTGGGGTCCGCTTGCTGTGTTTTCGTGCCAGATTCCTCCCCAACTATCTTCAAGGCAATACAAAATCTGCACGTCCTAAATTCAGAAATGCACGTTCCCGAGGGAAATTGGGATCTTAGCGCTTGGTTCTGGGACTTTCTTGCGATCTTGGGGTTGGAAGGTACTTTCGGTCTTGCTGATCATTTTGGGAATTTTGTTGTTTCTTTGTTGCTGTATACAGTGTCTTCCTAGTATATGTTCGATGTTAGGAGGATGTTGCGCACAGGCGATGGGTACATTAGGACGCAAGGTACACGCCCCAGACAAGAACTCCAATGAGTATGTGCTGAAAGAAATTTTGATAACTGATCTAATGGCAATAGATATTTTCGATAGTGATTCAGGGTGTATGGACGTTGAGACATGGAGTTGTTCGTAAAGTGTTCAGAAATAGTTTTAGCGCTTGGCATAGGCCAAAAGGAGGGTTTGTCGAACGGAGAATTATATCATGCCTCCTATACAGTATGAAAATATGTATATTGGCCTAAGCCAAGCTGCTTTGCGAAGAAATCCGCGTTACAAGGTCTTCACCTTAGATCAGTGTAAGCCGCCATTTTAGATTCTCTCTCTAAAGTCACCCTGTGTTCTAAGATGGTGGACAGTGTCATTTCGAATGTGACATGGCCGTCTTGACCTCTGTGTACAAACTAATATGTAACTTGCCTGCAGGCCACATGTTTGGGTCATGAACGGAGACCTTGTCCTTCGTTGACCTGTGTATAGAGGATTATCTGCGCCAACAAAGCTAATCCGTGAGCACATGTTAAACATAATATATTCAAATACTGAAATGTGAACACTTGTTTAACTGCATTTTTTAAAGATGTGTGAGAAGGCTCAACGAGAAACCCGAAAGGCACACTGTTGCCATTGTAACTTGTTGGTGAACGTATTAATGGTAAACCCTAAATGTATAGATGCATGAACTCGGCATGAACCCTAGATAAGTGATGTATTAGCTTATAGGTGGGCTGGACATCATGTTTCAAACTGTATAAAAGGTGCGACTATTCTAATGTACAGTCTCACTCACTGAGCATACCAAACAGGGCTCGAGTTCGCCGTGTTGTACTGAGGGCCCGATAGCTATCTGTTGCTTTTTCCTTTGAAACTGTTCAGTATAGAATAAAGATCTCTGTATCTTTCTTTATAAACCAAGTTTGGCTTTATTTCCCTTTGGGGTACTCAGCATCGATATCTTCTTTTTGATTTCACAAAGCAGCAAACAATATTTGTACGTATGTCATCAGAATTTGGGATAATTGTGCAGCATTCTGACCTCACAAGAGTCCAAATACTCGAAGCCACACTAGTGTTTGAGGCCATTCAGCTCTTTATATAACTAGTGCGTATAGCTTCCTGCTCACAAGTAATCAATGAAACAGAAGTTCAGGTGCCATTTGATACTCTCTCCAACAGCAGCAGCAGCAATTTCAGGATATTGTCATGGTTAAGCTTGAGGCCTAATCTAGCACCTACATTTTCCATACATTCAATAAACATATCCGAACAGTATTCTCGTTTGCATCTGGGATGTGATGGCAGTTTGGAAAAGTGTTTGATAGAGGGAATGACATATCCCAGATGCCAGCTTTAACCCCAATCCTTAGGTACCCAGCTGTAGACTGAAACCCCACATATAAATATGACATTGTTTATAGTAACACTAGTGGTAGCAGACAGTGCATATCTGCTCCTATGGTTCCCCATAAACAGGAAACCATGATTAGAGTGACTGAGAATGCCTTCAGTGGGATGAGACACATGTATTTCTGCAGGATTTTTCTGGAGTTGATCTGGAGAAGGAAAATCCAGAAAAATCCACCTGTGAATAATGGACAAAGGAGGTTTTAGGACCAATGCATCTGGACACCAATCTCAAAACTCTGAATATTTCTATGCAGTTAAATAGGAACTCGTGCCACAAGAAGACCTGAGGATAGGTCATGTATTCTCGAGATAGCTCGGGAGGATATCTAAGGGGCAGCATTCTCGCGTTGGAAGCAAAAGTGTTCTGTGATTCATGACACGCAGTAGAAAATGATCAAACAGTTACAATACATGTCAGCATCAGAAAACATGTAAGATTTATTTTGACAATTCAGATAAGATTCACTTCACTTAGAAATGTTCCCTGTTCAGTATACCAGGTGCAGTTCAAAATTCCAATCCATCTTCACCGGTTCCCAAGAAGCTGATCTGCTGAATACAGATCTAGGAGAAGAAGGAGCAATAGTGCAATCATAAAACATTAGTTGTCATCAGGCTATGTCAACGGTTTAACAGAATGGTCAGCCATGTTGTGCATAGACAGAATCACCCGTACATGCTTTTGAGGGGCTACTTGTCCAATCAACGACAGTCATTACTTCAACAAATGACTTGAAAAATGTAACATCAATTTTTTTTTAAATATTCCCCTACAATACTACTCCTACCCCAAAGCCCTCCCCATCCCCTTTTTACCCTTTAAACCACAACCCCATATATTATTTTTATGAAGTAATTACTTCAAAGTAAATTACTTTGAAGTAATTGCTGTCGTGAAAACCATGGGATAGGCTTTTGAGGACCAGGAGACCAATTACAACAGGAACAACCCAGTGGCACAGTTGTGGAAAAAGAGCCAAAAATAAAGTTTGAACAGGTGATTACTTTGCCGCTTTTTGAATCGCTTCTTTCAACTTCATCCTTACTCAAAAGATAGCGGCCCTCATTACGACCCAGGCGGTAAGGGGTTTACGCCGGCGTAAACATCGCCGACCCTTACCGCCTGAGTACGAGTTCCCTTAGCGCCATGGCGGATATAACACCTGCTTTTCGCAGGTGTTAAAATCCATGGCGCTAAGGGACCTTGTTGTTAATTACGCCACCGTAATTTACGGTGGCGTAATTAACGCCTTCCCCACTCCCATTATACCCTATGGGGCAAAAATGGGAATGGGGAAGGGTAAAATGGGGATTGGGGACTTACCGCCCCGCCAAGGTCGGAATGGGGCGGTAAGTCCGCCAACCACCATGGCGGAATTGCACCCTTAGCGCCATGGACCATGGTGCTAATAGCACCATGGTCCTCCGCCAAGGTCGTAATGAGGGCCAGCATGTTACATTAACTATCGGTTATCCGATTGTGTAATAAGACTTGCAGAGAATCTGGTGTATATTTCCTTTCAACAAATCACTTTAACACTGCTCCCTCATCTGTGCGGATTGAAATTGTATCTCCATTGAAAGTTAGAATCAGGTCCTTGGGGAGCAGAAGCACATTGAGGCTGGTTATTGACTATTAGACTACACGACTAACTGAGGCTGCCTACAGAGCCTGTGCTGTAGCCGTAGAACTGCTCTGAACAGGTATTAAAGTTCTTTCTTCTCATTAGTGCTGCAAACAGAAGCAGATGCAGGTGTGAATGATCCTGTTTACACAATCCCTTCAGAATCGACCAAAAGAGAGCCATCCGGTGTCTGAGCATTTCTGCATTGGGAGCCATGGATCCACAAAGCCTTTAAAATCCCCGTAATAACATTGCCATTAATAGTTTAGGTTTGACTTCCAGGAGAGAGAGCTAAAATTACTTCATGAAGATCTGATATACTTTGAACATTCTCTTGCTCAAATACATTTAGCACATTTAATTTTCAAAAGCAGGGAGCCGAGGGTGGGTTTATTCAATGAGCGACCTTGGGCACTAGAATTAAATTCTTAATTGTTCAATTCCTTTGAAATCCTTACTAGATGGTGGAGGCACACTTTAGTGGGCTATTTGAGTTTGGTGGATCCTGGAAAAATGGTGTATTACCCAGCATGCGCATGGTTAATGATGTACAGTGGGGAATGTTAAGTGATGAAGAATCTGGAATGGAAAGCAAGGGAGTTACCGAGAGAGATAGACTGCTGTATTGCAGTACGCTGTGCTGCTGGTGGCTGTCCTAATGATGCCTTGACGAATAAGCTTATTTTTGCAAAATGTATATTGGCTCTCCCTTCACTTCAATTTGGCAGCGAGGATGGACAATCCCGTTTGCTCTAAGACAGGAAGTGAAAAATAAATTCAAGAAATTGGAGGAATGAGGCATAAAAGAAAGAATACAGTCTTCAAGATGGGTCTCACCCCAAATAGAAAATTAAGGTTGTGGGTGGATCTCCGTGCACTAAACAAGTGTGTAATACCAGGTTGCCACCCTCTTCCTAACATTTTATCAACCATGAATGGTGAAAGAATATTTTCTTCTTTGTGTCTAAGAGCAGCTTATCATCAAGTTAAGTTACATCTTTAATTCAAACAAAAAGAATTAACAGGGTTTGTGACACCAGAAGGATGCCTAAATGCCAAATACCAGATCAGGAAGGAGCCGGCTGCCTGGAAGAGGGAAGACACAGGTGCGGCAAGCAGGTAAGCATGTGCGTGTGTATTTGCCAAGGTGAAGGAAGAAAGGAGGGGTATGATATGATATGAAATGTCATTTATAATGCGCCTGTACACAAGTGTTTCTAGGTGTGACAAAAAGTGGGGGAGTGGTGCCAAAAGGGACTACGCTCCCTGATAGAATGAAAATAATGCCAGAACGGGAGCTGGTACGTATGGGGAAGTCTAGTGGTCATTATGTGTGGAAAATCCTGCCGTTTAGGGCCGATCCTAGACCTCCACAGAAGGGTGGACTTTTAGAGCTAATAGCTCCTTGGCTACCGCCAAACTCGTAATGAGGCCCTATGAGTTTATTTGCACTTGCTGTAGTCCAATAATTGACCTAATGAGCATTGTCAAAGCCACCAGTTTTGGCTTTTGTGTAGGTAGAGGATAGGCATTTGTCAGGCAGTGCCATAATGGCACTACTTGGCCAAAAGCTGGCAATCGCTGGAAAATGGTATGACTTCTTCAGCAAATGATAGCAGTGCCTGGCAAATGCCTTTCTAATGTCTATACACAAGACAAACCTGTTGAATTTGTCAGCACTTCTTTCTACCAAAACTTCGTGAGAGCAATAGCAGCACATTTACAACTGCAAATAAGCCATTAACACTCATCATACTTCTTAAAGATTCCTGCGACAGGCCGGCATTTGATGTTACTGCTTGAAAGAGCTAGCTCAAAGAGGTCCCAGGAGAATGTGCTTTGAGTGAGGATGGGCACGTATGGAGTGGGAAGGTCCATAGGGATTATAATGGCCATGGTCAAACAATTGGTGGGTAAATCACCAAAGAACACCAACATTCTTTGCGTCCTTTCTCACATGCAATTTCTCTACAATACTAGCTGCACTCCAATGTAATCGTTTAGGCAGATAGGTAGCAGCCAAAACTAAAAACTGTTGGGTTCCAAAAAAGTACACAATAGAGGTCATTTTGTAAAAAATGCAAATTCCATTCAGGGGACTGACAACATTTTCACTGATCTGCTGTTGGGTCCCCCACATGAAATGTTGATCACTCACAAGGTGGAGTGTAATCATCAAAAGTAAATGAACGCAAAATCGCCTTTACTCTTCACATTTACTCTTCACTTGATGACAAATAAAACGCTGCCTGCGAATGACACTTTGACGGCAGGGTTGTATGGTGGATTCCTCTGCAAACCGACTGTTTACTCGATGTAAATGGAAGGCATTTAAATATTTATTTATGTATTTATTTAGTCATTTGCATAGCGCACCTAACCCGTGGCCATCTGGGCTCTTTTCTTGCATGTGAGGAAGTACAGTTATTTTCTTAGTTAAGTTTGTACGTCATAAAGGACACTGAAAGAAACAGTTGTTTATATGGTACTTCAGTACTTTACATAGTTACATATAAACATTGCATAGGGACTCATGACAATACAGTTATTTACATAGTTATGTGTACACAGATCAGTTACATATTCCCTGTGTAAAGAGGTGGGTTTCAGTTGTTTACAGAAGGTCCAGAAAGAGTCTTCCGCCCTCAGTTTGAATCCTTCGTTTCACACCTGCATGAACATCTTATGCAGAGGTAAAACTGGGTGCTCTTCCAAGACAGAGGAGGAAGGCAAAGAGAAGATACCATCTCAGCTTCTCTCCCGTCTTATGTCTTGGAAAGGTATGAGAATGGGGCAAGGAGTAAAATGGAGACCTAAAAGCATGACTCTTTGATTTTACGCCTCCATTTGATACACCGCCTCATCGAAAATGATCCCACGGTGGCCATGTTTTCCACACAATGGGCCTCATTACACGGAATGCGGTAAGGGTTTACCGTTACCGGTAAGGGTTCTGGTACCGGTAAACCCTTACCGCCTTACTACGAGGTCCCTTTGCGGGACCCGACCTCAACGGCTGGTTTTACCAGCCGTTAAGGAACGGGCCCGTAAAGGGACCTTGGAGGCAATTACGGTACCGAAAATAGCAGTACCGTAATTTCTGCCTTCCCCATTCCCATTGAGCCCTATGGGGGCTCAATGGGAATGGGGAAGTGCCATGGTGAATGGGGAATTACCGCCCCCACACACCTTGGAATGTGGCTTTAATTCCGCCATTCACCATGGTGGACTCAGTACAGTACCGGCGGCAACGGTTACCGCCTACCGTGTAATGAGGCTGAATGTACTTTGTGCTGTATGACCCAAACATATGTCTACAGTTCATGGTAGCGCCTGCCTGATGTCTGGGGCCCACCCATACTGATGTAGTGGGACAGGTTAGAGGGACCTGGAGGTTACCCTGCCATGTGCATTAAGTTCCAGAGCACTTGGCAAGTTACCCGCTTGATTGGGCACTCTTCGAGCAAAATCCCTCCATGCCATCGTCGGCAAGGTCAGGCAAGGCGACAGTTCAGCACACTCCCTCACAAGCCCTCAAAGTTGCACCGCAGGAATGGTCTTGGGCTCTATGGTGACATGTTTGCCTGATGGAATTTACAAGAGAATGTACAATCTTCTGTCCTGATTGGAATTAATACAAATAAATTTACTTCTCTCACTATCACCGCAACATTTCAGCCCTTGGCCATAAAAGCATACAAACATATAAGCAGTAAAATGATCTAAAACCACAACAATAAAAGAAGATATTAATTACAGAAAATAAATAAAAGAACGGACGAGGAAGTCCAAGTTCTTGAGCAGAGATGCACATAAATATAAAAACAAATCAGAAATTTTAGAACAAATTCAAGATAAATAGTACAATTCTGAATGCTATACACACAAATGAGCTCAGAATAAATAGCGGCCATTGAGCAAAATTACAAAGGCAGCAGCAGGGTCATTCTGGCCATAGCTTGCCTTAAAAAGGATAGCAGTGACCAGCTTACCCGCCGGTTTTCTGCCCATATTAATACAATAGTCTCTTGATCAAAGGGGATATATTTTTTACACTGAGCCTTCAAATGACGTATATTTGGTATTTAAAAAATAACTTTCATTACGGATATTTTAAGAGAAATCTTTGGAATTTTTTTCAAAACTGTCTCTCTATAATGTGACTAAGTTAACTAAAATGATTCCAAATAATGTTTTGATGTGTCAATGCAGCATATTTCAACCTATCACTTATTAGTACCCCGGCGAGGGACAATCAGATTGTAACAATCAATCTGATAGGCCCTCACGGCGGTTTTACCCGACTGGGAATCCCTCTACCGACGTTCTTTTCCTTTGTCCCCGGCAGGGTGTGTGGCAGCCCCTCAGCCAATGAGGAGGCTCGTAATGGGGTACTCCCTGCTCTGAGCCACCACACGGATGGAGGCTGCCATCTTCCCCCGCCGGGGATTCAGGTGTTTGGCCCTCCCCCTGCCCCACCCAGCCAATCCAAACAATCCTCTCCCTGCCCTCCCAACCCCACTTACCTGCTGTCTGGTCAAGTTCTGGAGTGAACGCACTGGTAACACTTCTGTCCCCAGCACGTCTGCTCCCGATCCATGACAGGCTGTCATGGAAAGGAAGAATAGACTATACGTAATCCCTTTCCTTCTCTTCTTTCCATGGTGGCTATTTTCTTTGTTTACTTTTTTCTTATTTTTTGAATGGCCACCATGGAAAGGGAGAAGGGAATACTTGTAGTCCCTTCTCCCTTTCCCTGGTGGCTATTTCATTTGTTTACCTTTTTCCATTCAGTATGAATGGCCACCATGGAAAGGGAAAACGGACTCAGTTTTCCCTTCCTTGGCGGCCATTTCTTTTGACTTTTGCATTGTGTTTCTGTTACAAAACGCTCCGGCATTTCCGAAGAGAAAAACAATGCTCTTAGTACCCCGGTCTTGTGGGCCGGGGTACTAATAGCATTAGGCTACTCACCGCGCAAGCTTTTCCGAGTCAGGTAATGGCATGGGGCCTTCGATAAGGCCATTGCAGCGTGGCTCGGGGCTTATTTCTTAATTAATATATACAACATATTATATTCAAATTGGTCATGTATTGAGAAAAACAGCTATACAACATTATACTACATTTCGGCTTTCAACAACCAATGCTCAGCCTTCCTCAGGACCATACATGAATGGCTACCACAATCTGGAGTGTCGCACATTTCCAATTTATGGAATTATTCTCCACAGATTGTCCTGATTCACATCCTGTGGTACACAAATAATAAACTAAATTATTAAGGTGATTATGAACAAAACTAAATGAGTTAGTTCAATATGATTGCTTAAATATATATATTTCTCATGTCCTACCGGGTGCTTGGAACCCCAGTATTAGGTGAAACATTCACATTATGAATTCCCAGTTTTGAAAGAAATGCGAAAATTACATATATATATAGATCATGTAATTTTTTTTTATTTCCGAATTTATGTCATTAGATGACTTAGTGTCAATAATACTGTATACTCAGGGGTGGACTGGGAACCTAATGTGACCCTGGAAATAATGTTCAAAGTGACCCCATATTTTGATATGATAAGTTATTTATAATGCGTCTGCACACAAGTGTTTCTAGGCAAGTGTTTAGCAAGCCCAACCCTTTTTTCTATGAGAACATTTGAAAATAAAACAGATTTCCACACAAAAGAGACCCAGGCTGCAGAGGCCTACGGCCAGTCTACCCCTGTGTATAGTACAGAGCAAAGAAGACACATTTGTATTAATTCCAACTAAGGCATACGTCTGTAAATTCTACTGAATTCCCGAGCCATTTGCTGTAGCAATGGTTCCCTATTTGTAAATAATCCTGGAATTTACAAGCGCATTAAATAGGGATCGCACAGCTGATAGATAACATAGTGTCATTATTACACATCCTTTGCTTTTCATTATAAAATACTCAAGATATGTGCATTCGCCATAACGTATTTGATATAAACACTGTATACCGTCTTGATAAGCAATAAGGACTTTGGGTTAACAAAATACATATACACAGTTTCTCGGAGAGGTGGAAGCAGAACGACACAGAGCAACACAGGTTCGATCCCCAGGTCTGCGCTTAGAAACCTCTGGGTATTAAGCGCTTTATAAATAACCTATCCTATCATAATTTGAACAGATAAACCAGCCCTTGGGGTTGGTATTTCAATAAACGCGTAGAGGCTCCTCCCTGGAGTGTTTGGTCCGCCCAATGAATCTATAATTGCCTATATTTTTAAATCTTAACCCCATTGCAATTAAGGGGGTAATTCATAGAATTAAGCGCACAAGTGGCGCACGCGGCTGGCGCACAGTGTGCACGTGCGATAGTCTGCACCAGCCGCATGCGCCAAAATCCATTTCGGCGTACAGCGTATTCATGGATTTTAGCCACCAAAAGCAGCCGCGGCGCAGAGTGGCGCAGCGACCTTGCAGAAGCGCCAGTAACACCCCCAAGAACGCCCCTCGCACAAGGAAAAGCCATCAAAATCCCCAATCCAGCGCAAAGGGCTGCGCAAACCCTGGACCAGTATACAGGGCTGCCACACAGCACACGGTAAGCGGGGAACGTGTATTACTGGGGTTCGCAGGAAGTTTCACCTGCGATTTCAGCAGGGTACGTGTATTCCTGGGGTGCGGGGAAGTTTAACACGTGATTTCAGCAGGGTACGTGTATTCCTGGGGTGCGGGGAAGTCTAACACACGATTTCAGCAGGGTACGTGTATTTCTGGGGTGCGGGGAAGTTTAACAAGCGATTTCAGCAGGGTACGTGTATTTCTGGGGTGCGCGGGAAGTTCCACACGGGATTTCAGCAGGGTACATGTATTTCTGGGGTGCGGGCAAGTTTAACACGCAATTTCAGCAGGGTACGTGTATTCCTGGGGTGCGGGGAAGTTTAACACGCAATTTCAGCAGGGTACGTGTATTTCTGGGGTGCGGGGAAGTTTAACACGCAATTTCAGCAGGGTACGTGTATTACTGGGGTGTGGGCAAGTTTAACACGCAATTTCAGAAGGGTATGTGTATTTGTGGGGTGCAGGGAAGTTTAACACGCGATTTCAGCAGGGTACGTGTATTTCTGTGGTGCGCGGGAAGATCCACACGCGATTTCAGCAGGGTACGTGTATTTTTGGGGTGCGGGGGAGTTTAACACGCAATTTCAGCAGGGTACGTGTATTACTGGGGTGCGCGGGAAGTTCCACACCCGATAGGCCCTGTGTGAATGGGGTGCGTGTATTTCGGGGGTGCAGGGGATTCCTACACGTGAATTGGCAGTGTGGGTCCTCCCAGGTGTTCCCTCTACACCCTCCACGGCCCCTGCAGGCAGACCACACCACAGGGGACTACCCTGCACCCCTGGGCATGTCCCGCAGGCAGCCCATCCACCATGGGCATGCCCCCCCAGCCAAGCCACATGTCACCTTGCACTAGTGATCACCAACGCATTACCCCCTTGCACCCCCACCCCCCAGCTGTGCAGGGCACCTGCCTGCAGGCCCCCACTCATGTCCCACTCATGTCCCCCAGCACCCGCACCCCCCAGCAGTGTGGGGCACCTGCCAGCAGGCCCCCACTCATGTCCCACTCATGTCCCCCTGCACCCCCACCCCCCAGCAGTGCAGGGCACCTGCCAGCAGGCCCCCACTCATGTTCCCTTGCTCACCCACCCCCCAGCAGTGTGGGGCACCTGCCAGCAGGCCCCCACTCATGTCCCACTCATGTCCCCCTGCACCCCCACCCCCAGCAGTGCAGGGCACCTGCCAGCAGGCCCCCACTCATGTCCCCTTGCACACCCACCCCCCAGCAATGTGGGGCACCTGCCAGCAGGCCCCCACTCATGTGCCACTCATGTCCCCCTGCACCCCCACCCCCCAGCAGTGCAGGGTATCTGCCAGCAGCCCCCCACTCATGTCCCCTTGCACACCCACCCCCCAGCAGTGTGGGGCACCTACCAGCAGGCCCCCACTCATGTCCCCTTGCACCCCCAGCACTGAGGGGCACCTGCCAGCAGGCCCCCACTCATGTCCCCTTGCACCCCCACCCCCAGCACTGAGGGGCACCTGCCAGCAGGCCCCCACTCATGTCCCCTTGCACACTCACCCCCCAGCAGGGCGGGGCACCTGCCAGCAGGCACTCACTCATGTCCCACTAATGTCCCCTTGCACTCCCACCCCCCAGCAGTGCGGGGCACCTGCCAACAGGCCCCGACACATGTCCCCGGCACCCCCACCCCCTAGCAGTGCGGGGCACCTGCCAGCAGGCCCTGACACATTTCCCCCAGCCAACACGTCATCACAATCTAGATCCCTGGCCCTTATGGGCAGCCTCCACATGCAAAGACCCACCCAAGTATTGCATCCACCCACATAGAAATGCCAATTACATGATACAACCCCAATGGCAAGTATGTAAATGAAGACATGTCCCTCACACACACACAATGGGTGCAAGTGAATCTCAAAACCCATATCATGACATGCATGAAAACAATGAGATAATACCACACATCGAAGTTTGAAGAAAATAATGTATTAAAAGCAACATGAATGGAATTAAAATCAAACAAACGACAATAGAAATTAAAAAAGAAAAGCTGCATGTCTGTAAAATAATGAAAAACAACCAATCATAATCCAAAGGAAAGGTGTCCAAAGTCACAGTTCCAAAAATGAAATCCAAGCGAAAAACAAAAGTGAAAACCATTGCTCCATGGGGAAATCCAAACAAAAAAGTAGAATCCAACAGTTAACTATATACAGATGAACAATCCAGGGTCCATGATCCCAACTGAAGAAATGAAACCTATCAAAAACTCCTACCTAATAAAAAAACTATATACAATAATGTGGTCCATTGTCCAAAAGGTCCAAAATAAAGAAAAAAACAAAGGAAACGTAACACTATCCAACTATTTACAAGGGCAGTGGGCAAGTCCAACGGCTCACATGTTGACGTCCCGGGCCAGGACATCATCAAACTCCTGCTCGATGTCCCGGAGGCGGTCCTCTTCCATGGCCCCGAGGGTTCGCAGGGACGATGACATCTGGATCGCCAGGTCCCTGCGAATGGCCTCGAGGCACTCGGCCCGCCTTAGGGCCCTACGCATGGAGTTCTCCACCCTGACCATCGTGAGCCGTGCCTCTTCCGCCTGCTGCTGCTCCGCATCTATCGCATGGCCCTACCGCTGCCACACGGAAGACACTTCCCATCCAGGGTCCTCCTGCCCTCCGGCCGATGCCTGCCCCTCCGATGATGAAGGCCCCGAGCCATCATGGCTCTCACCTTGTTGCTGCTGCTGCTCTGCCGCTGCCTGTGCCCTGGCTCCTGCTGCCTGCAAATCCTCCTCCAGCTGGGGTGCAGTTGTTGAGGTGGCCACCCCTGCTGGACGTCCGACTCCCGACTGTGGCAGGGATCTGTTGTCCACCAGCCTGGCCGCAGGGTCAGAGGCAGCTCCACAGGGCACCCAGGTGATACATGGGTGGAAAGATGGCATGGAGGACGACTGGGGCATAGGGGGTTCAGTTGAGGAGGGGGTCAGAACAAGGTCCAGGAAACAGAGGAATCCGGCCCTGGTGAGCTGTCCCAGTGGGTCACCGCGGTCAACGAGCCATGCGAGAAGACATGCAGTCTCCTCATGAAAAGACTGCAGGTCACCTCGCATGGCACGTTGACGCAACACCACCCCACCCAGGACAGGCTCAACCCGGTGCCGGATAGCCACATCCGCAGGGAGAGGAAGGCCAGTTGGTGTAAGCCAATCCTCTCCCTGAGAACGGGTCTGGAAGTAGGCATCCCTGCTGGTGCAAGATGATGCAGTGACAGGATCAGGGACAGGATTGCACACAGGCACCTCCGCTGCGGCCTGTGCTGCCTCCTGTCCCTGGTCCTGCACTGCACTACTAGCACCAGTGGAATCCCCACCTCCAGACCTCGTCTCTGTCCCTTGCGTGGCCTCCTCCTCCACCAAACCCCCCACCAACCTGGATAACTCCATGCCATCTTCCTCCGTTGGGCCCTGTGGGGTCTCAGCTGCCCCTTCTGCTGCCGAGGAGTCCAACTCCGACCTCCGCCTCTTGGACCTGCCCTCGGCAGCTGTGGCCTGGGACGCGGCACCGGACTCCTCACTCCCCGACGAGATGACAACCTGGGAGGAGAGCCGAGCCTTGCGTCTCTGGCAGGCGGTGCGATCCCTGCCGCTGTGCGCCACAGCACCTTCTCCGCCCTCTTCATCAGTTGATGCTGCAGACAGGGAGAAATAAAGCACAGGCATCAGGGCACTGTACAATGGACTCATACACACATGACAGTTGTACATGAGTGGCATTGTCAAACTTCAGACATGGCATCACAATCCCCAACACACATGTCATTTTGACTCACACACATGAGCTATTCCACAGCCATATCGCAGCAGCCAGCACCATCCATACACATACAACAGCATGAGCAGCCAAAGGTGAGCCAGAGATCACATGAAACAAAGGGAGTGCACTGCACATGCACACACGCCACCACACTTACATGCATGTGTACACCTCCGCCAACTGTCGCAGTGTTGAGATCGGCATCCATGTCACATCTGTCAATCAGTCTTCCACATATCAGTGTCACATGCATCCATGTTGCATCAATGTTGCACCCTTGTCAAATACACACACATGCACATGTACACGGTGCAGATACATGCATCTGGAACCAACATCCATGTGTGACACCACAACCATGCCAACTGATATACACAGTAATCCAAACATGTGTGCTCACACATCTGCATTTGGCTTGCATGCTTACCCACACATACACCATCCATGTGTCTCACACATGAAAGGACTTGCATGTGTCAGCCTCACAGCCCTGTACATACACATCCATACATGGGCCTAGAAAACCACATGTACAACCTGCACACTACTGGCAACACCACCACACGCACAGCTTCCAATCAGTTTGCATGTACACTTACCGCTCAACTCCAGACGGGTCTGCCTCTCAAGGACCTGGAAGTGGAGCGCTGGGCATATGCGTTCCAGGACCCTCATCTGATGTTCTGACAGGTGGCCCCTTAGCATCCGCTGCCTTCAAGAGGTGCCGGGCCTTGTTGAGGGTCCTGGACCTGAAGTCCTCCCAGCGCTTCTTGACATGTTGGAAGTCGCGGACTGCCACCCCCTCCGCGTTGATTGTTGCAGTCACAATGTCTGTCCAGATCCGAGTCCATCCTTCCTTGTTGGCGCCTCTTGTTCCGAAGAGGGCATCATACTGCCCCAGGACTTGCTCCACCAGGACACCAACTTCGGTGGCAGTGAAGCTGGTGGCTCTCTGCCTCTCTGGCTGGGGGTTGGCAGTGGTGCCAGATGGTGTAGTGCCTGACATGGCAACCCCAGAGGCAGTTGTGGATGGGCAACTGGGTCCTGGGGCTGGGCTGTGGAGCGATGGTATCGGGAGTCTTCAGTTCCAGCAGGGGTGGTCACAGCAACTGCACCCCTGGCTGATGTGCAGGCAGCAAATAGCAGGGCATGTGGGCAGCAGGCAGTCAGGCAGCAGCTGATGGCAGGTGGGACCGTGCTCGGGGCTCTGGGGGGCAGTGATTCGGCCTTTTGGGCATGAGCGTGGTCTTCCGTGTGTTTTCGCGTGGCCAGCTTGATACAGAGTGATTTGGCATGTGAAAAATGTGCACATCAGCGTGTGATTCCAGGAAAGGTCCCTAGCGCATAAGCGCGTCAGCACTCGTAGGCGCTTTCATTGGACCAAAGGCCCTTCAAGCGTAAGCACCTCTGTGACGTGACGCGCGTGGGGGTGCGCGGGCGCTTCCCTCGTGACGTTAGCATAGTGGTTGAGCGCGCTTGAAAAAACTGCACATCCGCGTGTGAATGTGTGTAATCCGAGGAAAGGGCCCATGCGCGTAAGTGACGTGACGTGCGCGGGTGTTTCCCTCAGCACGGGTTAAAGATGAGCAGGGGCAGCAGTTCGCTGTACGTGCCTTTCGTGGAGACCAACGTGTGTTGCTGCTTCCTGTTGTTTCGCGCGCCATCACAACTTCACAGCTATCAAGGACGTATGTCTTCTTTTGGCGGGGGTATTGGCTACGCGTGTTTTTCTACATCACGCTAGTCAGACGGTGAGTCGCACACGCTATTTTTCCCACTGCGGGTGCCCCTGTGTATCGCACCCATTTTCGAGGTCATAGTAGCCTGCGTGTCCCACGCGTACGCGTTATTCGTGTTACTGGGTGCCACCGCGTACTGTGGGAGGTTGATTCCACGCATGTAGGCTGCAGGGTTGCGTGCACGGTTTTACTGCAGTTTTGGGGTGCCTGAGCATTGCGTGACCCGTCACTACATCACCGGGGTCACATACAGCCTTGCAGGTGCAGGGGGGCAGTTAACATCTTGCTTCCCACCCCCTTCACCCCAATTGCCCAGGTCAATTGTGGTGTACACCTCCCATTGGCACTACTCCATCTGTGCCGGCACTACTACATCTGTGCCATGGTTGGGAGGCCAGCAAAGGTGAGGGGCTCATCACCTGGGCATACTCCTCGTGGAGGTCATGGTCGGGGACGTGGCTGTGGTGACCAGGGAGTAGGAGGACTCCAGGGTGTCCAGGGCAGCCACAGAGGGGGAAGAGGCAGGGGTGCACCACTTGAGCACAATGTTGTGCCATGTGTCGGTGTAGTCATGCCACCACCCCCTACGGTTCCGGGAGATGCAGCTTCTGCATCTGGCACTGGCGCCCGTGTGACCCGGCAGTCGGTTCCATCGACTGCCACGGGCCCAAGGGTAGTGGTAGCTGCAGGTGCAGCTGTGGACACTGCCACCCAGGCTCAGGGTCTGCCAGCGCAGGCTGCGTTGGCACTTGAGGAGACCTTGGAAGATTTCCAACAGGCCAGGAGGGAAACCGTAGGGGCATGCAGGGCTGCTCTGACCAAGACACGTGTCCCTGGGGCAGTTATGTCATCTGCTGCCCCGAACAGCCGGGTGTTGGCAAGTGCAGGGGCAGATGCACCCAACAACACCCCGGTTGTGAGTCTGCCAACCAGGACCGTTGCGGTCAATGACCCTGCCACAGCAGATGTTGCTGCGCAGGGTCCATTAGAGGGCACCCAGCTGCCACTGACACAAGTCAGGCCTTTGGTCATCCCTCCACCTGCCACTGCCTTGGCTCAATCCACTGAACCCACTGGCCATACTGGTCAGGGCAGCATTGGCCAGCCAGGGTCTGCGCCACAGTCCAAGAGGAGGAAGGTTGCACCTGCAGCACAGGCTGGGACCCCACACACAGCCACGACCTCCTGCATGTCGAGGAAGACGCCTTTCTCCAAGCAGGAACTGGACTTCCTCGTGGACTACGTGAGGGGCCACAGCCGTGACATGCTAGTGGGTGCCAATAGTCAGACTACGGCTGCCCACCGTGACACCCACTGGAAGCAAGTTGCGGAACATGTCAGTTCATTCGGCCATGAGGTGCGCACGGCGCAAGAGTGCAAAAAGCATCGGAATTGCCTCAAACGCAGCGCTAAGGCTAAGCGTGCCTCAAATTACAACTTGACTCTGGTGACTGGCGGTGGGCCTGCACCAGAGGAGGAAGAGCTCAATCCGCATGAGTCACTCGTTGCGGAGTTCATACCATCTGAATTGGTCGAAGGAGTGGGAGAGATGCTGGACTTTGATGCCCAGTCCAGTGAATGTTGATGCGTGTTTGTTGAGGACGTTGTGTTTTACTTGTGGGATGTGTTGTGCCACTACATGTGACATGTACATGGTTCTGATGTGCAAGTAATGCAATGCTTCCGTGATGCATGTCTGCTCTGCTGGATGGTGGACATGTGAAGCAGAAGGGGGCCTTCCGCATCACCACTATTTCACCATACTCACATGCTTGTTACCAGTATACCCGTCCGGTCCATGTTCCAGTTCACTGGCCCTTCTGCATGTGGCATGGGGTGACCTTCCTTTCAGCCCAGGCACAATGTCATAGCATGACTGACCTGCATGTGTCATCTGCCTGCATGCGGGTACTCCATGTAGGCATGCTCCCTTGCCCTCCTCCGCCACTCTGCACCCCAGTTCCACCTTTGCACTGGTCTGCTTCAATCTTGCCATTGGGTACTTTCCTGTTCATGCGTCCTGTGTACATGTTAACTTCCAGCGGATAATCTGCCAGACATATGCTGTGTGGGCCAGCCTTAGTACTTGATGCAGGGTATCTCACTTGTACTGTGCATAGGTCAGATGCCCCGCAGGGACATGAGTGCCCATTCATGCTCCATGTGCATTGCACGCATGCCCCTATGTGTCCTTGACTGGATGATCACTCTAATACAAGTCCTGGGTGACATACATTGCATGGCATCTCATCAGCCTTTCCATGTCAACTGTGGCTCAGTACTGCGTTGCACACATGTTTAGGGTCTGACAATCTGTGTGGGTCACAGTCCTCAGCCTGTTTAATGGCCAATGACTCTGTCCAACTGTTGTAGTGTCTTCTTCACACGTGGGCGGCCTCCAGAGTTTTCATCATGTGTCCTGCTTACTGTCCCATCATCATTTGCAGTGTTGTCACTTGAATCACATTAAGCTGTTGATGCCAGTCAACACTGCCTGTCAATACACAGGTCTATGGTCAGCCTTTTGATACCATGCTAGGCATCCCTGCTTTTGCACTTGGATGGAGGGGTGCTTTGCTTGTAGATATGCTACCCATTGAATGCACATTGCACGTGATGCCTGAATTTGACCTTGCACTGCCTTCACATTTCCTGACACACACCATGAAGTCCTTGTACGTGTAGGTAGTGAGTGACACACACATTTGCTGCACTGCATAGACCCACTTCTATGCAAACTGCCACCTTTCAACAGGTCTGATCACAGAAGCAATTCAAAGTTGACCCAGCATGCATGCCAGGTTCTATTTTGTGTGTCACATGTCTGCCTGATGTGTTTGTTGTTGGTGTGTGTGTGTGGGTTGTGTGCTTCTGACATGTGTAGTGACCTTTTTTCTCTATAATTTTCAGATGATGATGCAATGGAGCTGGAGGATGGTGTTGTCATGCCAGACACAGGGTTGTTACCACTACATCAACCCGGCACAAGTGGGGGTCGTGGGGTGGTAGGCCACGAAAACCCCCAAGTGCTACAGTCCATCTTGTCTCTGGCTGCCTATGAGTCCAGCCCTGATGACGACTCTGACATCCATGTCGAGTTGGATGAGCATCAAGTCCATGTGTCAGGGGTGAGTGATTCTGATGTGGACACTCCTCTGTCCGCGACACCTGCACTGAGGGGTCAGACAGTCTTGGTACCTCCGCCCGTGGTGGATCGGGACGCAGGGTCACCCTCCACACCAGTCACTGATGTGCCTGGGACATCACGTCGACGGGGGCATGTAGTCGTGCAGCCGCGGGCTGTGCCAACACAGCGAGGACACCCGGTCCTTGGGTCACGCAGGGGTCAAGCCCAGCAATGCGGTCGCCGCACGCAACCGCAGTATCCTGAGTGGGAGCAAGACATGACTGCCAATTCAGAACGGCAGGGGGCAGCAATGGAGAACATCGCTGAGAGCATGGAGCGTGTGGCCCGATATGTGCTCCCCCTGCTAGGCAGGTGCTTCTCCAGCAGCAGGCGGCAAGGTCCATGGCCCACTCGCTCAGGCTGGGCATGGCGGCCTCAGACAGGGCACGCCAGGCTGAAATGTCATCTCTGCATCAAGCAATTGCTGCTCACGCAGAGACGCACATGGAGGCCCTGAGGGAGGAGTATGCTTCCCTCAAATCCACTCTGGGTGTCCTTCTGATGTCCCAGAGGCAGCGGGCAGAGGAGAGGTTTGCACAGCTTGAGCGTACCATCTCGGCTGAGCTACAGGTTTGCCGGGAGGTGTAGCGGTTGTCCAGCCAGGCCTTGCAGGAGGAACTCCGTGTTACACGTGCTACCTTGCAAGAGGAAGCACGTGTATCACATGAGGTTCTGCATGCAGACCTACGTCACATCGCCACACAGAACCAGGCTCACCCGTCCGGCAGACTTGCTGCCGTCGAGGGGCAAGCTGCGGCTAGGCGTGGCCAGGCTATTGTGCCACGTCCTCCTTTCCAGGATGAGCCAGACTCGGACGACCATCTATCTGCCACATAGGTCGGGCTGTGCAGGCGTTGAGCCCATGGAGGTTTTTTTTTGGCTCAGCATCATCGCATGTGGGTGTTGAGCATCAGCCTGTAACTCCCCCCTCCTTGGTGCCCCCCCTCCCTGGGTCGTATGTGGCCATTTTTGATTTTTCTTTTAGTTTAGTAAGTTAAGTTTCTGTTTGATAGTTAGTTTAATTAGGTAATGTAGGTTTTTCATAGTTAGTGTAATTAGTTAATATAGTTTAAAATTGCTTGTCTATTGTGCTTTCATGTGACGGTGTGGTGCTTGTGGCTTTTGAAAGCATCCACTGTCTGTTCCAGCTGGGCCCTTCAGGCTTGTCTTGTGTATGTGTTTGCTGCTTGGGGTCCTTGACTCACATCTGCCACTCCTGCTTCCCTTATCCATGGGCTGCAAGGATGGTTCGGTGTAACAGCCTATTACATAAGGGCTTTGGACTGTCATATCTGTGGCATGTCTGGTGCTGTGTAATTTGTGTTAACACCCCTAGTGGGGATGATTGCGGTGTTATTGACCACTGTTCTGCTTTTGCTAGATGGGGTGTTTCATGATTAATGTGTACATTCATTGCTATGCATTGTGTAGTATGTTTCTTATCTTTACTGTACACGTGCTTGTTGCAATTCATGCCATAGATAGTGTTCCACACTTTGGATGTGAAAGACGGACTGATGGTGTGATTTCTGATGTAACTCCCTGACATGGTCCAGTAATGAGATGCCTGAAGAGACACACACAGATGACTCTAAAGCATTAATCATGTGTTTCATGCCCTTTCTGCAGGGGGATGAGCCTCCAGACCACCTTTGCCAGCAGACATGGCCCATTGGACGTCTGGATTCTGGACACGTTTGTTGGTGCCCACATGCACATGTGTGCACACGCAGAGGTACAGGGATTGCAGACATACATCCTAGAACTGCTGACGTGTTTCAAGGGACTCCAGGCAAGGTGAGCAGCACAGGGGGGCTACAACACAGCAAAGCTTCCACCAGGCCAGTTGCACATGCAGGCTTAGTAGCAGCACTGACAGTGAGCTTGGACGAATATTGGTGTTGAAGCGCACAATACAGCTCAGATGTGTTGGTGGACTGATGGCTAGTTGATTGTAAGGTTGTCTGGGGCACCTGCAGGGGCAGTGGCACATACCCTCCGGTCCACCATGGGCCATTGAGGCACTTGTATCACCCATGTACCCTTCCGAGACATGGAAAGGAACAGCTCACAGGGACATACAGCAAGGGACAGACTCAGGTGCAGTGCATTTCATTTCCATGTACATTTTGAAACATGCACTGCCTATTTTTTTTCGGTCATGGTGGGACACAACTTTTTCTGAAGTCATACCTTGCTATATGCATCTGTCTGCTTACCCAGGGAACATTGCATGTTGTGTGAATCGTGACACATTGGTGTTCCATTTGCCACGCACCCACCGGCGCCTTACTTACTGCATTGACTGTGTATGAACCATCACAGGGGGAATGTTACGTATGGGTACGAAGCATCCACACCAGATTGTCTGTTTGTAGAGTAGTTTGTTGCTATAGGGCATATTTGGTGGTGTGTTTGTGTGTTATGGGCACACACAGATTATTAACTGTGGCTCTCTTTGCAGCATTGAAGTGCTCCTGTAACCGGACCTGAGAGTGCGCAGGCAGGAGGCCAGCAATCAAAACCAGAGCTGAGTGTCTTGTTGTTTTTCTTTCAAACTGCTCTACATAGGCTTGCTGGGGGGTGCACTGATGCATGGATGAATGTGTAATTCAATTTGGTATGTTTTTTTTCCCTAATCACCCCGAGTCCTATCCAATTCTAAACCCTGTACCCTCTACCCGGTGTTCCTGCTTCCCGTACCTATCCAACCAACGTTCCCTAACCCTCTTTCCCCGCTGGGGTTGCGGATGCCTGTCTAAGCCCCAAGCTTGCAGGTGCCGAAACCCTAGAGGGGGTGGTTGGTTCGTGCCACTCCTGCGCCTGGACTCCGGAAGGCCCTGACAATGATGTACAAGTTTGTTATGATTGTGTATGTGTTAATGCAAGTACTACATTTTAGTGCATTCCCTACTTTCACGTGTCATTCCTACTCCCCTCTCCTGCCCCTCATTCCAGTTATCCAGTATGCCAATGCCTGTCCCAACTGCATATCCCTGACCCTCCTTCCCCACCAGGGTCTCAGAGGCCTGTGTGAGTTTGACCTTGCAGGCACCCAGGCCACGATGGGGGTGGTTGGTTCGTGCCACTCCTGCGCCTGTACACGGGAGCTGTGACAGTACACATCCGTTCGTGGTGCATCATTCTATGTTATGTACCACACATGGTTCACATCCTGTTGTGACATTGTTTTACTGTGCTACCTTGGTTGTTACAGCATTGTGGTAGTACTTGGCCTTTGTGAGGTACTGCTACTTCAAGTCATCTACTGCAGGCTGTTCTGCCTTGGATTTTGTGTCTTTGCAAATGGAGGTGGACTATGAGGGTGCAGGCAACTTTTTACACACAAGGTGGGAGATGGTGACGAAGGGGAAGGGTGATCCTGTGGACAGGTGAAATTGAGGGTTGAAGGCTCCATGACCCAGGTGCAGTTGTTCAGTGGGTCATGGTCATTTGTGAGGGAGGGGGGGTGTTTTGTTGTTGATAGTTGCCTTGCCCTGCAGTGTGATGGGAACCCTGACATGGTAATTGTGGTATCCTATGTACATGATGTGTTCTGCTGATCAATGCATGTTCATGTGTTGTGTTTACCTTTCAGGTGTGAGGGGATAGTTGTGGTTTGACATGCTGGGGTGTACACATGGTGAATGTTCACATGTGATGTGTAGAGGACACTGATGGTCACTTGATGGTCACTTGATTGCACATGCAAGTGTTGAGTGCATGTCCTTGTTGACCCGCACACTCGCACTATGATGCACTACATGTACAACCACCCTTCGATATCCACGTGTACACTCTGTTTGCCTTCTGCTGCCCACTGTGTCACTGCAGCACATGTTCTGTGACCAATTATGGATCCTGTACATGCCTAATTTGCTTTTTGATGTGGTTTGTCGCTTAGATGTGATGCTCAGGGTGTGCATCACACACAATGGCTGTTTACTGTGCTGTGCGCTGAGCAGTGTGTTGCAGGAGTTGGACACAGCACACAGAAGCTGCAGTGTTGGTTTTGCAATGCACAATGTGCATGTAGACAGGCATTCATTGTTATGTTGCGGCTACTACTTTTGTGATGCATTTGGGAATTACTTATTTTGGGTGGGAGATTGTTGGTCAGTCATTTCATCTGATTCCATGTCAGGCATCATTGTCTGATGCCAATTTACCTTTTTCACATGGCAATGTGTACCTTATTGGTACTGTGTTGGTGTATGGCTATTGCTTGCCATGTCATGTTGTGATTTGGGAGGGTTTGAGTGACATAACAGTGACGGTCAAGGGCTGTTTTGCAGGTGTGTTATATTCACACCTTGCATGTTAGGGTCAGCCGCTTCTCGAAGCAACGAGCTGGGGGTAGATCTCTCTCCACGGCAGGGGCCTCCCTCTGGAACAGCCTTCCTGCCTCCCTGAAACTTGAGGAGAACCATCTCCGGTTCCGGAAGCACCTCAACACCTTCCTCTTTGCTTCTGCTTTCTCTCTCCCTCTCCCTTGCTAATTTCTTCACTGAAACTGCACTCAATCTGCATCTGGGCCACTCTCACCGACCTCGGTCCCTGGCCCAGCCACTCTCCACTTGCACTGCCTCCCTGGCAAACCCTGCACTGCGGGACTGTCTCTGTATCCCTACAGCCCCCCCTTCCCAGCACTTGTCTGCACTTACCTTTGCACTTTCCACTAGCTGGCCTATTTATTTATTTTTTATTCTACTTACCCTGTACTGCACTCCCCCCCTCCCCTTCTCCTTGCACTTTTCCCTTCCCCCTACCCCTGCACTTGCGCGATCTAAATGACACCTGACCTAGTAGGATCGTTGTCTGTCTTCCCTTGTTCCCCCCTCCCTGCCTCGTCGTGTCTTGAAACACTTGTGTATAGGCGCGTTACAAATGCCATATCATATCATATCATATATCATATGTGTGCCTTTTGGTCACACAGGATAGCTTGTGTTTAAGTAGCTAGGGATGCACACAATGTGGCACTTCCATGGCAACAATCTCAGGGTGGTAAGGTTGTGACAGTTGACTGTCTGTTTGTCATCATCGATTGTCACCAGGGGTGGGAGTTTAGGTGTTTAGGTGAAAAATGTGGCCACAAGCTGGGTCCGGCCTTCCTCGCCAGGTGCCCTATCCCCTCCAATGGGCAGTGCCTGTGCCATGGTTGGGGATGTGGGGGAACCACCATGTCCACCGGTACGCCCTGCCGTGTTGCAACATTGTGCAGGACACATGCTGCCACAATGATCCTGCACACTACTGGGGGTGCATAGAGTAGCTGCCCGCCAGAGTGGTCAAGGGAGCGGAAGCGTGACTTGAGCACTCCGAATGTGCGCTCCACTATGGCTCTGGTTGCAATATGGGCCGCGTTGTATCTTACCTGGGGTGGTGTGGTGGGGTTCCGGATTGGCGTCATCATGTGGTTACTCAGAGGGTAGGCACTGTCCCCTGGGGAGGTGAAAATGGTTGTGATTATTGGGGTTTGTGTATTTGTGTGTATGTGTGACATGCATGCATGTGCAAGGGCATTTGTACTCACCTAGGAGCCATGTGTCGCCATGCTGCCCAGCTTCCAGGGCCCGGCTCAGGGCAGACATTCTGTATATAAAACTGTCAATGGTTGGAGCCAGGGTAGTTTGCAATGACAGAGGTGATGATTCCCTTTGCATCGCATACCACCTGTACGTTGATGGAATGCCAGTGCTTGCGGTTTCGGTAGATGTGCTCAGTGGCCCTAGGTGGACGTAGGGCCACATGAGTGCAATCTATGGCACCGAGCACTTTGGGGAAGTGTGCCACCCTGTAAAAATCCAGGACAACGGCCTGCCTTTCTGCGGGTGTTCTGGGCATGTATATGTGCCTGCAGACTGAGGGGCGCGCTGTCATGATTGCCAAGACCTGGTGTAGGCAGCGTGACTGCGTGGCCTGTGAGACCCCCCCCCACTATGGCAGTGGTCCGCTGAAATGACCCAGTGGCCAAAAAATGCAGGACATTGAGCATCTTCTCCAAGGGGCTCAATGCTTGGGAGCAAAGGGTGGCGGATGTAAGGTCATCTTCCCACTCCCTGACCAGGTCTAGGATGATATGGGGTGGAAACCTATACCTGCCGTAGACCTGGTCGTCAGGCATCCCAAAAAGGCTTGTCCGTGGTGAGAAAATGCATGCCCTGGCTATTCTCCTCCTCCTGTGGTGTCCCACGATCAGTGCTGCGACAAATGGGGCATTCATCGTAGCTGTATATACGTGTTTGTTGTTTGCGTGCACTTTTATACTGTGCGCGGGGACGCTTCGGCCTGCCTTCGTGTGGCGGACGTATTGATGCCTGTGCGTGTCTATTGCCGTGCGCGGGTTTCCCGTATTCAAATCCATGAATACGGGTTCTTTGCGTGCGTGTGGGTGTTCCGTGTAGTTCCCTGCAGTACTTCCCCAGTTACGCCTTCTTTTTCACGCGTTGCTCCCCATTCCGTGTGTTACGCCCACTGTTCCGCCCACTTTTGTTGTGTGCGCCGCGCTATGTGCGCTTTTGCTGTGCGCGTAGCGCACGCCGTTTGATGACGTGTGTGCCCGTGTGCGACATGCATGGATTTGGCCCACAACCAGCGGGAAACTAGCGCAGCGCCTTCCTTGTATCGCACGCGTGCGCTTGATTTCTCACGCTTGCGCCACCTTGCGCCTGCTTGCGCTGGGATTTTCAGCGCACGTTTGTTCCATGAATCGACCCCTCAATGTAGCATTGAAGAAGCATCTTCTTGTGTCACCTTGCAGCCACGTAGCAGCAGTGCAAGTCGAAGGTCTGCTCCCCCAACTCAGTGGAAAGAACGCATCAGTAGAAACAGCTCGAGTGAAGCCCCTCCAGGCAGCGCGAGGCCGAGTAAATCCTTTAGTAATAAGTCTATTTTCTGCCTGGTAAACTCGGTAATGACATCTGCTTTACAAAAAAAGCGAATGAAAAACACAAAAAGCCATTTATCTTATTCATTCAGGGCCAGCACTCGCCTTCCTGAGCCTCAGAAGTGAGAATCATCATTTCTGACAGAGACAAGGAAATCGGTTATGTAACTCTAAGCTTTGTTTTATTGTCAAAGGCTTTGCAGCAATTTCCATTGACAGTGATGTAATAGCCAGCGCGCATTTTGCATGGGTGGCTTAGCAAATAGCTTAACCCTGTGTACCGTGTCCCTCTGTAAATTGAACCGCTGTAGATACACGTTCTTCCCACTAGGGGGCATTGCCCGTCAGCTCATGGACATTGGCGAAGCAGACTTCGTTAAAACAGTGGAGTGCTTTATAGGCTGTTTGATTCTAGGTTATAATATACTGGCTACAATTACCCGGTCATAAAAGGCCAATAGCTTATTTTTATTGAAATTAAATTGTAGACATTTTAAGTAAGGAAAGTAAGGCTCGGTTTTCTTTTCTGTGAAAGGATATTCTGTCCACATATATGTTAGTTTTAAAAATACGTTTTTTTTTACTTGTTTAGTAGCACAGATAGAAATAACATCCACCCTAACACCTGATCTCAACTCAACACCCTTTCTTTACCACGTGCCTCTTTCTAACTGTGTGAAAACTCCAACCTTCCTCCCTTCACCTAACCACCCAACCACAATCATTTTTGTTGGTGTTTTTATATCATTTTAATGTCAGGATATGTTGTGCTTTCATTTGTGACTTAGTGGTTTTCAGTAACAGGGATATCTATTCGCGAATCTTCCGTGCTCTTCATTTATGTGGCTACATTGCTTCCATGTACTGTAGATTGCCATAAGGCATAATGGCCCTCATTACAAGTTGGGCGGTAAGGTCGGTACTTCCATTTTCTCGGAACACTAATTCTGCAGAGTGGCAAAACGAGGCCCATTATCTCTCCTTAACCCTGAGGATGGAAATAGTGGAAATAGGCTCTTGACAACTGAGGAAGTGGTGTTCTTGGGATTTCACCTGGGATTGCAAATAGTACAGCAATATTATTTATATATATATATATATATATATATATATATATATATATATATATATATATATATATATATATATATATATATATATATAGGGACCATGCACATTTGAGCACAAAAGAACGTGCAATAGATCATTGATTTTATTTTACTTATTGTTCACTTGTTAGGCGCTTATACAGCAAGCACATCACTGTTTTAAAGTACCCACACGGCAACAGGGAGGGGACAGAGGATGATAGACAATGACATTACAACAATGTCAAATAATTGAATAGAACAACATAAGAAGAGACAATGGGGAGTTGAAGATGAACCTACTATGCCTTGTGATTGTTCAGAACGTGCAAGTGCAGAGGGGAGAGAGGTATGGGATAGGTGCTGTGGTGCTCATCGAGAGCAGCAGGTGATGGGCAATGCTGCGGGGCAAAGCGAGACAGGGTACCTGCTGGTACCATCCGGCAGGCACAGGAGAAGGGCAGCTCCTTCCCCTAAGCCTGGCCCCTCTCCTCCACCTACACAGAGACACGCAGTCTCTCCCACTGCAAAGCAAGGGAAGGGTGAGGTGTGAACAATCACGTCGCCCTTCCACAAAGCAACATGGTGCTAAGCACCCAGAGGAAACCAGCAGTCAGGCAGAGAAAGCACAATGACCTTTCCCCGCCCCCCCAGCGGTCCAGACAGTCGGCTACAGCCGGCCTGGGGGTTGGGCCTCAGTCCCCCAACCACACTTCAAAGACCCAGGGCTTCCCCTGGGTCTTATAAAAAGAGCTGCACAGCTCACAGAAAATAGAAACTGTTTATGGAACCTGAACGGGGACCCAAACAGTCAGCAACTTCCTTGCTCACCAGTAGACTGTGCCTTCCTAACTTGCTGTGGTTCTTTAAAAAGTGTTTAGTGTGTATGCTTTCCTAATTCTGCTTTTCCCTCCCTTTTTATTTAACTTGTTGGAGTGCCATCGAATGTTAAGCGCTCACCTCTGTCTGGAAATAAGTGGTGTTAACTAAGACTTGTCCAACAAGTAATCAGGGATGTACATGTGATAATAGTGATTGTGTTTTGAACTTATTTTACCAATTTAGTGCTAGTGTGTTTTATAAGTGTGTGTTAAATAAATAATTATATACTTTTACACCCAAGCTCTGGTCAGTGTTTGCTTGTACTGCTGTATTTCTGTACCTATTGTGTATGCTCTGTATACTGCCTAACTCTTCTTGAGGGAAGTCTGACTGCTCAGCCACAGCTACCAAGTGAATCTGTGTGGTACAGACTGCTACCAAGAGGGTTTACTGCCAAACACCTGTAGTCTTAAATATTTTGCAGTGGTCCCTAAGGGAACTGCACAGGTTTCTGCCTAACACGAAGGTAGAGTAAGGAGGAGGCGATTGCAATAGTCAAGCCTAGAGAGAACCAGAGCCCAGGGAACTTTGAATCTCTGCAGGAAATCAGATTTGATGGGAAGGAGTGAGCTTCTTAGAATAGGGTGAGTTTGAGGGACATTCTGTCACGACCCTCACCCAAAACCCCCTCTGGCAAACCCATTGGCCAGGTGGAGTCAGGACTCTGGCCTCTAGAGCCTGGCATCCTCTTCAAAAGCCCTCATGGGGCCAGTCCTGGCGCCTATTGCGCCAGGCTCATACACCATGAACAACAATGTGCTTGGGAACTACTTTATTGTATTTTCAGCCAACATGGAGGCATCCACATAGCTTGGTTCCTAAGAACCAAGCTATGCGGTCTAGTGTTTTGGGTGTAGCATGCCTGAAACTACTTTCCCTGGTACTACTTTACCTGGGCTATATAAACCACACCCTGACTGCAGAACATGCTTCGTGTTACTTTGTATCTTTCAACGTGACGCTCACCGTGTCTAGCTATTCCCTCGAACCTCGGAGAAGCAGAACCTGCAAGGAGACAAAAGGAACATCATTAGCAGCAGCATTTTACCTGCAGTCTTCATCTTTAAACACTTGCAGCTACTGAGAACAGCTTCCTCGAATCTGCACGCCTCCCGGACAGAACAACCTGAAAGAGGAAGATAGAGGCAACATTAAAGAAAGCTGTAGAGACATTTACAAATTACGAACTGCTCAAAAGGCTTACCTGGCTGGTCGCCTCTTGGCTGGCACCACTCCGGACATTCCACTCGCGCTGAAGAACACCGCAACCTAAAAGGAAGGAAAACACAGGTTAGCAAAGGCAAGACTTCGCAGCGCTGCGCATATCGCTTACTTACCGCATCATAGCGCTCTTAATGCGCCATCATTTACCAGCAGGGCTCAACCAAGCCAGTTCGCCGCGCTGAAGCTCTGCATACCTAAGGGAGAAATTAAGAGACATTTTAAACAAAGAAAGGCATGCAGGATAGCAACAAAACGAAAGAACAGCGATAAGACCTACCTGAACAATATCAAACGGGCCGGCATCAGTGAAGTAACTGGACCGCACTCGCCCATGAAACACAACGCACCTCTGCAAAGAAGGCAGGACGGAGAGCACGCCTAATTCTACCACACGGTGAGGAGAGTGCGCCAGAGGGACTGAAAGCATACGGGGCTGGAGGGAGGATACTTATCCCAGTCGATCAGTCTTGAACACAGTCATCCTGTATTTTCAGGCAGAACCTTCCCCGCAGACCACATCTGGGCAAAGCTGAAGCATACCAGCGAGTAACCCAGCTGGGTGGCGTCCCTGTGGATACCAGGTGAGCGTAACAGAACACGAAGCCTACCATTACAAATCCACCTGGGTGCCACGGAGACATCAGAAATGGACCAATTGGCCCAATTACTAGGAGAGCTTTGTGCTGAGGTTCATTCTGCCCGACAAGAGACTAACGGCCTCCAGAGAGACCTAATAGTGACCAAAGAACGCACTAAAGAGATTAGCAGGCAATACTTGCAATCGCAGGCAGGACAGACGCCTCTACCTGGAGGCAATCCAACGATGCAAAACCCTGCCATACCACCCACTCCGGTACAGATCACGTTACCCTGGCACCACCAGAAAGGTTCGCAGGTGACCCGCGGAAGTATACGGCATTCATCAATCAGCGCCGCCTTCTTTTTCTTTGTAGGCCTGGAACATTTCCAAACCACCAAGCTCGGGTAGCTTTTGTCTTATCATTCCTGAGTGGTAGTGCAGCAGATTGGTCGGTGCCGTTGGTAACCCATGACGATCCTTTTTTACATGACTTTGGGGGGTTCCAGAGAGAAATGGAAAAACTTTTTGCTCGCCATACCCAGGAACAAGCAGTAGACAATGAACTCTTGTCCCTCCGACAGGGGAATCAAGACTTGGTAACGTACATTGCTACCTTCAACAGACTGGTTGCCGAAGCTAGGTGGCCAGAAAACAAAAGAACAACGTTATTCCATCGAGGCTTACGAGGCGAATTGAAGGACGTCTTAGCCCAGGTGGTTGATCCACCCAGAGACTGTGCAGAATTCATAAATCTGGTCGTGCAGCTATACCACAAGTATTTGCACTGAAAGGCAGACTAGTCTTAGACAGACCCTCGGACCGTGTATGCTCGACCAAGGGAAAACACACCCCGTGTACCTGAAAATGCTGTAGAACCCATGCAGATTGTAGGGATAAGGCCTCCATTAACAAAACAAGAGCAGGACAAAAGAAGACAACAACAGCTTTGTTTGTATTGTGGGAAACCAGGACATTTCCTGAAGGACTGTCCAGTAAAACCCCCAAGAAGAACAGTCGGGACACAGAGAAGGATGAAGCTAAGGAATCGGGAAACTACCAAGCTCGACAAACGTAGAGGTCAGATTGTCAAGTGAGAAGAAAGAGTTGCTGACCTCGCACTTTACAATACCAGTGATCTTAATTAACCACCAACAGTCGTCAAGAATGCATGCCGTTGAAGCATACATAGATAGCGGAGCAGTTGGAAATTATATTGATCAAGAACTGGCAGCAGAGATGGGGCTTCCTTTGTGTTCTAAGCCAACTATGGACAAGGTAACCACCATGGATGGGACAGAAATCGCTTCCGGACCAGTAACCCAGTGCACAGCCAGGGTAAACTTGCTGTGTCAGGACGGACATCGGGAGTCTATTTCATTCGATCTCATCAAGGTACCTCAGTTCAGGCTAATACTAGGGATGCCATGGTTGGTTGCTCACAAGGAGAAACCCCACATCTGTATTCCCATGACTCCCGGAGCAACAGTATCAACCCTGGGAGCAACTAATAACTTGCCAAGTGAATACCATGATTTCCAGGATGTTTTCCGAAAGGACCAAGCCAATACATTGCTGCCGCACAGGCCCTATGACTGTCAGATCAACCTTGTTCCTGGTGCGCAAATCCCTTGCAGAAGGATCTACGCTCTCACAGAACCATAAAACCTTCATTTGAAATCCTATTTAGACCAGTACCTTGCAAACAGATTTATCCATCCTTCGAAGTCCCCCGCAGCCAGTCCTTTGTTCTTCGTACTGAAAAAGGAAGGAGACTTGAGAACCTGTATTGACTATCGCGCATTGAACCAGATCACTGTGAAGAACCGCTACCCCTTGCCACTTATCCCTGAGATGCTAGACCAAGTTAAAGATGCCCAGATTTATACCAAATTGGACCTTCGAGGAGCGTACCACCTGGTCCGAGTCAGAAAAGGAGATGAATGGAAAACTGCCTTCCGTACTAAGTACAGCTTGTTTGAATATCAAGTCATGCCCTTCGGGTTATGCAACGCTCCTGCGGCATTCCAATATTTCATGAATGACGTCTTAAGGGAGTTAATTGATGTGTGCACCTTAGTGTACATAGACGACATCTTAGTATACTCAGCCTCGGAACAAGATCATGTCAGGCACGTTCTTTCAGTCCTCACCAAGCTCTGTCAACATCACTTGTTTGCAAGCTTGAAAAATGCTTTTTTCATGTCACCGAAGTAGAATTTCTTAGTTTTATCCTTACTCCAGGAGGCATCAGAATGGACGTGCACGAGGTAGATGCCATTCTGAAATGGACTTCACCGATGTTTCTGAAAGGTGTACAAAGCATGCTGGGCTTTGCAAACTTCTACCGCCGGTTCATCCCAGACTTCTCTCAGGTTGTGCACCCAATCACAGTACTATTATGAAAAAACAATAAAAAGTTTGCTTGGACCGAAGAAGCTGAACAAGCCTTTCAGGAACTTAAACGAAGGTTTACCTCTGCTCCATTCCTGCGACAACCTCGTCCAGACCTCCCTTATGTCCTTGAAACTGATGCGTCCAGTCTCGTAATGGGGGCTGTCCTTTCACAGAGAGACCCGGAAACCGGCCAGCTACATCCTGTGGCCTTCTGGTCGAAAAAGTTCTCACCTCCAGAGATTAATTATGCCATCACGGACAAGGAACTCCTGGCTATCAAATCCGCCTTTGAAGCCTGGAGGCACTACCTTCTGGGGGCCAGACACACCATTTCAGTCATCACAGACCACCGAGACCTGCATTATCTCAAAACAGCCAAGGCCCAGTCCTTGCACCAATTACGGTGGGCCCTTTTCTTCGCCGAATATGATTATGTAATCACATTTCGACCAGGAGTCAGAAACGGACAGGCGGATGCCTTATCTCACATGGGCATTGATGAAATAGTATATCCAACTCCAGACCCAGTACCTATTATACCTGAAGACAAACTCTTGGGTATCACGACAGTCTTAACACAAGCAGAACTACGAAAAGAAATCCAACGGACAATGAATCCTGATGCCTACCTCGCATGGCAAACTCAAGGAGAACAATATACCATCAAGGACCACCTACCCTTTTTTAGGGATCGCCTATATGTACACAAGAAGGAATTACAACAGCATATTATTTCAAACTATCATGATTCACTAATCGAAGGGCATCCTGGGATCGCAAAAACCCTAGCTAAGGTGAAAGAGAACTTTTGGTGGCCTACCTGGCGTAAGGACATCATTCAGTATATTCAGTCCTGTGGTATCTGCGCACAAAATAAATCACAGAAACAAAAACCATCTGGTCTCCTACAACCATTGGACATTCCTCCAGTTCCATGGCACCTCTTTCCCTTGACTTCATCACTGATCTACCTCCAAGCCAACGGTTCAACACCATCCTTGTAGTTGTGGACTTATTCTTGAAGATGGCACATTTTATTCCTCTCAAAGGCCTCCCAGACGCAGCCACTTTAGCAAAAGTGTTCCTGGAGGGCGTTGTTAAGCTACATGGCTTCCCTTCGGTTCTGGTCTCTGATCGAGGCAGCCAGTTTGTTTCAAACTTCTGGAAAAAATGCTGTGCAATGGCGCAGAGCAACATTCGGCTATCTACCAGTCACCATCCCCAAACGGATGGCCAAACCGAGAGAACCAATCAGACACTCTAGCAATATTTGCGGTGCATGCTGCACCACGAACAAAGGAATTGGAAAGACCTACTATGGATAGCCGAATATGCATATAACAATTCTTTGCATTCAAGCACGGGGACAAACGCCCTTCTATACCCTTCATGGCAGACATCCAAGTACCTCTGAACTAGACCTTCAAGCCAGCTTGGAAATGCCAGCGGTAAAGACTCTACAAACAACCATTACTCAGGCTTTCAAAAGGGCAAAGGAACACCTTATTCATGCCAAAGAAAAACAAAATAGAGTCGCCGACCAACACCGGAAAAAGGCTCCTGATTATCAAGTAGGAGACAAAGTTTGGTTAGCCGCTAATTTTGTACCCATCAAGGGAACCCGGACGTTTCATCCCAGATTCTTAGGACCCTATACCATTAAGGCAATTATCAACCCAGCAGCCGTGAAACTGGATTTACCACCTAATCTACACACCCACCCGGTATTCCATGTGTCCCTCCTGAAACCAATGCAACCCGGCACACAGATTGGGACACCATTCTAAACCCATACTTGTTGACGGAGAACCAGAATTCAAAGTCCAAGATATCTTGGACTCTAAATACTCTAGGACCAAGCTATATTATCTCGTCGATTGGAAAGGATTTGGACCACAAGATAGATCCTGGGAGACCAGTGAGAATATCCACGCACCACGTCTAATCAGGAAATTCTATCAGAACTTCCCAACCAAACCTGGGCCAGACAGAAGGAACACCATGGGAGGGGCCTTAGGGGGGAGTGCTGTCACGGCCCTCGCCCAAAACCCCCTCTGGCAAACCCATTGGCCAGGTGGAGTCAGGACTCAGGCCTCTAGAGCCTGGCATCCTCTTCAAAAGCCCTCATGGGGCCAGTCCCGGCACATATGGTGCCAGGCTCATACACCATGAACAACAATGTGCTTGGGAACTACTTTATTGTATTGTCAGCCAACATGGAGGCATCCACATAGCTTGGTTCCTAAGAACCAAGCTATGCGGTCTAGTGTTTTGGGTGTGGCACGCCTGGAACTACTTTCCCTGGTACTACTTTACCTGGGCTATGTAAACCACACCCTGACTGCAGAACATGCTTCGTGTTACTTTGCAGCTTGCAACGTGACGCTCACCGTGTCCAGCTATTCCCTCGAACCTCGGAGAAGCAGAACCTGCAAGGAGACAAAAGGAACATCATTAGCAGCAGCATCTTACCTGCAGTCTTCATCTTTAAACACTTGCAGCTACTGAGAACAGCTTCCTTGAATCTGCACACCTCCCGGAAAGAAAAACCTGAAAGAGGAAGATAGAGGCAACATTAAAGAAAGCTGTAGAGACATTTACAAATTACGAACTGCTCAAAAGGCTTACCTGGCTGGTCGCCTCTCGGCTGGCACCACTCTGGACATTCCACTCGTGCTGAAGAACACTGCGACCTACAAGGAAGGAAAACACAGGTTAGCAAAGGCAAGACTTTGCAGCACTGCGCAAAGCGCTTACTTACCGCATCATGGCGCTCTTAATGCGCCATCATTTACCAGCGGGGCTCAACCAAGCCAGTTCGCCGGGCTGAAGCTCTGCATACCTAAGGGAGAAAAAAGAGACATTTTAAACAAAGAAAGGCATGCAGGATAGCAACATAACTAAAGAACAGCAATAAGACCCACCTGAACAATATCAAACGGGCCGGCGTCAGTGAAGTAACTGGACCGCACTCGCCCATGAAAGACAACGCGCCCCTGCAAAGAAGGCATGACAGAGAGCACGCCTAATTCTTCCACAGGGTGAGGAGAAGGCGCCAGAGGGACTGAAAGCATACGGGGTGGAAGGAGGATACTTACCCCAGTTGGTCAATCTTGAACACAGTCCTCCTGTATTTTCAGGCAGAACCTTCCCCGCAGACCACATCTGGGCAAAGCTGAAGCATACCAGCGAGTAACCCAGCTGGGTAGCATCCCTGTGGATACCAGGTGAGCGTAACACATTTGCACCAAGCTGTGGAGGGGAGTAAATGGAGCCATTCATACATGCATGTCAAATGCATTGTTAAGCCATCAACTAGCCCAGCTCTGGGGGTCTATAAGGGGACTGGTGTTTGAATGTGAACAGAACAAAAGGGCAGAAAGGTGAAACATGTTGCAGTGACTGAAGTCTGGATTCTGGGGAAAGCAGAAAGGTGTAAAACAGTGGCAGCGACTTTGGACCATTGTGTGGTATGCATGCATGGGATTCTTAAAGCACAACCCTGGTCTGGAACCAATGGGTTGCCGTGTATAGAGGTGCATTCTATGTAGTAGCAGGGCATGGGCAACTTGTGATCAAAGGCGAATCCAGTTTCCTACAGGCACCCAATTCAGATAGTAGCAGCAGACTAGGGGCTGTAGATTTAAAACAAAGGGCCTAATTCATGGAAGTTGTAGCGTGGTGCAAAGCGACTTTGCACTGCCAACAAACATATTGAACTGCCCCTGATTCACAGAGCAGAGCAAAGTGTAGTTTTGTGGAGCAAAGTTACGTTGCAATGCAAAAATACTCTTTCCATCATCAATAGAGTCCTTTAGCAGTTAAAAGTGGTGTTGCTCTACAACATTGCGCTTTGCACTGCTCTTCGAATCGAGGCCGGTTCAACATGTTTGTTGGCAGTATAAAATCACTTTGCACCGGGATAAAAGTTCCATGAATTGGGCCCTATAGGTCACATGTAATAGGCATTTGTGCAACGGGATGCATAGTTTGCTATGTCGGGTGGTCTAAAGCATCCCTCCTACACTCGATAACATACAGATGGTTCAGTACTATTGACACTTTGAAAAGGACGCACCACACTTCCCATGCAAATCAGGAATCCCTATTTGCTTGGTTGCATGCTAACATTAAGGGATATGTGTCAGAGGAAAATAGAAAACCTAGAGGATGGAGGGGTAATATCTGAAAATCATGGACTGTTAGCTATTTCGGCACCCTTCCCAATGCAGGCAATTGTTAGGGGGCCAGGGCGGTCAAGTAAATGTTTAGGAGCTCCTGGAAGTATGGTTCAACATCACTGTGAAAGAAGGCAACACCTTCATTTCACAGATGTCAGGCCCAAACGTTTGCTCTGTGAGGTCGTGCATTGCTCTCTGTAGTGTTGGCAAAAAGAAGGCTGTGCTATAGACTCTGTACTGTCGGGAAATGTAGTCCGGAACTAGGGAGGGCGGGACGAGGGATTGGGGAAGGAAGTGACGTGGAGGAGGAAGGGGCAGACCATGTAATGAGGGACAGGAATAAAGACGTGGAGATTCAGAGCTCCATCTCCGTCTCTTCTTTCCCACGCAGCGTTATGCGCGCCCCGGCTGCCTGATCTCAGAGACCCCGGTGATTGCAGGCAAGAGCCAATGTTACACATGCAATGAGGGATGGCCCACATGTAAGGTGGTGATACAGTGTGGACTGCTTGCAAGGCGGTTGTGCTTAGCGGCCAACGAAGAGAGGAGCCCTGGAGGCAGCACATGGCCCGGGGGATGAACGGAACCCCAAGGCTGCGGTGGTGAGTGCTGGATGATAGTCGGAGGCCTGGGGAGGGGCCCACCAATTAGCGGTGCTCGTGCCTTCTACAGGCGGGTGCGTTACAGCATTTGCTATGTGTAAGTAAGATAAGAGGCCTTGTGGCCGTGGCCGTGAGAACAGGTGATGGACAGGAGCACGGGGAGGGTCCTGAAGCGGTGCTCATGCCTAATCCAGGCGGCCCCCACACGTGTTGATAGCAGAAACATCTTTCTCACTGAGGGATCTATGAGCAGGGTACTCTCCCAGACAGCCAGATCCCCCATTTGAACAGGCCACAGAGGGAGGTGGATCAGGCAGCACAACATCAGAACAAGCACAGTCAGGATACGGCATGTCAGACCAGGACATCCGAGCCAGAGTCCCAGTGACTCCACAGCCGCAGGTCCAACAAAGGTGTCAGAGTCCCTGGCAGTGCAATTAACAGGCGTTTGTGACATGGCGGACAGCAACATGGGACCCAGATAGGCCAGGTCAGTCCGGGACTTTGATTTATATGTAGGGGCAACTGGCCTGGTGGAAGACGCCCGTCAGCAATGTCTATTGAAGCTAGCAGCAGGCCCAGCCACAAGGGACAGTATTGATGAGTTTCCCACCGACACCATCGACACGATTCAAAGCCTCAAAATAGCTCTAGCCACCTATTTTACACCACATACCAACGTGGATTATGAAAGGCATCTGTTTCACACTACGAAACAAGCTAAAAAAGAAACAATGGATGCATTTGTAATGAGACTATGCAGCAAAATGAAACACTGATTTAACAAATATTCCAACACAGAGGCGCTAATATATCAGATTATTGCAGGGTGTAAATCCCAAAGCTTCAGGAGGAAACTATTACAAAAGGCAAGATCGCTAGAGGAGATTCTCATGTTAGCTAGGGCAAACATGGAGTTTGACTCACAAGTGGAATCTTTTGACAGCCGAGAAGGTCACTTGACACACCCAGAGGGTGTACACAAGCCACTATGGGCATCTAGATCACAAGGTGAGCCATTCCGCTGTCGATGCAGATATGAATTTCCACATGAAGGCACATTCCTGGCGATTGGACAACAATGCTCAGACAGTGGAAAAGAAAACCATTTCAAGTCAGTATATCATTTGGCCAGAGGGTTCAACTGAGACCATGATGTTGGCACATCCAGTAGGCCACGTAGGAGATCCACCACCACAGCAACTGAATCCTCCCACATGGCGGCACAAGTCCACTATTGAGGAAAGTAAGGGGAGAGACGAGATCACGTCTCAGGAGATGAGAGAAAATGAAGAGAACGGAAGGAAAATAGATTGGGGAGAGAAGACAGATGCTATGGAATGTCCGCGACATGACCAGAACGTCCACGACATGACCGGAACGTCTATACCAGCACCATGTACGATACCTAGTCGAACAGCCACCAACGGAAACAGAACCTAGCTCCTCGGAAGGGGAACAAAGACAGAAAGGCTACCTCTAAGCGATGGGAAACAAACTTGTGACCAAACACAGCCAAACCCTCCTCATTCATCTAAATGAAACGCAAACTGTATTTCATATAGACTCGGACGCCACCGTACATGTCATTAGTGAACAGGTCTACCAGGAGCTACCGCAGGCACCAAGATTGTGCCCAGCCGAGGTCGACATTTATCCTTATGGCTCAAAGACTGACCTTAAATGCCTGGGACAATTTGAAGCAATGTGTCGCTACAAGACGCAAACAAAGAACATCCCGATACATGTGATTACCACCCCCACAGAATCAGGGTGCATCATAAGTTTCAAGACGGCTGTCAAAATTCATGTACTTTACAAATTAATGGTCCACAAATACATCGATACAGTGGAAAGAATACATCAGATATACCCATCTTTTTAAAAAGGAACTGTAAAACTCTGGAATCGTCAAATCAAACTTCACATTGATGAAAGTGTTCATCCCATAGCCCAACACTGTAGAGGAATCCTTGTAAATATCCAACACCAGGTGGAGGAGGAATTGCACAAGTTGTTAAGTCAGGACATCATAGAACCGGCCACAGGGCCCACTCCTTGGGTGTCACCCATTATACCCATCCTGAAGAAGGGGTCTGATGCCATCTGGCTATGTTTGGACATGAGGAGACCAAATGAGGCCATCAAAAGGGAGCGAGATCTGGTCGCCTGCATCACAGACATGGTTCATCTCTTCAACGGGGCAAATGTATTTTCCATGTTGGTCCTTAATAAAGGGTATCATCAGCTGGTCCTGTGTCCAGAGAGCAGGAACATTACCACATTTGTGACCCATCTGGGTCTATATAGGTACAAGAGGTTGAGTTTCTGTGTTTCTTCTGCGGCAGAGATATTTCAGGCCAAATTAGACAATGGTATAAAACATATTCCAAACTGTATAAACTACAGAGACGATATTCTGGTCTTTGGCACGACAGAGAAACACGTGGACAATTTAGCCCAAGTGTGCATGGCTCTGGAAGCGGGCAACCTCACATTAAACTGCAACAAGTGCGAATTCAGAAAAGGCACTCTTTGCTCCTTTGGCAATATTTTCTTTGAACAGGGTCCGGTAGCTGCAAGGGCAGCTGTAGCGTCGGTCACCCAGGCTCAGGGTCCTCCTACCATGCCTGTAGTGGTCCTGGCCCCATCCCAGGGAGACCAAGGGGCACATGTCCATGTTTTAAAGGCCAAGAGGCGTGTTCTGCGGGCACCTGCCACCAGCATGCAGGTACACATGCCTGCAGGGCCACCTCCACTCACATCATCAGTAGCTGATGCCTCAGCCCCGGCCTGCTCCAGTCCCTACTGACCCAAGTGGTCCCAGCCACACAGGAACTGCACAACCCTGCAGGAAGGGTAAGCAGGCAGTAGGCAAACAGGCTCAGTCCCGAGGCACGGCACAGGGGACTCATACAGTGAGGAAGAGGAGCTGCAGTGATGCAGAGATCCAGATCCTCTTGGACTATGTGCAGGAACACAAGGTTGACATGCTTGTGCGGGCAGGTAGCACACATACGCACACCCAGCGTGTGGCCCACTGGCAGTGTGTCACCAATCTCATCAGCGCCCTGGGTTTTGAGAGGAGCACAGCTTCTGAGGCAGTGAAGCGCTAGAATAACCTCTGGCACCGAGCCAAAGATAAGCTGGGTGTCAACTACTCCTCCACTCTGGTGACTGGAGGTGGACCAGCAGTGGAGGAAGCAGTACTCACTCCACATGAGGACATTGCTAGTCAGATGATTGATGCAGAGCTGATCCAGGGCTTGGGGGACATTAAAAATTATTAGGCAATGTCTGGTGAGTGGTGATGGGTGTGTGTCAAGGACATGTGCATGTTGCGTCATGGCCGTGTGTTGATTGTCTGGCAGTTCTGCATGCATTCACATGACTACCATGGGTGTACCATGTCATGGTGGTCTGACATGTACTTGTTGCCCTGCATCCTACACATGCCCAACGTGCTGCACTCCCTGACAATTGACATCTGCACACCTGCTTAATCCTTCAGTTACACCCTCTGTCTGGGACCTCTTGGCCCTCTTCCTGATCAAACCTGTGATGTCTGATGGGCTGTGACCATGTGCCACTAAACATTGTCCCTCTCTCTGCTCATCTCTGACGTCTCTGAATGTTCACCCTGCCAGTGGAACCTGCGCTGGGGTGGCCTCCCTTTCCCCACCTCCCCATGGCAGTCCGCAGTCTCCAGGGGACTGGTACTGAAAAGTCCTCTAGCAAAATATATATGCTCCTACTGACTGTGCTTGGCAACTCATCCTGTGCTGGACTGTGTGGGTTGTTATTTGTTTTGGGGGCAGGTGTTGCATCTCCATAGTACTGTGTTATTGGCATTGGGTCACAGAGGGTACGGCTGTTGATTGCCTTCACGGTGCAATGTCCACAGGAACATTTGGGAGCTGTGGCCACAGTTACTTCGACTCCATCTTCCACATTGGCTTACCTATCATGGACTGTCATCATGCCTTCACTGTTCACTCAGGGTCAATCACTTCTCACATTGCAATCAGTTGGTGGTGAGGGTCTCTCTTTGGCAGTGGCCTGCCTCTGGTATGGGCTCTGTGCCTGAATTGGACTGGAGGTTATCCTTATCCAGGTCAGGTGCCACTTATGGTGATTGGATAAGTGTTGTGCTTTCACTACTCCTCACCCGTGCTAACGTGCACGATAAATGATGGAATGCACTAGCCACCTGCCCAAACTCTGTCCTCAGGCACAGGCCTCTGAGCCGACAGTTTTAAATGTGCACTGCATCCACGCCATACACCACACTCAGGGGAGGTTGGATGTACACCTACAACCCTCTTCATGCTATTGACACGTTGTATGCACTTCCACTTCCACCTGGCCGCTACATTCCAATGGGTTGTCGGTGTGTGTGTGCGATTTGTGTGATGATCACCAGTGGCGCACAGGCCACTCCCACTTACATCCACTGGGATCACCTCCAACATGCATTTTGACTTGACTGGTGTCGATGTGACATGGACTCTTGGGACGTGTGTGTCCACATTCAATATTTCACTACAGCCTTGCATGTTGCCGCATTGTGGGACTTCTGTGTATGGAGTTTTTGTGTTACATGTCATGTCATGTCACATCCCTCATTCATGGCTCTGTGATTGTGGTATGCATATTACATCTGATGCATTTAGCAGATCAAGGCATGGCTATGCTACGTGGCATATGTGTGTTCAGTTGGTGCATGGACTATGCCATTCAGGTGCTCCATGGTTGGAGAAGGTGCTGGGCCCCACTCACCAAATGTGTTTTTGCCCTTCCCACACATGTCCTTGTCTTCTTTCATGCTGTACATCACTAGCATTGACACTGCGTACAAGTGTGAGATTGTGACAGGGCAGATTGATGTCTTGCATGTCGACATTGTGGTGGTGATGTGTATGGTCTACGCTGTTTCCATGACTTATCATGTGTTTTCCTGTCTATGTGCAGGTGATGAGGCACTGGAGGCAGAGGAGGATTTGGAGGAGGTACAGTATAGTAAGCCATGACCAACCACCAGTGGAGGACGTGGGGTGGTAGCCCATTACAATCCACTGGTTTTGCAAGCCATCCTGGATGTGACTCAGTCTGAGTGAGCCTCTGAAGAAGCCTATGGCTCCGGTGGTGAAACAGACATGGATGCCTCAGTGATGTCGCAGGTGAGTGCATGGAGTGTGGATCCTGTTGCATCCCAAGCGTCTGAGGGGGGGCATCACATGGGGGGGGCATCACATGGCCAGTCAGTGTTGGTGCGCCCACCTGTGGTGGTTTCAGAATCTGCCCCCTCCAACCCAGTTTCCTGGTCACACCACTCCCCTTCCTCCTCACCTGCAGGTTCTTGTTCCAGCCTTCCCCCAAGCCTCTTCATCCACAGCACTTTTTTTTTGGAATGCGGGTAGGGTCTACCTCAGAAGGAAGCCACCCTGACCCTTGGGCAAGTGGTCTAGGGGCACCCCTCTTGCGTAGCAAACAAGTCCAGGGGAAAAAGCCATTAGGCATAAAAAAACCCTATCCTGGCTGTGCCTCACTGCTTTTTCCACGGAGTGTTGACTGATGAGTGGAACTTGCGAGGGGTAGAAATATGCCAGAGAGATGCCTGCGTGGACTTCCACTATGCCAACTAAGATAGAGGACAGGTCGGCTGTAGCTAGTATGGCACCAGAGGAGAAAACGACTGAGGAAACTGGGTGGAAGGAAACATAAGGAGTGGCAAAAAAAATACAATAGGAGGGGGAAAGCAGGGCAGTCACAGGTGGCAAGCACAGAGAAAGCAAAAGGATGCGAGAGACAGAAGGAGGACAGCGGTCGTATCGCCGGAGCAGAGAAAGACAGCGTATCAACCGGAAAGTATAACACGCGAAGGTTGCAATGCGTGGACTTCCGGGTTGGGACTACGGAAAAGGCTTCCGACGGCGTTAGCCTTGGAAGCATAGACCGTTAACACACAGTGCGTGGGACCATGGCGGCCCAGGCTAATGGCGACCCAAACACCACCGATGCCACACACGCCAGCCCCCACGGCATGTGACAGGTGGTTATGGCTGCAGGGCCACGCTCCACAGTCTTGACTCCTAGGCCTGGGCCAGCTAATCAGGGGAGGGATGCAGTCCTGCGGCTACAGGCAGCACCATCACATGAAGGGCCAGGTTCCCTTGGCCAGGGCAGGCTTGGGGTCCGCCAACATGGTGGCTGTGCATTGACTGACTTTATTGTGTGGGAGCAGTCCATGTATGCTGTTGCACAACAACAGGGTGCTTCACAGGAAATGTTGGCTCGGGGCATGGATAGGGTGGCCAATTTCATGATCCCCCAGCTAGACAGGTGGAGCACCAGCAGCAGGCATTGTGGTCCACATGCCGCTCACACAGGCTGAACATGCTGGCCAGCAACAGGAGCCAACGGGCAGACCTGAGGGATCTGCGAGCATCCTTGGCTGCAGAGGGTCGGGCCAACAGGGAAGCCCTCAGGTTGGAGTATAGGTCCCTCAGGACAACACTGGCTGCACTCGAGGCATCCAGCAGTAGGCGGTTTGAACAGCAGTTGCAACTGATGACTCGTGCCATCATGGAGGAACTGCGTGCATCCTGTGAGATGTTGCATAGAGACCTCCGAGCCATCAGGTTGCAGCTGCAGGCATCTCAGTCATGCATGGCCACTGCCATCGAGGTCCAGACCAGGGCCATATGTGGTGTACCTCCAGTGCTACTTTCACATTCAGATGCAGCACCAGAATATGTCGACAGCAGAAACAGGTCTCCTGATCCCTGACAGCCATGAGGCCCATTAACACATGGAGGGTTGTTTTTTTTCACACATCATCCACACATGTGGGTGTTGGTGTGCACCCTGCACCTCCACCCTCCTGGGTGCTCATCCCCCCAAGTCCCACTTGGGCAATTTAGATTTTTTTCTTTTTTATCTTTTTTTTCTTTTTGTGTCTATTGTGCATTTATGTGACAGTGTTTTGGTTTGTGTGGCATCCGAAGGCATCCACTTTGGTTTCCAGCTGGACCCATGAAGGCTTGTCTCTTGTCTCGTGTTGGCACACTCCTTGTTTATCCCTTGTGTTCCAGACACATGTGCACCTCCTGCTTCCCCTTTCCATGGGCTTGCAAGGAGTGCATTGTGTAAAAGTAATTTACACATTAGCAATGGGCTTCCATGATATCTGTGGGCATTTTCAAGTCCAACATGTATATACACACCTAGTGGGAATCATGATTGTTTGTCCCTTTAGGTTTGTGCATTTAGTCCCATACTTTGTTGGTGTGGTAACTTCATGTAGTTGCTTGTCTGTCTTCATTGGTGTTGGACTTATGACTGCATGCAATTTGATGATCCTTTTGGTTGTCTGGGACACACGTATGTCCAAGGGTGACATGCACAAGTCGCCGCACATTGTAGCACAAGTGCAGTTGTGTCTGGTCACGGGAGGAGGCCTTCACTGTTGGGTGCTGTGTGTCTGGCATGTTGTACTGGCCAATTGTTGTTCCTTTGTACATTGATGGGTTTAGTTGACATGGTGGGTTGATTCATGGACGTGGTCTGTTGATTGTTGATCACTTTGTGACAGTGGTGTTACGTGTTGGCCATTTGTTTCTCTACTTGGGAATTGCATGCCATGGAACGTTGTGTGGGACAGGTGACATGAATTGCGTGGGGGTTTGGGTGACATACCAGCATTTAGTTGGTTGGTTTGGCATGGTGGTGGTTGGAATCTCCTTCTCCCGTGAGTCCCTTTTGTACAATCCAGATTGTGTTGCTTTTAGTACGAGGGAATGCACACAATGTGGCACTTCCGAGGCCACATTCTCAGGGTGGTAAGGCTTGCTTGGACAGATGTTTTTCCCTTTGTCATCATCGATTGTAGCCTGGCATGTGCCAGGGCTGTGTGCACTAGGCAGGGGTTGGATATTAGGTGAAAAATTGTGCCACAAGCTGGGTACGGGAAGCCTCGCCATGTCTTCTTTCCCCTCCCATGTGCAGCAGCCATGCATGTGATTGGGGATGTGGGGGTACCACCATGTCCACCGGTACTCAACGCCGTGTTGCAACATTGTGCAGGACACATGCTGCCACTATGATCCTGCATACTACTTGTGGTGCATGCAATAGTTGTTCACCAAAGAGGTCAAGTGAGAGAAAGCCTGACTTTAGCACTCAGAATGTGCACTACACTATGGCCCTACTGGCGATGGGAGTTGCGTTGTATCTTACCTGGGGTGGTGTGTTGAGGTTCCGTGTTGGCGCCATCATGTAGGTGCTCAGAGGGTAGGCACTGTCCCCTGTGGAGGTGAGATGGGTTGTCAGTGATGTGGTTTTGTCTACGTGAGACATGCACGCAATTAGCAGGCCATTTGTACTCACCAATGAGCCATGTGTTGCCATGCCTCACAGCTTCCAGGGCCCGGTGTAGGGGTGACATTCTGTAGATGAAACTATCGTGGGTGGACCTTGGATAGTTAGCATATGCAGAGGTGATGATTCCCTTGGCATCACATACAACTTGTCCATTGATGGAATGCCAGTGCTTGCGATTGCGATAGATGTTCTCTGTGGTCCTAGGTGGACGTAGGGCCACATGGGTGCAATCAATGGCACCAAGCACGTTAGGGAAGTGCACCACCCCATAGCAGTCCTGGACCACGGCCTGCCTTTCTGCAGGTGTTCTGGGCATGTATATGTGCCTGCGGACTGAGGGGAGTGTAGTTAGGATATCGAGACTGTGTGGCCTGCGAAACACCCCCGACTATGGCAGTTGTCTGCTGAAATGACCCAGTGGCCATAAAATGCAGTACATTAAGCGCCTTTTCCAAGGGGATAAGTGCTTGGGAGCACAGGGTGGAAGATGTGAGGTCATCTTACCACTTCCTGACCAGGTCCAAGATGATATGAGATGAAACCTATACCTGCCATAGACCTGGTCATCAGGCATCCCAAAAAGGCTGGCCCTAGGTAAGAAAATTCGGGTCCTGGCTATCCTCCTCCTCCTGCGGTGTCCCACGATCACTGCTGTGAGAAATGGTACATTCATCGTAGCTGGATGCATGCGTTTAATTTTCACGTGCACTTTTATGCATTGGTTTTTGGTACGCAGTGACGCTTACACCTGCCTTCGCTTGTTGTATGTGTTTTCAGGGTTTGTGCATCTTTTGCCGCGCGTAGGTGGGCCCTGTTCGATTCCATGAATACGTGTTGTTGGGGTGCATGTGGGCTTTGCTAGTATTTTCCTGTGGTACTTCCCCCATAACGCCCACATCTATGCTTGTTGTTCCCCATTCCACGTGTTCCACTATTCCCCAATTAGGTGTGTGTGCTGAACGGTATGTGCCTTCACTGGGCATCTCGCGCAAGGCGCTCGTGGTGTTGCAGTGACGTGTTGAACCCGCGCGGATTCAATGCAGGTTTCAGGTAAGGCAAGTGCAATGTGTTACATGAATCGGTAAACGGGCGCATGCGCGCGTTTTGAACGCAAGCACCCCGTTTTTGGTACTAGTGTTGTAGTTTGTTTCCAAGCTAAACTCCTTGCCCCTGGGCTATCCTTCCTCTCCTAAACACATGCAGTTACTGTTGCACTCTGTTCCCCTGTGCAGTGCTCTGAATGATCCAGCACAGGGGCCATTTCAAAACATTCCTGTCTCTGGAGCAGCACTGTGCACTGGGCCAGGGAGACCCACGTGTCAGTGACGTTGATGTGACAGTCTTCATTGTGTCCATTGAGCTCTCAAAACTGGATCCCCTTAGGACACAATGGATGTGAAGACGGGTTGGGAGGGGAAGGTTTTTAGCCTCTCATCCGTGCCTGCTGCTACCACTTGCCA